>NC_088376.1:127559423-127879615 GCF_037993035.2 Macaca fascicularis
AAGAAGGGAGGTAGGGAGGGAAGGAAGCAAGAAGAAAAAGAGGGAAGGAAAGAAAAAGAACAGGTGGATGTTTAGTTCAAAGAGAGTGAAATGGAGAAATTCAGTTTTAAGAACAGCGAATACCTTGAATCCAAGTGATGTTTGGAAGGGGAGGTAAATCTTAGTCATGAGGTTCACAGAGCAACCGGGAATAGAAATATAGCAAAACCAGAATGTATCCATATGCCAAAGGAAAGTATGTCAATTAGGGATCCAATAGAAACAGCTGTTACACTTGAGTTAGGAGAAATGCAGGAAGATTTATTTAGAAAGGGGGCATTTAGAGTGGTGCATGTGCAGGAGAACACAAAGGCAAGCAAAGTAACCTTGCAAGTGCCCACCATCTTCAAGCCTAAGAGACGAGGGAAGGAAGCTGTTAGCAGAATCTTAGGGAGCTGTGGAGCTTGAGAGGAACAGAGACCTTAGTCTGGGGACACGCAGGCTGGCTGAGACCTTGGAAGTAAGGGCACCCATCCTTTCTTCTCCCGTCTTGCAATCTCCCTTGGGGGTTCTGCATTAGCTAAACCCAGCTAAGTGCCAAAGAGCAAGGGTTCCCTAGACTAGATGGTCAGCCACTAGGAGCAGAGGAGGGGATCTGGAGGGGAATCTCAAGATACCCAGCCCAGAAGATGAGGGCAGAGCTGTCAGCTGGAGACAGGTGTGAAGTAGATTGAGTAGATAAAGACTGAAGGAGGGGAAGAAGAGAACTGAGGTTGAACTTCGGCTCTGATATTAACAAGTGATAATGTAATGTGAAAACATATTCAGTCACTGGGGGGGAAACTGCTGTTTTAATAGTGGGTTAGCTATCACCTGGGTGAAGCTTCTCTGAGTCGTGCAGATGTTTACCTAGTTGATACCATGTCACACAGTGCCTTATGGGAGTGTACTAACAGTTACCTGGGTTGCTACAATACTGGAAAATGACTATTTGGGAAAAGGATGCCCAACCATTTTGGGACCTGGGAGGATATACAGAGGTGAGAGGAGCGATGGATAAGGCGTCAGATCCAGTGGTCCCTTTACTCGTCACTCAAAGGCAGAATCATGGAGGGAACCCCTTTATTCATATCTGGACCCTATTCCCAAGGGCCTTTGATGACAGAGTTGGGAATGAGCTATGTTAAGAAACAAAGAGCCATAAAAGACAGAAGAACATGTCATTCCGGCAGAGGATTCTCTATGTTCCTAGAGGGCTTTGAGGTATAGTGAAGGGAAAAGTTAAAAATACAAAAAGCAAAAGCAGCTCCATTCATGGGGCTGTTTGTTGTCAGAGCCATAAGTCTTGTTCAAGGAGATGTGATCATCGCTACATCAAGTTGGTAGCTGGGGCACCCAGAGAAAGTGCAAGTCTTCAGGATGGTGAGGAGCGAAGAATGGCTCTGCCCGGTACAGGTAAGAAAGATTCTGCCTGGTGTAGGTAAGAACATCTGCCCTGTGGCCAGAACAGGATGCTCTGGATGAGAGGGGCTTGGTCTTAATTGGGTCAGAGCCAGGTGAGGAAATGGACCAGCAGCCCAGGAGGCCAGTCCACAAGGACCACTACACATCACTGGGATACTTTGGAAATAAGATGCCCATTAACTCAGATTTTTCTTAAACCATGGGTGGAATGCAAATGGGTCCCAATATTGACAGCATAGAAATTATCTTCAGGTAGAAGCAAATGACAGTGTCAGCCAATGCAGACCTACTCCTGGAGAAAATTTTTGCCACTAGCTTTTATAAACTGCAAGATTCAACTATGGAAAATGCAAGAATTGCCAACTGACCATCACTTAAAAACAAAATCTGGATAGATAAAATTTTGGGAGTGAGAAATGCGTGATATAGTGCTGCTTCCTGGGGGCCAGTTGTTTTGTTATTTACACTTTGAACCTTTAAAATCTTTTGGCGTGGCATGGTGGCTCATATCCATAATCCCAGCACTTTGGGAGGCCAAGACAAGCAGACAACTTGGGCCCAGAAGCTTGAGACCTACCTGGGCAACATCTGAAACCTTGTCTCTACAAAAAACACAAAAATAGGTTGGGCATGGTGCTACATGCCTGTAGTCCCAGATACTTGGGAGGCTGAGGTGGGAGGATCATCTGAGCGCCAGGAAGTTGAGGCTGCAGTCAGCTGAGATCTCACCATTGCATTCCAGCCTAGGCAACAGAGTGAGACCCTGTCTCAAAAACAAACATACAAAACAAAGCAAAACAAAACAAAACAAAAACCAAAAAAAAAAAAAAAAAAAAAAAGAGAGAGAGAATAAACTTTCTAAGAAGTTGTCTGATTTGTGAAATTGCAAAAAAAAATTTTGAAGACGGGGCACAGAAAAGGAGGAAGAGTTCTTTAGTCAGCAACTAGATGAAACACACACTTTGGCACACGGTAGCCGTTTCGTCGTTAGCCATTTAGCCATTAACTTGAGCACATTTGTTCTCTGTCCCCACTGAATACAGGTTGAAGGAATATTTAGAGAATTCTGGCTTGAAAGGGTAAAAAACTAACAACCTGCCCCAGTCAGTCCCCCATGGGTATTGAACTCGGGAAGATTTTGTTGGAGAAGTCTGAGAGTCCAGTCCTACAATTTTACACAATTTGTTAAACGTAAAACATTGCTTTGGCTTCGCTTATTGATTTTCCTTTCTCTTCCATTTCTGACAAACTCCAAATTACTGGGTGCCTGCTATATGCCAGGCTCCAATGATGAACATAGCTTATTTTGTTTCACATCCAAGGGGCTGTCAAGGACACACAGACTATGAGCGCAGACACATTTTAGACTTGCACTGTCCAATACGGTAGCCACTGGCCACATATGATTATTGAAATTTAAATTTATCTTAATTAAGTAAAATTTAAAATTCAATCTCTCAGTTACACTAGCTATGTATCAAGCACTCAATGGCCACATGTGGTTATGACAATGCTGCTGGACAGCACAGATATAGAGCATTTCTATCACTGCACAAAGCACCATTGGATAGCAGTTTTAGACCTTTCAGAGTTGTCTCTACCTCCTGTGAAGTCATTTTAAGCAGAAAAGCTGCCATTCATTGAGCACTCCTCTGGGCCAAGCAAGCAAGATTCTGGGTCAGTTACATAAGATCATCTCACCACAGCTTGCTGCCTCACGTCTCAACCCATTTTATTTATTTATTTATTTATTTATTTATTTATTTATTTATTTATTGTAAAGCTGTGGTCTCACTTTGTTGCCCAGGCTAGTCTCGAACTCCTGGCTTCGAGCAATCCTTCTGCCTCAGCCTGCCAAAGTGCTGGGATTATAAGAGTAAGCCACTGAGCCCAGCCTCACCCCATTTTAGAGGTGAGGAAACCTGAGGATAGAGAGGCCAAGCAGCTTTCTCACCATCACACAGCAAGTGAGCAGCAAAGCCCAGGGGGTTTGACTTTAAAGGCTTTGCTCATTCTGATGGCCCCACCTTCCAAGGGCATTGCCCCCAAGCGTGAGTGAAAGCACCACTGTGGACAAGAAAGAGCTGCTGGGGATCCTGGCCATTTTGACAGGAAAAGTGGCCGTGGGGTCAGACAGGCTAGAGGACCAAGGTTGGTTCTGCCAATGACCATGTCAGTGATATTGCCTAAGTCACTTAGATCTCTGAATATATGTAAAGTGGTAGAGTTCAACTTGTAGAACTATGAGGATTAAATGAGAATATACACATAAGCACTTGGCACAGTATCTGGCACACAGTAGCCAGTTAGTACATGCACACATGAGTATTACTTCCGGAGTGAATCCTTTTCTTCTGCTTAAGCAGCAAACAAGTGTTGCCTTTCTCCCTGCAATACACATTTCTGAGTCTGGCATGCCACCTGCTGGTCCCTCCTGGATACATCATCCAGCCCCCTGTTCTCCCCAGAAGGGCCAGTGCCCAGAGTGTTCCCAGAAGGCTGGGCTGTAAAACAGGAACATCCTATCTGAGTATTCAGATATTTTTTTGTAAAGTCCCTTTCACATTGTGGCTCCTCTGAGAATTTAGGATAAGCTTAGATCTTGCTAAGTTTGCTGAAATCTTCTTTGTTGCCAGGTAGATAAAGAAGATGGACTTCCCTGAGACCCTGTGCTCAACGTTATTCTATGTTGCCAGGGTCTTCTAGCTGCAGGCTATCTACAAGCACAGGGTCTTTACTATTATGGCTGGCATTCCCTTCGATCTGATGCTGAACATAAGTCCCACCTCCCCACCCCATATCCTATCAATCTAAAAGTCCTGTTGGGTTTTTCTCTCCGAAATATATATTTACAATCTGTCTAAGCCCCTTTGTATTCTCTGCCACCATCATCTCTCACCTGGACCACTGCATTAGCCTCCCGATCTTCTTGCATCTCCTCCCTTCCCCGTGCTGTCCATTCTCCACGCAGCAGCTAGAGCTGTGGTCCTACCTGCTGTAGCTATGGAATGCCTTGGGGAACATTCAAGACCTACCAACGCCCAGGGGCCAATCTCTGACTAATTAAATCAGAATCTAGGCATAGTGGGTAGAAGGTCTCTCAACATTCGTAGCTCATGAAAGCTCTTGGATGATTCTTTTTATTTTTATTTTTCGAGACAGAGCTTGCTCTGTCACCCAAGTTGGAGTGTAGTGGTGCCATCTCGGCTCACTGCAACCTCAACCTCCCAGGTTCTAGCGATTCTCCGGCCTCAGCCTCCTGAGTGGCTGGGACTATGTGTGTGCCACAGCACCCAGCCAATTTTTTGTATATTTAGTAGAGATGGGGTTTCACCATGTTGCTCAGGCTGGTCTCAAACTCCTGATCTTAAGTGATCTACCTGCTTTGGCCTCCCAAAGTTAGATGATTCTTTTGTGCGGCCAGGATTGAGAATCACTGAGCTTCCAGTCCAGACCAGTAGCAGCAACTCCTGGAGGGCCTATTAAAATACAGACCGTGAGTTTCACTCCCAGAGCCTGTGATTCACTAGGCCAGAAGTGGACCTGCGAATTTCCATGCCTCACAAATTCCCAGGTGATGCTCCTGGGCTGAGGATCACACTTTGAGAACTACTGTTGTAAAAATATAAGGTGGACCATGAAACTCCTGTTTAAATGACTTATTACACTTATATATGTATATTTTAAAAATTCACCTTCTGTACCATGGCCTGTCAGGCAGGGTGAGACCTATCAATCTAAAAGTCCTGTTGGGTTCCTAGCTCTTGGCCTCTCACACTCTCTGTTAACCACTCACTGGCCTCCTATCTGCCTCTTGAACACCGCAGGTAGTCACCCGAAGACCTTTGCAAGAGCCTCTCTCTCTGCTCAGATGGCACCCCCTTTAGCTCTTCTGTTGTCTGATTGTCTTTCAGTCTTCAGGGCTCATAGAAATGTCACTGCCTCAGGGAGAGCTTCCCTGAATGTCACATTCAACATGTTCCTCACCTTCCCCTCACCCCTTGTTCCCTATCTCAGCAAACTGTTTATTTCCTTTATAGCATCTGTTACAATTTGCAATTATTTTATGTCTGTTCACTTAAAATACATTTACCTCTCTGCCAGAATGCAAGCTTTAAGAGGGCAGAAACTTTGCCTTCTTGTTCACTACCTGGCACATAGTAGGTACCCAATAAATGATTACTGAATGAAGCGTTGAAGAGAAGCACGAATCAGGGAGCATAAAGGTTAGAAGGAATAGTATTAACGGAAGCGGGAGCCCTGTCCTGCTTCTGTTATGTCCCCCAAGGGCTTCCTGTGTGCTCATCTTTTAATATTACATCTTTAATTCACACAACCGGGCAAGGTAAGGTCATATTCTCTTCAATTTACACATGTGGAAATGGAGACCTAGAAAGGCAGGGACACTAGGCTGAGATCACACAGCTAAAAGTGGCAGAGTGGGCCGTGAATCCAGGCTGCCCCTATCCACATTCATCCTAAGATATGGAAGGAAGGAAAAAAGAGGCAGCAAAAGAACTGGAAAAGCTGTTCCCGCAGGGCAGTTTTTATTTTGCTCTAAACTCGTATCCAAGGTAAAAATATTAAAATAGAGCTGAAATCAAAGAACCCTTGCCCTACTTTCCAGGTCTCAGATTCTCCCAGAATCTCTTCAGAAGAGAGTGATCCGGCCATGATGGGTGTCTCAACTTTTAAGACTTTTAAAATAGCTGGCTCAGAGCCTTTGGAAGAATAGCACAGGCAGGAAATGGCAAGGCAGGATCTGAACCCAGCCCAACTTCCTGCACAGCCTGCCCAAGCTTTCGCACACAGCACAGACAGTATCTCATTCAACGTTCTTTTGTAGTGGCCCACCTCCTTACTGTGCTGGTTAAGGTAACATTCTAGATGCTGTCGCAGATAACCAGTCTCCTTCCCAAACTCAATGGCTTCATGTAATAAAAATTTCTCTTTCACCTCCCAAAAAGTCCAAAATCAGTGCTCCCAGTCTGCAGGCAGAGTTGTCTCCTCCAAGCGGTATTTCAGAGACCCAGGCTTCTTGCATCTGGTGGCTCTTCCATGTTTAGCAGGTGGCCTCCCATTGTGGCTAGGGAAGGGGAAGGAGGAGCATGAGATGGGCCAGGCCTGGCAGTGGTGCATGTCATTTCCATTCACATGCACTGGCCAGAACTCAGCGACATGGGCATACTTAACCGCAAAAAAAAAAAAAAAAAAAAAAAAAAGCTTGGAAATAGAGCATAGTGGCCAAAGTTATCTCACAGCTAACTAGTCTCATTTCCTAAGAGTCTGATGAGTTTCTGTGTCCCACCCCCCGCCCCCCACCGCCCGCCAGACATCTCCTCTCACTGATAAAAGAATTATCATAATTATAATTATAGAGAAGACTTCAAATGCAACCAGGAGAAGGGCCACCTTGATCTTAAATTCAGATCATACAGAGGTAATGACAGGTCTCCAATGTTCCTGCCGAGGAGGCTGAAGGTTTAGAGAAGGGCAGGGGAAAGAAGAGGTTAAATGTACAATTTGCTGAAGCCCAGACCTGGCTAAGAAAGGAAGATGTTTCTGTCCACCATTTTGGTGTTGTTAACAAAGTCTACCTTGAGTTCAATTCTAGATATTTTAGAATTTCACCAATTAAGCAAACATCTATTGAGCATCCAAAAGATAGGAGATATAGTCCTAGGGATAGTTCTTTGGGGTATCAAATAAAGGGATGAATGAATATGAGGTGAGGTCAGCTCTATTCTTTATCTGGTTGAGATTTTGAAGACACCAGTAATAAAAATTTGACACAATTATAATATATCCAGGACTGTATTCAACACTTGATATAAATTATCTCATTGAATCTTCCCAATAATTCTATGAGGTAAATACTATTATTACCCCCATTTTACAGAAGAGGAAACAAAACTAAAGAGATGAAATAGCTGTCCAAAATCTCAATTGCTCCCAAGAAGAGAAAAGAATGATTTTTAACAACATGACACTGCCTGTATTATGAAATTACAGTGCTATCTGCATATACAGGCATAATTCAATTGGCTTTGGAAAATAGAAGGAGGTTTAGAGTTCTAAACAGTTACTGGGCTGGGTGCAGTGGCTTATGCCTATAATCCCAACACTTTGAGAAACCGAGGTGGGAGGACTGATTGAGGCCAGGAGTTCAAGACCAGCCTGGGCAACATAGTGAAACCGTATCTTTACGATTTTTTTTTTTTTTTTAATTAGCCAGGCATGATGGCACATGCATGTAGTCCTAGCTACTTGGGTGGCTGAGGAGGGAGGATTCCTTGAGCCCAGGAGTGCAATGTTGCAATGAACTATGATTGTGCCACTGCCGTTCAGCCTGGGCAACAGAGCAAGACCCTGTCTCAAACAAAACAAAAAACAGTTACCGAATCCAAGAACAGGTCGTAACTGGGGTTAAGAGTGCCCTGTGTAATTTAAAAAGTGACTTTGAAGCCAAGCAAGCTGTGTGACCCTGGAGGAGGAGACACTTTGTCTCCCTATTCTTCGGTTTCCTCTTCTGCAAAGTAAGGAAGCTGGCCAAGATGCACTTGAAGTTCCTTTCTTCCTCTGTAAAAGCAGCATGGCAAATGGGAAGGACTGATGTTTTCAAAAGCCAGATTCAGGGAAACTCTTTCTGCCTGTCTGAGCCTCCATTTTCCCATCTATGAAATTGGAATTAGGTTGGATTTGCTAATTTTTCTCTCCCTAGTGTCTGGCACAGGGAAGATAATAGGGTCTTAATAAATCTTGGTCACCTCATTAATGTTCCACCTGATTGGAGATGGCAGCAATCCATTGCATGCACAGAAGGCAGAATTGTATGAATAGAGATCTGCCTCTGAGCTCTGAGCTCTGAGCTCTGAGCTGCTTCTGAGCGCACAGGGTGTCAACCTCCATCCTGAGGTATGGTGGCCATTTTGGGAATGGCTGGCTCCTGACTCAGAGAAATGGCCTGCAGTTGAGGAGGCAGAGTGTAACGTTTCACAAAGCCTCCCTTGCCACCTCTGCCCATACCCCACACTCCATCATGTGCAGGGCAAACTGGCTCCCAACGAATCTGGATTTCCACTATTCACTCAGAATCCCCAACGGGCAGGTTCAGGACTTCGGGGTACAGAGTTCAGAGAGAGAGAGAATATTAGATGTCCCCGCAGGCCTCCCCAGCAAGCCTTATTTCTTACGATTACTTCAGGGATGCTCCCAGGAGCCTTGCCCGCCTGGCAGATATTGAATAAGGCAGAAGCCAGAGTGGATGAAAAGCAGCGTCTTGGAACGGTTGCCTGGTTACCAGTGGCCTGGGTCACGTGGTCTTCTCCCTTTGGGGTGGCCCAGGGCCGGCAAAGAGCAGGAGTGCAGGGAAGGGGCAAAGGGAAGGCAGGGAGGGGAGGAGAGGCAGTGAGAAGCAGCTGCTATACATTGCACTTTCCTTCCCCGACAGCCCGACTGCCCGCATGTCGGGACAGGACAGGAGTACCAGGCCACCTGGGTGGGGAGCCTGGCTCTTGCTTCCCAGGTGGAGGACGTGGACAAGTTAACTCAGCCTGTGGGCACCTGTCTTTCCTCACCTGTAAAATTAGTCTAATAATAGTGCAGACCTCACTCAGTTGTGACAAGGCTGCAAACAAGAAAACAGAGAAAAGGGGCCCAGCTCAGGGCTGGGAACGCACTAGACTGAACTTGAATACACCGGTGTTGCCCAGCGGAGCTGGGGGCTGGTGGCCAGAGTAACAGAAATCCTGAGTCAGGACGGCTACCTAATGTGACAGCCCAGGGCACAATGCAAACACATGCTTGTTGTTCCACAGGCAGGAGACAGGTACCCAAACATAAAGCCCCACCCCACTTCTGTGGCCCCTCTTGTGCTGTGTATTTGCTATTTAATGCTATGCTCCCTTGGGCATGGAGCTACTGGAGAGAAGCATGTAGGCCCTCACAGGCACCCAGGAGTCTTCCCCTGCAGTGTGGCCCACCAGTGCCCATCTGCTGCCAGGTCCCCTACACTGAGGCAAGAGGAACTGGGGAAGGGAAGCCAGGCATCCTCCTTTCCCACGGGCCCTTCACCCCAACCCATGGTGGACAGGTACCCTCACATCTTGCAACCTCCTTGTCAGAGGCTCTAGCACAGGGGAAAGACTTGCCCTGCCAGTTGCCTCCCTGAAGGCACCACGATGTCATCAACCTTTAGGGCAGGCATGGCTGCAGTCATGTCCTACCCAAATGCTGTGGGATGCGCATGCTCAGCCTCCCGTGCCAGTGCCCTGCAGAGAGCAGAGTGGCAGCTGTTAGGGGGAAGAGAGAGAAGAAGGGATGTGAGGAGGGGATAGCAGGGGGTTGGGGAAGCTGGAACTGAGAACCCACCTGGTGAGGGAGGGGCCGGACTGCACTTGAACTGAGGCTCTTAGCCTGGGTGCCTGCTGTGTTATCCCACAGACTTCATTTACAAACTACATATTTAAAGATAAGATTATGAAGAATTTCAAGACACGACAGTAGAACATTAAATTCCTAGCACAGGCTTTTGTGTCACTGAGCTGGTTGTGCACCAGCTGACCCCTGTTCTGAGTTGTTGTCGTGGCTCTGTCACTAACTCTCCCTCTCCAGGCCTCGGTTTTCCTTTCTCTAAATGAGGGGGTAGGGCTAGATGGTTTCTAGACCCTCTTCATGCTTTTATGTTTCATGATGTGTCCCACTAGCTGCGTGGACATGGGCAAGTCCCTTCCCTTCTCTGGGCATCAGTTTCCCTGTCTAAAAATTGAGCATTTGGGAATCCCGAAGGGCCCTGCTAGGGTTACTGCTTAGAGAGATGCCTTTTCCTATCCCCTCCTGTGTTTGAGGGGACTTCTTTTCTTTTGCAGAAGGAAAGACAAAGTTGTCCACCAGGTGCTGGGGTATGGGGCTCGATAGAACATTCCTTTTCTCCTTCTGCTCACACTGGTGAGCTTGGGGACTGTGAGACAAGAAACAAGGGAGGGAAAGCTCGTTAAGGAACAGAGAGGCAAAGAAGCATCACGTGAGAAGGTAAGCAAGCAGGCAGCCTTGGGAGATGCTTTCATTCACTCATTCATTCAGCAACAGTGAAACAGCAAAAGAATGTAACACTCACCGTTTTTGTGTAAGGGGCTTTTACCCATCCCCGCATGTAGGCTAGGATAATTTTAGAGCACTGAGATAATACACAAAAAACAGCAATCATGTAGTTTTAAAAGCTAACTCTGGGGTTATAGGGAAAGTATGTAAACAATTATGTTTTGTTAAAGATCCATATAGATAATACACAAAAACAGCAATTATGTAGTTTTAAAAAATAACTCCGGGGTTAAAGGGAAAGTATGTAAACAACTATGTTTTATTTAAAGATTTATAGGAGCATTGTGACCTGACCAAGGACAAAGAAGTTCTCAACCTCTTCAGGCCCTCGCTGGCACCCAGATGTCTGCAGTCATCAGTTACGTCTTGATCCCAACTCCCTCTTATTCCCCCGCCCTTAACATAAAAAAGAGCCTGAAATTTGTACTGACTTAAGATGGCATTTTAGGACACTAGTCTACCATCTTCTTGGTTTGCTGGCTTTCTGAAAAACCTGCTTTTCCTCCCACCAAGTCTCATTTCTTGAGTTTTGGCTTTCAAGCAGAGAGCAGCTGAACCTGGGTCTGGTTACAATCCATTCATTCATTCATTCATTCATTTACCTGGATGGTTGCAGCAGCCTCTGCCCCCATCTCCCTGCTCTGTACTCACTCCCTTTCAATCTTCTGCTCCTCACAAGGGCCTAAGGGAGCTTCTGATGTGATAAACAGAACCATGTCGTTCCTCCCGAAAGCCTTTGTCAGTTAGAATTAGGTTTAGCTGTGACAGAAAATACACACTAACAGTGGCTTCAGCAAGATAGATGCTTTTCTCTCCCTCCCAGAAGCATCTGGCAGCTGGCTACCTGAGACTATGGCGGTTCAACAGGTTCAGGAATCCAGGCTCTGTCTACATTGTGGCACCTCCAATCCTGGCTTTCATTTACAGCGTCACCTCAGAGTCTGAGATGGTGCTGGGGTTCCAGTCATTTAATCTATACCCCAATATAGTAGCAAGGAGGGGTGGGGACACACATCCCCCTTTCAAAGATACTAGTCAGAAGTTGCATACACCACCCCAGCTTAGATTCTAGCAGCCAGAGCTTAAGTCACATGACCACATCTGCAAAAGAGGCTGGGAAAAGTTGTTCTTATTCCAGGCAGCCACACGCCCAGTTCAACTTTGTGGATTTTATGAATGAGGACAAAGGGGAGAATAGATACTTGTGGACAACAGATACTTGTGGACAACTGTTGATCTTTGCCACATAGTCCTTCCATAGCTCCCTACTGCACTTGAAATAAAACCGAAACTCTTTCCTATGCCTGCAAGGTCCTGGCTGTTTTCCCACCCTCTCTCTTCCCTCATCCTGCTTCAGGCCTGCTGGCCTCTTCCCGGTTTCTCAAAGACCATAGTTGTTTCCCATCCGGGGCTATCTGTCCACACTGTTTCCTGGTTGGAATGCCTTCACCCCACTCTATGAGTCTATCCCTTCTCCTCTTCTAGGTCTCAGCTTGTGTATCACCTTCTCACAGAGGCTTCCCCAACCACCATACTTCTCGTCATTTTTTCTTGGGTCCTTTCTTTGTTTCTTTATAGCATGAAAGACACCTTGGAACTAGCTATTAAAATATCTGATAAGCACAACAAAGCATGAATGCTCGCATCAATGGTTGCTCACCTTTTTGGTTTGTCTCCCACATTCAAAAGGAAATTCTATGGGGGAGGCTTTGTGTCTCGTTCACAACCCCATCCCTGGAGTTTTTCTCTACAACTACATATTGGTCTCCCACTAGGTGCCAGGAACCTAAAAGACAGTAAGCACATTCAGTTTTCATCTCAGCTGCAGGGCAGCCAAGAGGTGAGGATTGGGGTTCATCTCCTGGAGAGGAGGCAGAGAGCTCAGCAGAGACAGGGATAAAGGAGTTCAGTAAGATTGTAAGAAGAGCCCTGCGCTGCCAGGAATGGGATTAGGGATCCTTTTAGCCTCGTTGCTGGCTCCATCCTATGTCTCCACCTTTATGCGAATGTGTTCCTTTGTCCTACTTTTAACTTACATCAGACTATTGTGTGTTCCTTATCCTCCCAAGCAGCTTTGCATCCTTTCTGGAAGAGGGTGGGGGTATAAACAAACAAACAAATACACGATAAAAATACAGGAGATATTTGGGTATATCCAGTTGCTAGGAATAGAAACCTACTCCAAGCAGTGCCAGGCGTCTCTGAATTACAGAGCCAAGCAAGCATCCAGCAGTTTACTTGCCCTATCTTGCTGGGTGTCTTAAAGGACCGCAACTGGATGTGTCCAGAAAGCAACTCAGTCTCCCTCAAACTGGTCTTCCCCTAGTACTGGTAAACCAGTTGTCTAAGAAGCCTAGTGGCTACCCTCAGTAGGTAGTATTGTAGCAATTTACAACAGGGTTTCTCAACCTGGGCACTGCTGACATTTTGGGCTGGGTAATTTCTTGTCGTGGGGACTGTCCTGTGCATTGTAGGATATATAGCAGCATCTCTGGCCTCTATCCCTAGATATCAGTAGCACTCCAGCCCCAGCTGTGACAACCAAAAATGTCTCCTTTGAGAATCACTGGTTTAGAAAACAGACTTGAACTTCAGGCTGTGTGTTCACATCTCAACTCAGACTGTGTGCTATGGAACCCTGGACAAGGTATTTAAACTTTTTGTGCCTAAAGTTACTCCTTTATAAAGTGAGGAAAATCATAGTTTCTACTTCATGGATTAAATGAGCTAATATATGTAAAGCAGTTAGAATGATGCCTGGCACCATATTAGCTATTTATTACTTTTGAAATTAGTCCTTACCTTCCCCTCATTCCTTAACCAAATCCATCATCATTTCTAGATAATTTAAATTCATGAGATAATTTTACTCTAAAATCCACCTACCTTTCTCCAACAGCACCCTTGCCCAAACCACTGGCATCTCTTACCTCTGAATAAGGCTTCCTGCAATTCTCACTCACCAGAGAAGCCAGTTTGGCCAATTTAAACCATTCCATGCTTAAAACCAATCTACTAAGTCCCATTGTTCTTAGGAAAATGCCCTTCACCAATGGGCTAGAGATGAAACAAACATGACCCTGGTGCATCTCTACAGCCTGTCTCCTAACTTCATCTTGTTTGCTAATTTCAGCAACAATGTTTTATCTCTCCATTTCTCAAAGATACCATTCCCCCTCCTAATTTCAAGGCCCTTAAGTGTTCCAGACCCTCTGCTTGCAACCTCAGACAAGGCTATTTTTAAAGCAGTGATCAAGGGCTTTTTCAAAGTAAAGACCAGCCACTTCCCTGGAAAAGCAGAAAGAACGTAAGTGATTGAGCCAGGCAGGACCACCTTGTCCACTGGGGTAGCATATGCACTGCACAGACACGCTCAGCTAAGGAAACAAGTAGGAACTGCAACACATCCCAAGCTCCACTTGTCAAACCACACTCTGGTGCAGAGCCATCTGCTTCCCAAGCTGTTTTTGTGCAGAGCTATGCTCTTTGAAAAAGGGTTATTTTTGCTAATTTGCAGTGAAGGTGCCACACAGGCTAGTGGCAACCCTATAGTCAGAACACACAGTAGGTTGATAGTAATGGAGCTACATTTTAACATGTACATTTCTTGTCTCTTGTGAAGACATTGAAGATAAGATAAGATACCCATTATGCAAACCGACTAGCTCTCCTGCACTCTTTCTTTCTATAGTTAGAAATTGAAGCTGGGTGCAGTGGTTGGCACTTGTAATCCCAGCTAGTCAGGAGGCTGAGGCAGGAGCATTACTTGCGCCCAGGAGTGCGAGTCCAGTCTGGGCAATGTGGTGAGTCTCCATCTCTAAAAGAAATGTTTTTTAAAGCGAGATGTTCTTGCATCACTGGTATTAGTACAGAGATGAGGCAGGCTTGAGAAAAAACTGTCCCTTACTTTGTGCACCGAGCAATTGGACAAATTTCAAGTCTTGGAGTGAAGCAATTAGCACTTTTCATAATTAAATTCATAATAAAATACCTTCTGGGACTTCAATATCTTTTTTAATTAACTATTCTTATTAACCTCATTCATCTGTCTCATAAAAAATGTAAACTAAGCCTAGCCATAAAGAACACATATCCCAGCAAATATAATTAGCACTAAACATTTAGCCACACAGTTAATATACTTCTGAGCCAAAAGGGACCACCTAGTACAAACATTCACTTTAGTGATGAGAAGCTTGAGGCTCAGAGGTTGAAAGCAATGTGCCCTGCATCACTGGGCTCAGGTCATTGCTAAGAGTATACGCAGGTCTCCTGTTTGCTGGGCCACACTAGAAAAAGAAAAGAAAATGAAACCTCACTTCCTTACCAGGTAAGAATTGTACATGAAACCCATGTTTCTGATTACTTGGTCTTTATACAAGGGGCACTTTTCCAGGGTACTGGTTGGTGAGTCTGTGTCCAATCAAATTATAATCAATCACAAAAACAGTATTGATTATAATTAATAGTAGTTTTTTTGATACAACATATTTGAGAGTATCTCTGTCGGACAAAATACAGAGCCTGGGTTGCCAAAGCCCGGGCAAAGACAAGTTTTATCATTCTCTTGTTCTTTAATAGGATTGAGGCCTCTGAGACTACCATATTTTAAGTAAACCTAAGACCGGCACGTGTAGATTTGTGGAATATAAAAGTGAGTGCTTCCCTAAAAGGGCTGAGCAGAAGATTCCAAGAATATTTCCCTTGCATATTTAAATGAGAATCAATTTTTAAAATCCATGTACACCCATTTTGAACTCTGTGTCACAGAAGTCAGCATTTAATTATGTGCACGTGTGATATCCCAGTGGGTATAATTGGGGAGTTGACGTTGAAGTGCACAGAACAGGGTATGCTGCAGTTGGGCAGACCCAGGTTTAAATCCTGGCTATCCCACTACTAATCATCACCCTCTGAAAGTCACTTCACTTCTCTGAACCACAGCATATGCATTCATAAATGAGAACACTAATAGCTACCTTCCAGAGTTGGGGGAATTAAATAATATGAGAATACCATATTACTTTTAATACGTTTTATTAGTGGAATGGGATCAGAAAGGCTCAGCATACCTAGGTGAGCTGAGCCTTTTTGATCCCATTGCCCCAATAAAACTGTGAGGTCTTTGTAAGGCCTTTGCCTATTATCTTCATCTTGGTGTCTGCAATGCCAAATATGAGGTCTTACATAAAGTATGTACTCAATAAATGTTTATTGAGTTAACAGAGGAGTGTGGGAATGGGTTACATCTTTCCTGTAACTGGCACTAACCAGCAGTAGTGGGTTGAATAGTCCCCACTCCACCCCTAAATACATTCACATCCTAACCCCTAGAACCTGTGAATGTGACCTTATTTGGAAAAACGGTCTTTGTAGATGTGATTAATGTAAGGATCTCCTGGATTATCTGGGTGGGACCCAAATCCAGTGGGTCCTTATGAGAGACAGAGGCAAAGACACAGACACAGAGGAGAAGGCCATGCAAAGATGGAGGCAGAGATTGGAGTGATGTAGCCACAGGAACAGCTGGAGCCACCAGAATCTGGAAGAGCAAAAGGAGGGATTCTCCTTTAGGGCCTCCAGAGGCAGCATGGTCCTGCACACTTGGACTGACTTCCGCTCCAACTTCTGGCCTCCACCACTGTGAGAGAATACATTTCTGTTGTTTCAAGCCACCCAGTTTGTGATCATTTGTTGCAGTAGCCCTAGTAAATGAACACACCAGCACACAGGAGGCACTCATGCTTAACACTGGAACTTAATGCTTCAACACTGGAAGTAGTCAAGTGAAGGGATTTGGGCTCATGTTTTGATATCAAATCCTTAAACTCTACTGTACACCCAAAGCATGTTATCCAAGCTGGCTTAACTATGATCTAGAAATTTGGGGTATAGTACATTAATCTTGGAAATTCCATTGTAAAAGGAGCCAGAAATTCTAATAAGCCACTCAGATGACACTACTTATTTTCCTGGAAGAATACACCAGGTTCTTCCTCTAGCCTGACCCAGACCAGCCACCCATGGCAGATAGTGCTAATAGATAGTAACCGCTTCTTGCTGAGCATCAGAGATGCCACCTAGACATCCTGATGGGGGCACCAAAGAGCAGCTGGACATTCAACCTAGAGCTCAGGGTGGATCAGTCAGCCCACAGCATGGCTCTCGCCTCCAGCCTGAGTTCCAGGTGCATGTGTCCAGCTGCTCCTTGACTCTCCCCCCGGATGTCTCTCACCTGGCATGTGTCCAACTGAACCCCTGATCCCCCGACCCCATTTGTTACTTCGCCAGTATCTTCCATCTCAGAAACAATTCTTCCAGTTACACTGTTCTCTTGGATTCCTCCCTTGGTCTCACATCCCTCAGCCAATCATGTTGGTACTGCCTTAAGAAGACATCTAGAATCCAGTTACTTGGCACAGTTTCCACTGGTGACTGTGGATCTGTGAATCACTGTGACTTCTGGATCTCCCCGTCCCTTTTTTTTTTCCTTGAGACAGAGTCTCGTTCTGTCACTCAGGCTGAAGTGCAGTGGTGTCATCTCAGCTACTGCAACCTCCACCTCCCAGGTTCAAGCGATTTTCATGCCTCAGCCTCCTGAGTAGCTGAGATTACAGGCATGTGCCACCACACCTGGCTATTTTTTGTATTTTTAGTAGAGATTAGGTTTACCGTGTTGGCCAGGCTGGTCTCGAACTCCTGGCCTCAGGTGATCCACCCGCCTTGTGCTCCCTCCCAAAGTGCTGGGATTACAGGTGTGAGCCACTGCACCCAGCTTGGACTGGTCTATTTTAAGAGCTTTTTCCTAACTAGTTTTTCTGCTTTTCTCCCAGCCCAATGACATTCTATTCACCAATAGGCAGCCAGAGAAAGCTTTTTAAAACCCAAGTCAATTCAAATGGCTTCCTACCTCATTCAGAAAGGAGTTCAGGCTCCTGATCCTGGTTCCTAAGGAAATGTGTCAACTGCCCCCATCCCAATATCCTGCCCTATTCTCCTCTGTTTTCATCTTTTACTACTCTCCCCTCACTCATAACTCAAGTCCCCTGGCCTCCTTGCTGTTCCTTTAAAATGCCAAGTGTGGGGCTGGCAAGATGGCTCATGCCTGTAATCCCAGCAATTTGGGAGGCCAAGGCAAGTGAATCACTTGAGGTCAGTAGTTTGAGACCAGCCTGGCCAACATGGCAAAACTCTGTCTCTACTAAAAATACAAAAATTACCTGGGCATGGTGGCTGGCACCTGTGATCCCAGCTTCCCAAGAGGCTGAGGCAGGAGGATCGCTTGAGCCCAGGAGGTGGACATTGCAATAAGCCAAGATCACACCACTATACTCCAGCCTGGGCAACACAGCAAGACTCTGTCAAAAAAAAAAAAAAAAAAAAAAAGCCAAGCACACTCCTTCCACAAGGCCTTTGCATCTCCTGTTCCCTCTACCCGGAACACTATTACCCCAGATACCAGCATAGGCCCATCACTTCCATCATTCAGGATCTAACCCCATGGTCACCCTTGAGCACCCTATATAACAGTGCCTTTCCTGTCACTTTCTGATCCCTCTGCTTTAGTTTTCTTCTTTTCATATTGCATGGCTTGTCCACAGAATGACCTTGGATATTAGGCTTAAAAATTCCACAGTTTCCTGACAGATAGCCGCAATTTAATCTGAAATCTGTAAGAGTTGTGTGGCCTTTAGATTCTGAAGGGGGAGAAAAAGTCAAATTCTGGTGAAGTTCATGTGTTCTGTATTAGTCAGGGTTCTCTAGAGGGACAGGACTAATAGGATAGATGTACATATGAAAGGGAGTTTATTAAGGACTATTGACTCACACGATCACAAGGTGAAGTCCCACAATAGGCCGTCTGCAAGCTGAGGAGCAAGGAAGCCAGTCCTAGTCCCAAAACCCCAAAAGTAGGGAAGCTGACAGTGCAGCCTTCAGTCTGTGGCCGAAGGCCTGACAGCTCCTGGCAAACTACTCGTGAAAGTCTAAGAGACCAAAAGCTGAAGAACTTGGAGTCTGACGTTTGAGAGCAGGAAGCATCCAGTACAGGAGAAAGAGGGAGGCTGGGAGACTTAGACAGTACAGTTTTTCCACGTCTCTCTGCCTGCTTTAATCTTAGCCATGCTGGCAGCTGATTAGATGGTGCCCACTCAGACTGAGGGTGGGTCAGCCTCTCCCAGTCCACTGACTCCAATGTTGATCTCCTTTGGCAACACCCTCACAGACACACTCAGGAACAGTACTTTGTATCCTTCATGCCTATCAAGTTGACACCCAATATTAACCATCATACACCTTTATCTACAGAGTGGAAGAAATGCAAAAACCAACAGTGTGTGGGTGAGAAGTCATGAGTTACACGAATATAAAGAATGTAGGTGAAGCCACCACTTCTTCAGGCTTCTCTTAAGAAGGAATTCAGCTGACCAATTAGACACCCCAAGATCTAGCCACACCTTAGGTATTAAACTCAGCAAACCCCAAATCTGAAAGTGCCAGTATCATTGCTTCCTTTAAGATTAAGCATATTTCAACCATGGGGAAATTTATGATTACTAAAATATTTAAGATAATCAAGTCATAATATTAATATGTATATAAATATTTCATGTTAAAATGTATATTTTATGTGCTTATTATATTTACAAGAATTTAGTCTATTAGCATGAACAGATCAGCCTACTAATACTTATTTCAAATATGTAATTGAGTAATAATTGATCTTGGCTTAGAATTTTAATGTGAGATCTTATTAAGTTTATATATATTGTTAGAATATTTAAGACACTTTAAAAATTACATTTATTCTCTTAATTTAACAGATTTATGTAAATTAGGCACCTAGGAAGATTTATCAATAACACAAATGAGCTACTAAAAAGTGAAACTGAATACACAGAATTTATAAATGTAGCTTAAAATGTTTGATAATGTTGGAATTAATTGAGTTTGCAAGTGGACTCAAACACTCAAATGATCTTTAAAAATGGCAGCTCACATTTTTTGATACAAGTAGACATATAAGCTGAGCTTAAACCCTTGCCTTTTAAAAACATGTGCCTTAAATAAATTAATCATTAATTTCTAAAACCAAGATACATTTTGAAATGGTCTTTTCTGTGCACCAAAACCATCGAGGATTTCAAACGTTATTTATTTATCTCTTTGATGCCTCATTAGAAAATAAGCCCCACAAGAATGGGTATTTTGCCTAATTTATCATTGGACTCCCAGTTCCTAGGGCTGTGTCTAGCATGTAGTAGGTGCTTAGGAAAATTTTGTTGCATGAAGGCAAATGCCCTTTGCCCTGAGTCCTACAGGATTGCTGGGCACATCCTAAAGAGACTAAAGCCCAGTGATTGCCTAGAAGACACCCAAGATCCTGAATCAACTTAGATCCAAGGGTTTGGGGACAGTCCTAGGACACTGATTTACTGGGCCTTCTGCTCCTCAAAGGCACCTATGCCTGCTACCTCCTCCATGAAGTCCTCCACTATACCCAGAGTATGTTCACCATTTACATGACTCAACATTGTAAGGTTACTTTTGTGCGGTAGGCTGAAGAGTTCTACATTTCTTTATCACCCAACACTCTCACATGCCTTTTGAATGAGTGAATGAACTAATGGACAAACAAATGGTGCTTTCGTAAAGCATACTTTTGTGCCTGTTACTCCATAGAGATTAACGGCCCAGGCTTTAGAATCAGACAGAATGAGCTCAAACCCCAATTCCAAGGCTGGTGGTATGTGACTTCAACCCATGTTTAAGAAATATTGTGAGTATTGCATGCTTTAAAAATAAACATTAACCTCAATCTGCTTACCAGGCAAGATAAAGGGAAAAGCTAAACGCAGGGCACCAGTGGAATCATTTAAAATTGTTTGCTTAAGATATGTCAATAGATACCTGCAGATGTGAAGGCTTACCAGGACACGCAGGCCTTTTAGAGAAGAGCTTCAATATGGTTTACATTTCAGCCTCAGTATTTATAAACAGAACAAAATCCGGAGGGAAGAAGCCTGAGAAGATAAGCCTTTAGGTAAATAGTTCAAGAGGCACCAGAAGCTGCTTCCTGGGATGGGCCAGTAAGGCTTAACAATGGGGAGGTTCGGTGCAGTTGGAGAGTAGGGTGGGAAGGAGAAGTGGAATAGACCAGGATTTTTACATCAGTACTTCTTAAGTTTTAAAATGTATTCAAATCACCTGGGGATCTTGTTAAGCACAGCTTCTGATTCATAGGTCTGTGCTAGGGTCTAACATTTTGCATTTCTAACAAGCTCCCAGGTGATGTTGATGCTGCTGGTCTGCGGACCACAGTTTGAATAGCAACATTCTCTGGTATGAAAGCATTATACATACCACCAAAAAGAGCAGTGAAGAAAGAAGTACAAACAAGCAATCCCCTCCCCAAAATACAGATAGTGGCTAGTGCTTTTTTATTCTCATCAAGTTAGGTGTCCTAGAAACTGTATCTTAACATAAACCACCTTGAAAAATTGCTGGTAAGATTCATTTATTTGCTCAACAAATATTTATTGAGAATCTACTAAGTACCAGGGCTTGTTTCAAATTTTTAGGGTACAGTAGTGAGCAGCCTGCCCTTGAGGAGTTTATATTCCAGTGTGGGAAGGCAGATTCATAAACACTTAAAGACATACACAAGCAAAAAAAAAAAAAAAGACGAAATTGCTTCATGGCTTCAAGTTGCGATAAATGCCAAAGAAAATAAAACAGGACTATGAGTCAGAGAGTGGCTTGGGAAGAAGGGCTTTTGGAAAGGGCTGAGAAGTAGCCAGCCACGAAAAGTTCTAGGGGGAGAGTGTCCCAAGCAGTAAGTGGAAAGCGCCTAAGCTGAGAGAGAGCTTGGCAAATTTGAGGGATAGTAACAATGTGGTTGACGTGTAGTGACCAGTGGGGAAAGAAGTAAACAAGGGCAAGACTGTGGTAAGCAACTAGGGTTTGATTCTATTTTGTGATGGAGTTTACAGGGTTTTAAGCAGGGGAGTGATATGAATAGTTAAAAAGATCATTCTGATCAATTTATATATCATCAGTGGTGGCACAACCAGCCATTATGTGCCTCTTAGAATTTGGAGGACACAGTGTCACTTATAAAATAGTCTTGCTGAATGCAATTAAGGCTTTAGATCTAGCATCTAGTTTATAAGAAATACAGGAGTTAGTGGAACAAGTTAAAGTACATCACGAGAAAGTACACTGAAAAATCCAGAAGATGGGATCACTGCCTCCTTTTCACCAAATTCGTAGCATGAAAACAAGGAGGTGCTTAGGATTAGAAGAGAGGTAAGAGAGATTAACAATCAGATGTATGCAACATATGGATCTTAATTGGCACGTGGTTCCAATACACCATCTGTAAGAGACATTTTGGGACAACTGGAAACATTTTAAGATGGAAACAAGGCCTTAGGAATTATTTTGATTATGTCAGATGTCACAATGGCATTGTGGTTAAGGAGAAGAATGTTCTTATTTTTTAAAGATGAATACTGAAGAAGTTAGGAGTGAAAATTCATGATGTTTGAATTTCTTAATGATTTGCTTCTAATGAATAGAATATAGCAAAAGGGGAGGAATGTCACTGTTATGGTTTGGCTGTGTCCCTACCCAAATCTCACCTTGAATTGTAATAATCTCTACATGTCAAGGATGAAGCAAGGTGGAGAAAATTGAACCATGGGGGTGGTTTCTTCCATATTGTTCTTGTGGTAGTGAATAAGTCTCACAAGATTTGATGGTTTATAAATGGGAGTTCCCCTGCACGAGCCCTCTTGCCTGCTACCATGTAAGACGTGACTTTGCTCCTCATTCGCCTTCTGCCATGATTATGAGGCTTCCTCATCCATATGGAACTATAAATCAATTAAACTTCTTTCATTTATAAATTACCCAGTCTCAGGTGTGTCTTTATTAGCAGTGTGAGAACAGACTAATACAGTCACCTCTGAGATTAGGTTATAAAAGTCTGTGACTTCCATCTTGCTGTCATTTTCTTTCAGGCTCTTTCCACTTGCTCACTCTGAGGAAGCAAGCTGCCATGCCATGAACTGCCCTATGTAGAGATCCAAGGGACTGAGGGCAGCTTCCTGGCCAGGAGCCCTGAATTCTGCCAACAACCATGGGGTGAGCTTGGAAGCAGATCCCTCTCCAGTCAGCCTAGAAATGACTACAATGCTGGCCAACGACTGATTGTAGTCTACATAGTCTGTGACCTTTCAGGGTCTCTAAACCATACGTGGATTCCTGATCCACAGATACTATGAGATAGTAAATGTGTGTTGTTGTAAGCTGCTAAGTTTCAGGGTGATTTGCTATGCAGCAATAGATAACTAATATACCATTATATAGGTAGTTCATTTAACTAATCTACTATTAAGGGGCATTAGGTTATTTCTAATACTTTGCTATAGAAAAGAATGCTACAATACACTTCTATTAGTCCTGTTATATTTTAAGGAAATTATTTTTAAGTTACACTTAAAAATGTATGATTTTGAGAATTACCAAATTGCCCATTGCAGAGGTGAACGCTTTTTTTTTTGAGATGGAGTCTCCCTCTCTATCACCCAGGCTGGAGTGCAGTGGCACTATCTTGGCTCACTGCAAACTTCACCTCCCAGATTCAAGTCATTCTCCTGCCTCAGCCTCCTGAGTAGCTGGGATTATAGGCACGCACCACCATGCCCGGCTAATTTTTATATTTTTAGTAGAGACGGGGTATTGCCACATTGGCCAGGCTGGTCTTGAACTCCTAGCCTCAAGTGATATGCCTGCCTCGGCCTCCCAAAGTGATTACAGGTATGAGCCACCAAACGTGGCCTCGGAGGTGGAGAACACTTTTGCAAATACTGAGTACTACCAATTTTTTCATCATTTGATAGATGAAAAAAATTCTCATTGATCTTTTAATGTATATTCCATTGATTATGAAATAAATTGGGTGTAATTCATTTGCTTGTCATTTCCTTTAAATGTTCTAAAAACTGCCTGTGTCTTTTCACCATATTTATTTCTTTTTCCTTTTATTCTCATTCTTTCTCTTTCTTTCTTCTTTATTTTGACTGTTCTTTTATATTTCTTCAGCAAACACTTGTTTTAAAAGCAGGTTGCTTATCTTTGTAAATGGAAATAATGCCTTAATCTGGCAAATGTGTGGAGAACATTTTTCTCCTAGTTTAGAATTTATCTTTGGACTTTGTTTATGGATTTCTTTACTTTTTCATATATATATTTTTTATTTTTATATGGTTAAACTTTTAACTTTTCTTCCTTATGACTTCTGAGTTTTGCATAATTTCTAAAAAGATGTTCTTACTCAAAGATGCTGCCAATGAGAATGATGTTGGTGATGCCAGAGGGAGGAAGAGAGGAGGAGGATGATAAATGCTTGCTTTGTATAATATGTTATGTGCCAGTTACTGTTCTATGAACTTTGTGCGTATTTCACTTACTCCCTGAATTACCCTATAAGAGAAGTATCATTATAACCCCAACTGACAAATGAGGAAACTGAGGTCTAGAGAGAAGTAAGTTAACTTGTCTAGATTTTAGAGGCTGTGCTCTTTACCACCATGCACTTGCAAAGGCTGTTTTTAATGCCATTCCTCGTTGGGTTTATGCCAACACAGATCACTTTGGTCTTTGTGACCGCAAAGCCAACTCTATTTCTTGGGTGCCAGGGGTAATTATAATGCTTTTTCATGACCAAAGAAGACTTTTAGTCCATAGAAAAATGGAGCCATAAATGATTTAGCACACACAAGGAGGCAGAAATGGAAATCGTTGCTGAAAACCAGCTCTTATCTGAGCGGTGAATTGGGGCTGGAATAAGAAGCGTGGCCTTTCAGAATTGCTCACATCCTATACCAATTAAGTGTTTGGGGAAGCCGACAATGGCTTCCTGATGTGGAAATCACTTTGAAACATGTAGGCTGGTAGTTAAAGCCATTAGTTCCTCTTGGGCTTCAAGGACAACTACAAAGAAAATATTTTGTAAATTGTGCAAGAAGCATGGATTTGGCAACCCCTGGGTTAGCCCGAACTGGTCAAGCAATTGCTTTTAACACTATTTCCTAAATGGACTAATACCTGGTGGGGAGATAGAAAACAAACCTCACTTCAGAAAGGCAACACAGGGCTTCTTAAAAGCTGCAGGTCTCTCTGCCTCAGACAACCATTGAGAGAAGAGCTAGGCTCTTTTCTTGGACAAAGATTTTTTCATTTCAGTCTCAAGATTGAGGGGATGCAAATAAGCCCAGCACTTCTTGCCTGACCTTTCCTTGTTGAAAAGCTCATGCAGAAAGCCCAGAAGGACACCCAGGCAGGCATTTCTACATGCCTCGAAATCATATTGAAAGTTGAGATACAAAGAGCAAGAGAATAGGAGGCAAGTTGAAGTCACTAACTGGAAAATTGCTTTATCTTGGGTTCTCAGGGGCCTATGACTCTTAACCAGTGGCAGCTAATACGAAATATAGTTGAGCACTCACCAGAAATGTTCCAGTCGGGACTAATTTTCTTTCTTTCTCCGCTTGCTCTTGTGAAGCAAGGTTCTAAATTTTCTCTTCTTTCTGTAAGGAAGCTTGCTGGTGTGCAAAGGCAGTGTGGTAAGAATGAGGAGGTGTTGGCTCTAGCCTCGGCACTGCGCTTTAACTACTTTAATGTACTGGACACAGCTGCTTTCAGTCACACCCACACTAAGCTGTTAAGACCCTGGGTTTGAGAGTTGACTCTCTTACCCTTTGATTCCCTTATCTTTAAAATGGGAATAAAAATAGCAGCTCCCTCAAAGAGCTATCGTGAGGGTTCCATGAGAGGCCATGTGCAAAGCATTTACAAAACTCCTGGCATGTTTCAGCTTAGGGTGAATGGTGCCCTCCAGAGTTGTGTGAAGTATCAGTTCTGGCCTGTCACATACTGCTTTGGTCTAGGTCAGGGTTCTCCAGAGAAACAGAACCGATAGAATAGATAGAAATGGAGATAGATCTATCTCTAGATCTGTCTATCGATCTCTATCTATCTATCTATCTGTCTATCTATCTATCTATCATCTATCTAAATCTCTATCTGTCTCTCTATTATATCTATGGAGAGACAGAGAAAAAGAGACACTTTAAAGAATTGGCTCATGTGAATGTGAGGGCTGACAAGTCCGAAATCTGCATGGCAGATGAGCAAGCTGGTACACCAGGGAAGAACTGGCATTGCAGCTAGAGTCTAAAAGCAGTCTGAAGACAGAATTCTTTCTTTCTTGGGGGACATCCATCTTTTTCTCTTAAGACCTTCAATTGACTGGACGAGGCCCACCCATATGATGGAAGGTAATATGCTTTCCTCAAAGAGTACTGATTCAAATGTTAATCACATCTCAATAACGCCTTCACAGCAACCTCTAGACTGGTGTTTGACCCAAAACTGTATACTATGGCCTAATCAAGTTGACACATAAAATTAACCATCACACATAGTAAATGGTCTTCTATGGTCTAAATGTTCATGTCTCCCCCAAATTTGTATGTTGAAATACTTACTCCCTGAGGTGATGGGGTTAGAAAATGGGTTTTTGGAAGGTGATTAAGTCACAGGGGTAGAGCCGTCATGAATGGGATTAATGCCCTTATGAATGATGCCTGAAAGAGACCTCTCACTCCTTCTGTCATGTGAGGTTAGAATGAGAAGACAGCTATCTATGAGAAAGCGGGCCCTCACCTGACATTGAGTTTGCTGACACATTGATCGTGAACTTTCCACCCTCCAGAACTGTGAGAAATAAATTCTTTTTTTGTTTTTAGATAGAGTCTTGCTCTGTCGCCCAGGCTAGAGTGCAGTGGCCTGATCTTGGCCTGCTGCAACCCCTGCCTCCCAGGTTCAAGCAATTCTGCTGCCTCAGCCTCCTGAGTAGCTGGGATTACAGGTACCCACCACCACGCCTGGCTAATTTTTATATTTTTAGTAGAGACAGGGTTTCACCATGTTGGTCAGGCTGGTCTTGAACTCCTGACCTTGTGATCCACCCACCTCGGCCTCTCAAAGTATTGGGATTACAGGCATGAGCCACCACAGCTGGCCAATTCCTATTGTTTATAAGCCACCCTATCTTGTTATAGTAGCCTGAACAGACTAAGGCATGGTCAACAAATGTAGTTAATATTTTTCTTATGATATAGTTATTATTTCTGTTGTTGTTGATCTATCTATATGCCCTTTCAGGCCTCTTTTAGTCTTGATATTTTCTGTTGAACAACATGCATCTGCATTTAGGGAAAGAAAACAGAAAAAACTGCAGTATTGTGCAAGCAAATGAAATCTTAGAAGGATATATAAATAGGAAAATCCAGTTTTCTCAACACTTGGTTGTGGAGTTGAGATGAAAGTTGGGCCAACACCTTCTCCATGATAACCTTTCCCAAACTAAAACACAGATTATATGTAGCATTTATGTATTACATAAACTTCAAATAGCTAAGAGATATTGAGTACTTACTATGTACCAGCCAGTGTTCTGAGTGTTTTAAATGTATTAACACAATGAGCTTCACAGCAACCATATGATGTGGGTGCTGGTGCCAATAATATGTTCCATCTCATTGATGAGGAAGGTGAGGCCAGAGAGTGTAGGGATCTTGTTCAAGGTCATACAACTGGGGAGCAGGGAGACCCACATAAGCCGCTGTGTCCTGTTCTAGAGCCTGTAGGTCCTGACCACATGTCCACCATGCAAAAAATTGTAGAGCTAAAGTAATGGGATAAGGGACATTGCCACTGCCTAGAGACTCCACTGCTGTATGGCAAGGACACTCTAAAGGTGGGTCTCCCTAGCGTGCATAAAGGTCTTTTGGAGAGCCTGTTAAAAAGGCGGATTCTCAGGTCCCACCCCTAGAGAGACTGACTGAGTAAGGCTGGGGTATGTCCAGGATCCACCCGGGATCCCACTAAGTCTCCTGCTTTTGCCGTGGTCATGCTGGGGCTCAGAAGGCTGGTATTGTGAAGCTGGGCAATAAGCACTGAAGAAGTATCCTGGCTCACCAAGAAAGATGAAGACAGCATTGCTACCAAGTATGCCAATGGAAGTTTCTGTACCTAATAATGGCCCATGTACTAAATGTCTGTCATAAGAGAGGTCTTATGAGCCTTGACAAAGCCACGAGAGACATCCAGAATTCAGTGTGCCATCACCTAGCACTATAAGAATTCTATGTCCTAGGAAGTATGTGTAAGAATGTAGGATTCTTGTCAAGTTCAAAAGTCTTTGGATCAAAGCAGAATGAGATTTGTATATAACAGCCACATACAAAATCAATCAAGCAATAAAATGGCTGCAGACTTTGGAATGTAGACAGAAAAATTAGGCAATACATGGAATATGAATCCAGGAACGTGGGCTATGGGAACATCCCTCACTTGAAGTTAAGGGTCACTGACATAAAGTCCAGTGTGGCTTGTTGGGGATTTGGACAGACCAGCATCTGGTGTTTGCAGAAGAGGGAGTAGACAGAATAACAGCCTCCCAAGGATGTCCATGTCCTAATCTCCAAAACCTGTATACATGCCTTTATATTACCTTACATGGAAAAAGAGACTTTGCAGATATGATTAAGTTAAGGATCTTGAGATGGGAAGATGATCCTAGGGTACCCGGCAGGCCCAGTGGAATAACAAGGGTCCTTACAAGAGAAAGACAAATGAGTTAAAGCCAGAAAAAGGTGATATGATGATGGAAACAGAGGTCAGAGAGAGAGGGAGATTTGAAGATACTATACTCCTGGCTTTGCAGATAGAGGAAGGGGTCATTAGTCAAAGAATGCAGGCAGACTTTAGAAGCTGGGAAGGGCAAGAAAACGGATTCTCCACCTAGAGCCTCCAGAGAGAATGCAGCCCTGCTGACCCATTTTAAATATCTGGCCTCCAAAACTGTAAGAAAATAAATGGGTGTTGTTTAAAGTCACATAGGTTTGAAGTAATCTGCTGCAGCAACATAGGAAACCAATATAGAAGGCTTCCCTCAGATTTACGTGGGATGATCTCATAGTTTCCTTAATTGGAGTAAAAATAATTGCCCTGGTTGTCTTCCACTCCAGACCTGTGCCCAAAGGAACCTCTGGCTCTACAATAGGTATATGAGCACACAACTTTTATTTATACCAAGAATGAGATCTGAGACATAAAAATCTTCAAATACATCAGAAACATTAAGATTTTTGTGTTGAAGAATATGTTAAAACTTACTTAGTTGTTTATATTGTCATGGTGTTAAAAATTTGAACTTTTAGAGCGGCAGCTTATAATGCCAATTTAAAACATGTCATTGAGTACTTGATTTAGATTTGTGATATTAAGTCAAAACTATAGTACACTGATTTTCTATTTTGGAATATTTTAAATAACTTTAAGTCCATTGATTTACATAATATTCATATTCTATATATATGTGTGTACACATATATATGTACACACACATATATATGGTTCAAGCAATTCTCCTGCCTCAGCCTCCCAAGTAGCTGGGATTATAGGTGCCTACCACCATACCCAGCTAATTTTGTATTTTTAGTAGAGACAGGGTTTCACCATGTTGGCCAGGCTGGTCTCCAACTCCTGACCTCAGGTGATCCGCCCTCCTCAGCCTCCCAAAGTGCTGGGATTACAAGTGTGAGCCACTGCGCCTGGCCTAAATCATTTAAGTCTTCAGTAAGGTTTGCTGAATGAGATAACTGAAGGACCTAAGACATAAATACAATCTGTCAAATGTACAAATGTGATATAAAATATTTCAAGCCTTTTAATCAAGTCACAAATGAGACACACATTAGTCAAACGGTTTTTTTAAAAGTAATTGAATAAAACTAGGCTAGTAAATAAATAAAATGATAGAATTTGTAAGGTTGACTCAAAAGCTTAAGGAACAACTAGGCTTCTGAACTTGTAAATGTAAAAAACTGAATATCAATTCTTTTTTACACCCAGCACCATCCTTGACCAAGCTGTGACATCTCATTATCAGTGGCCTATAAGGCATTTGATCCTAAGTCCAAACCAAGTGGCAGGATGCAAGCCACATATGAAGATGTACATTTCTGTGCAAAGTCACTTTTTCTTTCCCATTGTAATTGGATGCCCTTCTTATTAGCACTTTGAATATTTGTTCCTTTTGTCCCTACTGGAAATCACTGGGGTGAATAATGTTGTAAAACCAGTTGATCGCCTACCTGGCAGACAAAACATGCGCCTAGAGCTAAAGCAAAAATTGCCTTCAAATTTTTTTTTGGAGAAATCAGTATTTGATATTTAAAAGGAAAAGTAATATTCATGGAAAAACACTAGCTTCCTGGTCTGGAGTTCTTCTTTAAAAGATGGGGCCTCGTTATGTCATCCAGGCTGGAGTACAGTGGCACAATCATGGCTCACTATAGCCACTAAATCCTGAGCTCAAGAAATCCTCCCAGTTTAGCCTCCCAAGTAGCTAGGACTACAGGCATGTGCCACCACACCTGGCAAATTTTTTAACTTATTTTTAGAGACAGGGTCTTTCTGTCTTGCCCAGCTTGGTCTCAAACTCCTGGCCACAAGCAATCCTCCTACCTGGGATTATACGCCTGAGCCACTGCATCTTGAGATGCATCTTGGAGTTATTTTTCATTTTGAGGTACACATTCAAGGGAAGTAGTATCATCTTCTTAGGGCTTAGGACTTCTAAGGATCATGAGCTGCTTTGCAAAATCACCTCTAAAATGAGCAGAGAGCTTGCTTGGGCAGCACATATACTAAAACTGGAGTTGTACAGGGAAGATTAGTGTGGTCCCCGTGCAAGGATGACACACAAATTCATGAAGTGTTCCATATTAAAAAATAATAATAAAATAAAATAAAATAAAATAAGCAGATAATCAGTGCAATGGCCCAGACATAATAGAGCAAGACCTCTCCCGCCATCTGTTGGTGATAGGTGGTTTCCCATGCTCACTGAGGTTAGTGGCAGACTTTGATGGGGACCCACAGCTTTGCTCATAGCTATGAAGTTTGTAAAGAAGAAATGTCTGACCATCCTATTTAAAACAGCAACATGCTCACCCCATGGCATCTGGCATTCCCAATTCCTTTTCCCTGTTTTATTTCTCTCTCTGATACTTCTCACCTTCCGACACACTAGGTTTCGCTTGCTATTTTTCACTTCTGTACCAATCAGGGCATAAATTAAAATCAGCATGCCAAGGCAAAGGGAACCATGGCATCTTTGCGCACTCTGGGGGTATGAAAGTTCTTGGTGCTCAGGGAATGCCATCCCAGGCCATGATGGTAGATGAGTGGCCATGATGGACAATATGGTCAGATTTATGACTGGAAAATAATTGCAGGGTGGTTTAGTTGTTGATTTGCTTGTTTTCTATCTCTTCTGTCACTGCCAAAATGTAAGCTCCAAAGGGAGAGAGATTTTTGTAGCTTTTGTTCACTGTCTGTGGCAGAAGCAACTAATTTCCTCGGTAACAAACAATTCTCTCCTTCTTCCTTATAGTAACAGACAACCCACCTCCACTTAGTATGAGCTGGGCATGTGGTTGCCAGCTGGAAACTACATTCCCCAGCCTCACTTGCAGCTAGGTGTGGCTATGCCAATAAAATATTGCCAATACGTTGTAAATAACAATTATGCTTTACCTTCCCTGTCTTGCCTTCAAACAATTGCTGCCTTCCTGCAGGCTGGAGGCAGACCTTGCGAGGAGGAACCATATGAGGACAACGGCTTTGAGAATGACCAAGATACAAAAAGAAGGATCTTAGTCCTCTGATGTTAGGGAGGAGAGTCACCTACCAGTCCCAGGGTACCTGCTACCTCTGGACAGCAAGTAAGAGAAATTAAAGTCTACCTTACTTTGGAGTCTCTTTGTTATAGTCTCTCTTATGGACTGAATTTTGTCCCCAGTCCTTACCCCCCGAATTCCTATATTGAAGCCCTAACCCTAATGTGACTGTATTTGGAGATACCTATAAGAAGGTAATGAAGGTTAAGTGAGGTCAGAAGGGCAGGGCTCTAATCTGATAGAAATGGTGATCTTGTTAAGAGGAGGAAGAGACACCAGAAATCTCTGTCTCTTTTAATCTGCGCATACACACAGAGAAGAGGCAATGTGAGAACACAGGGAAAAGAGGCCTGTTTACAAGCCAGAAAGAAAGGCCTCCCCAGAAACCAACCCTGACAACACCTTGATCTTGGACTTCCAGCCTCCAGAATTGTGAGAGAATAAATTTCTGTTGTTGATACCACCCTATTTGTGGTATCAAACTCATGCTGTCTTAGCCTTGACCTTAACTGAAACTGCTGCACCCAAGCCTTAGATGAGTGCCTAAAAATTAGTAGATATGCAATAAACATTACTTGGTTAAATAAATAAAATGCAAAGGCAATATTTAATGTTGGCAGTGCTACACAAATATAAATGATTACTGGACTCTCATAATTGTACATCTGTCTATTTATCCACCCACCCATTCATCTTTTTGTCACCTTGGTTGTGTTTACAACGAAAATAAAGTCTCATCTTTAAGCTCTTACTGGTTCCTTCACTCCCACAGCCCATCCCAAATCTATCAGTTGTCAGCTCCTATTAATTTTACCACCTATATCTCTCTATAGTTGTTTCTTTTTCCTGCCATTACAATGATCACCACTCCAGGTCTCATTTATCTCTTACATACTCTATAAATGCTTCCAAAACTTTCTCTCTTCAATCCCTGTACTTGATCTATTGCAGAGATTTTTAATTGCCTCTTTCAAATTCATTTTGCTTTCTTTCCTAGGAACAGATCCCTCATTTTATTTTCTATGGCAATGTACCCTGTGAAACAACCCCATTTCTCCACTACTCCTACAACCACATGACTAAATTCTGACTAAGGAGATATAAGTAAAATATGTTAGGTAAGGTTTCTGAAAAACTTTTTTAAAAGAACAATAGAAAACTGAAAATATGCCACTTTCTACCCTTCCCCCTACTCTGAGTTTTTTTTTTTTTTTTCCTGTCGCCTGGAAATTTGGAAGTGATTGCTGGAGCTCCAACAGTCATACTGAAATATGGAAGAATGAAGAGAGAAGGAGAAAGAGAAATGAACTCTGTCCCTGATGAAGTCGTGGGGCTGCCATGCTAGTTCTAGACTGCCTACCTCCTACATAACAATGAAATATACTTTTACATAACAATGAAATACACTTTTTTATTTCTTTTTTTTTTTGAGACAGAGTCTCGCTCTGTCGCCCAGGCTGGAGTGCAGTGGTACGATCTCAGCTCATTGCAAGCTCCACCTCCCAGGTTTATGCCATTCTCCTGCCTCACCCTCCCAAGTAGCTGAGACTACAGGCGCCCGCCACCATGCCCGGCTAATTTTTTGTATTTTTTTTTTGTATTTTTAGTAGAGACGGGGTTTCACTGTGTTAGCCAGGATGGTCTCGATCTCCTGACCTCGTGATCCACCCGCCTCGGCCTCCCAAAGTGCTGGGATTACAGGCGTGAGCCACCACACCTGGCCTGAAATACACTTTTAAATATGTGAGCCATTGCAGTCAGATCTCTGTAATTAGCTGCTGAACACAATTCCTAACTGATTACGGAGCCCATGCCTTCACTGCTGTCAGCTTAAGCTTGCTGATGCACATTTTGAGGGCAGCTATTTTGCTAGCACTGATGCAGGGCTGAAAAGGATATGAGAAAACACTTTATCCTGGAAAGTAAGTGGGAAGACTATCAATAGCTTCATTTTACACATGAAAAAAACTAAGGCTCAAGATCATACAGTTAGTAAACACCAGAGAAAGGACGAGAACTGAAGCCTCAAATGATGCTGAGTGATGGCAAGGGGTGGGACTTTGGTGTAAGCTCTGGGGTTTGGAGTTTGTACACAGGCACATGCATGTGTTCACACACACACACACACACACACACACACACACACACACACACACACAATAGGAATTTGAGTGGATGCCTGCTTCTTTTTTCATGTCTCCATCCCATCTCCCCTTTTCTCTTCTGGAAACCATCTCTTTTTCAGTTGAAGCTGTTGATCACCTGACTCTAGACTAGCACAGGATCCCAGGTCCCTTGATATTGTGATTGGTCCAGAAGTGGTCATGTGACCCAATCAGAGCCAAACAGAGTTCTTCTTTGGGAGATGACTACTTATTCACTGTGTGTGAACTTGAGCCTATTTGCAACTCTAAGGCTCTGTCTCCTTGGTGTATTTTGTGGTTGTGAGGATGAGGTGAAACAATAAAAGTAAAAGGCCTGGCATATGGTGGCAGTTTGATTATCATTTGCTTCTAGTAGACATGTTTAGAAAGCTCTCATTTTTCCTTGGACACCATACAGGGTAGGAACTACACACAAAATGAACAATTGAGCACCCAAAGTGCACATAAATATTTTGTTTTGTTTGCTCATTTGTTTCCCAAGAGGGGAAAATTCCCAGTTTCCAGAAGAACCACTTTAATTGACTTTCATGATGAAAAGACAGATCTTATGGACAATCCTCATCCCTATCTGTCTTTAGAATTGCAATTGTAATAAATGAAATCAATAAAATCTTCACTTCTTCTCAATCTGGAAACTAGAGACGTTCTTACTCCAACTCGAATCAAGAGTCCAGAAACTATGCGAAACACAAATGGTTTGGGTGTGGTGATGTATTTATTCATAATATATTTTCAGAACATATTAATAATGGAGAATAACACTTATTCATATACTGAGTATAACTTTTCCTGGAGCACTCTAGAGCTTGCTTGGAGTTGGAGAATACTGCCAGGCTTTTCCTAATCTCTTTGGTCTTTGGAAGTGGGCAGGGTTTCTCAAACCAAGTGTCTTCCATGGACCATTGGCAAAGACTTCTCTTCATCAGTTTGGAAGGGCAGAAAGACCATGGCTTCAGCACTTCCATTTTGGAAAGAAGTAACAAAAAGTGAACTAATGAACAATTGGAAAGACTCAAAGCATTTTGTATTCCACAGTTCATTTCTTCACACAAACGTCCATTACTGCAGCGGCCATGAAAACTGGCAGGGTGTTAGGCTCATGGCCTGAAGAGAAGTCATGTCACCAGCCAATGTTTTCATGCAAAAGGCAATCCTGATGATTCAGAACCTGGTTCTGAACTTCTCCAGGTGTGCTGGTAAGCTGAAGGTCACACCCATTCGGTGCATCCTCTGTCTTTCTACTGGTAAACTTGGATGTAATTTTAGAGTATCTTGGCAAAATGGTGAGATGATCTCACTTGCCCAATATCACTCTGTAATGAAGCTGGGTGGGGGATCCTCCATTTGATTGTAGAGAGACCAAGGCACCATGGGTTGAAGCAAAGAATATTAACAACACTAACAACAATAAGGATAAAGTCCAAGTCTCTTCCAAAAAAGGCATGTCCAAAAATAAGGGTAGAGAGCTGGTCTTATTTCATCCAAGTGATTCTGTGCACTGGAAATTGTCCTTCTGTTCCTTCCTTTCATTGAAAGTGTTTATATTTCTGAGTCAGATTATCATTTAAATACATACAATATTAGCACCAAGGCAGCATATTTTTTTTCCCAGAGATCACATGAAACTGAATACATATTTAACATAGTTAATAGTTGGTACAGTCTGTGATATCACTACCTGATACTTGCCTAGAAATGCCAGAAATACCTTTTATACAACTCTTATAGCACCTTGATGACGGCTAGGTTGTTTTAAAAAAAAAATCCATTTTAAAAAAGTAACAATAAAACATTTACAGATGAAAAGTAAACAATAGTGTACCGTGATAATGAAGGATCACTTTGTCATATTACTACATGCAAAGGCAGTCATAATAGAATCATTTTACGTACAAAAATATTACATCACAATAAATAATTTCAAACATAAATATTAAACTTTACATCATTAGGATAGTCCACATATATACATACACACATATATGTGTATATATGTATGTGTATATATGTATATGTACACACATTTACACACACACAAGCATACAAGTCACATGCACACACACACACACATACACACATGCACCCAAATTAAGGTGGAGGTATTGCATTACTATCCTTCATCCATCCCATAATGGCTTCCTCTTCAAAGCACCTGAAATAAACAAACCAGAAAATATAAACCTTCTGCCTCAAATGCTATAATAGGCAACTGATACATTTTTACATATATAATTTAAAATTAACACCTATTATTTTGTCTAGATTTTATTTTTATTTTTTCTGAGTCACAGTCTCACTCTGTCACTGAGGCTGGAGTGCAATGGCATGATCATGGCTCACTGCAGCCCTGACCTCCTGGGCAGGCAATCTTCCCATGTCAGCCTCCCAAGTAGCTGGGTCTACAGGTGTGTACCATCATGCCCAGCTAATTAATTTTATTTTTTATTTTTTTGCAGAAATGGGGGTCTCACTATGTTGCCCAGGCTGGTCTCAAAATCCTGGACTCAAGTAATCCTCCTGCCTCAGCCTCCCAAAGTGCTGAGATTATAGGCATGAACCACCACAGCTGGCCCTAGATTTTAAAAGTAATGTTTGTTTGCTGTAAGAAACATGGAAGTTTCAGGGAAGTAATAAACAATAAAATTTGAAAACCCACTAGCCTGAAATCCCCTTACCTGAGATAACTGCTCTTCATATATTGGTATTTTGGTATTTCCTTCTAGTCTTTTTTCTATAAATATATGTTTATATATGTAAATATTGTATATCTGTACTTATGTATAAAATTTACTACATATAACATACATACAAAGTTTATCTTCTTATATATAAAATATATAAAGTACATATATAATGGTGATCTCTAGTGGATACCTGCTGACTTTTGCACGCTTCCATCCCATCTCCCCCTTTCTGATAACAAAATACCTTCTTGTCCTTTAGGAACCATCCCTCTTCCAACTGAAGCTGTCGATCACCTGACTCTAGGTAGGTATATGATCTCAGATCCTTGGATGCTGTGATTGGCTCAAAAGTGACCATGTGATCTAACCAGGGCTAAACACAGTTATTTTGCAGAAGGTATGCTAGGGGATGAGTGTTTACTTGAATCATGAGTTGTAAGAATGAGGTAATCCTAGAGCTGCCCAGGACCATGGTGTGGGGGCGATAATCTGTCTGAGAATGAAGCCATTTAAGAGGCAATAATTGCTGATTGATGAGGAAAGAAAGAGTACTGATGACTGAACTTCTGGATCTAGCCATGCCTGACACTAGCATACTTCTTGGATATCTCAGTTACTTAAGATAATAAATTTCCTTCATTTCGTTAGCTCCTTGCAACAGAAATAATCCTAAATGTCAAATAGGCACTGTTGCATCAGGATCTTCAAGAGCCTTACATGGTAATAGGCTACTGGAAGCTTGAGGGAAGATGCAGGAGGGTCACATGAATTGGTTGAGTTCATCCCTTGTAGCTGAAGTCACTGGGATGATAAAAAGAGTGACGAATTCTGTCTTATATTCAGCAGAAGAATCACTTTCTGGCATAATGTACTTAGGTCAGGGATTGCCAGACTTTAACATGCATGATTCCTGTGGACTTTGTTAAAATGCAGATTCTGATTTCACAGGTATAGGGTGAGGCCTAACATTGAGCATTTCTAACAAGTTCCTAGGTAAAACTGATCATGCTGGTTCTTGGACCACACTATGAGTTAACAGGGGTGTGGCACAGTAGAGTGATTAAGAGCACTGGCTTTAGTGTAGGACACTCTGAGTTCTGCCGAGGGAATTCATCATCACCTTTTATTTATTTTTTTTATTTTTTATTTTGAGACAGAGTCTTACTCTGTCACCCACGCTGGAGTGCAGTGGCGTGATCTAGGCTGACTGCAACCTCTGCCTCCCAGGTTAAAGTGATTCTCCTGCCTCAGGCTCCCAAGTAGCTAGGACTACAGGCATGTGCCAACACACCCAGCTAAATTTTGAATTTATAGTAGGGATGGGGTTTTACCATGTTGGCCAGGCTGGTCTCGAACTCCTGACCTCAAGTAATCTGCCTGCCACAGCTTCCCAAAGTGCTGGAATTACAGGCATGAGCCACCATGCCCAGCCTCATCATGATCTTAAGCAAGTTACTTAATTGTTGTGGGCCTCAGCTTCCTCATATGTAAAATAGCAGCTCCTCCACACAGTTTTGTTGTGCGGATTCAATGAAATATTGCTCAACAAATGCCACTGTGGTTTTACTATTACATTCTTGGGAAGTATTTCTCAAAGGATGAGCTGTGATTCACTTGCATTAGAATTCCCTTTATCAAAATTACAGATCCCTGAATCCACTAGAGACCTAATGAAGCAGGACCCCTAGAGATCAAGCCCAATAAACAGCATTTTAAATAAGCTCTGCAAAGAGCTGGTACCAATCTTATTGAAACAATTTTTAAAAAATCGAAGAAGAGATATTCCTTCCTAACTCATTCTATGAAACCTGTATCATCCCGATACCAATACCTGGCAAAGACACAACAAAAAAAGAAAACTAAAGACTAATATCCCTGATGAACACTGACATGAAAATCCTCAACAAAATACTAGCAAACTGTATCCAGCAACATACCAAAAAGATAATCTACCATGATCAAGTGGACTTTATTCTTGGGAGGCAGGGATCATTCAACATATGCAAATCAATAAATGTGATTCACCACACAATTAAAAACAAAAACATATGATCATATCAACAGATGCAGAAAAAGCATTTGATCAAATCCAACATTCCTTCATGATAAAAACCTACAAGGAATAAGACATCAAAAGAACATACCTCAAAATAATAAAAGCCATCTCTAATAAACCCACAGCCAATATCATACTTAATAGGCAAAAGTTGGAAGCATTCCTCCTAAGAATCGGAACAAGACAAGAATGTGTACTCTCACTACTCCTATTCAACACAGTATTAGAAATCTTAGCCACAGCAATCAGGCAAGAGAAAGAAAGAAAAGGCATCAAAACAGGAAAAGAGGAAGTCAAATTTTCTTCCTTCACTGACAATATGATTCTATACAGAGAAAAACCCTGAAGATTCCACCAAAAGATTCCTAGACCTGATAAATGACTTCGGTAAATTTTCAGGATGCAAAATAAATCTACAAAAATCAGGAGCATTTCTATACATAAATAACATTCAAGCTGAGAACCAAATCAAGAATGCAATCCAATTTATAATCACCACAAAAGGAATAAAATACCTAGGAATACATCTAACCAAGCAGGTAAAAGAGCTCTACAAGGAGAACTATAAACATTGCTTAAGGAAATCATAGATGACGCAAATAGAAAACGTTCCATGCTTATCTACCGGAAGAATCAAGAGCGTTAAAATGTCCATACTGCTCAAAGAAATCTATAGATTCAAAAAATTCCTATCAAATTACCAATGTTATTCTTCACAGTGTTAGAAGAAGAACTATTCTAAAATTGATATGGAACCAAAGCAGAGTCTAAAAGCAAAAGCAATCCTAAGCAAAAAGAATGAAGCCAGAGGTATCATATTACCAGACTTCAAACGGTACTCTAAGGCAGCAAACCAAAGGTAACCAAAACAGCATGGTACTGGTACTACTATAGACACATAAATTAATGGAACAGAATAAGGAACCCAGAAATAAAGCTATACATCTATAACCAACTGGACTTCAACACAGTCAACAAAAATAAATAATGGGGAAAGCACACCCTATAATAAATGATGCTGGAAAAACTGGCTAACCATACACAGGAGAATCAAATTGAACCCCTACCTCTCACCATATACAAAAAATAACTCAGGATACATTAAAGACTTAAATGTAAGACTTCAAACCATAAAAATTCTAGAAGAAAACCCAGGAAATACTCTTCTGAACATTGGCCGAGGCAAAGAAATTATGACTAAGTCCTCAAAAGCAAATGCAACAAAACAAAAATTGATAACGGAGACCTACCTAAACTAAAGAGCTTCTGCACATCAAAAGAAACTATCAACAGAATAAACAGAAAACCTACAGAATAGGAGAAAACATTTTTAACCTAAACATTTGACAAAGGAATAATATCCAGAATCTATAAGAAACTTAAGCAAATCAACAAGAAAAAAACAAACGACCCTATTAAAAAGTGGGTAAAGGACACGGACAGACACCTCTCAAAAGAAGACACACAAGCAGTCAACAAATACATGAAAAAATGCTGAACATCACTAATCATCAGAGAAATGCAAGTCAAAACAACAGTGAGATAACATCTCATGCCAATCAGAATGTTTATTCTTAAAAATAAAAAGATAACAGATATTGGTGAGATTGCAGGAAAAAATGGAATACACTGTGGATGGGATCGTAAATTAGTTCAACCTCTGTGAAAAGTAGTTTGGAGATTTCTTAAAAAACTAAAATAGAACAACCTAAAATAGACCCAGCAATCCATTACTGGGTATATATCTAAAAGAAAATAAATCATTCGACCAAAAAGACACCTACACTCACATGTTTATTGCAGCACTATTCACAATAGCAAACGTAGAATCAACCTAGGTGCCCATTAATGGTGAATTGGATTTAAAAACTGTGGTCTGTATACATGATGGAATACTATGCAGCCATAAAAAAGAATGAAATCATGTCCTTTGCAGCAATATGGATGCAGCTGGAGGCCCTTTTCCTAAGTGAATTAACACAGAAACAAAAAACCAAATACCACATGCTCTTGCTTATTAAGTGGGAGTAGAACATTGGGTACACATGGACATAAAGATTGAAATAATGGACACTGGTGACTCCAAAAGGGAGGAGGAAGGAAAGGGAAAACTACCTATTGGATACCACGTTCACCATTTGGGTGATGGGTTCAAACGAAGCCTACATCTCAACACATTGTATCAGCCTAATAAACTTGCACATGTACCTCCTGAATCTAAAATCTAAAAGCAAATAAATAAATAGGCCAGCTCTGTAGAGGGGAACCCATGTTAAACAGTAGAGAACTGATGGCTTCAGTCACATGAGGACAGAGGAGCAGGAGATAAAAAGACAGAACAGTATTGGGTCAGCTTCAAGATGCTTAACTGTAACTCTGCCCGATCCTCCCACATTTGCTCATATAGGCTACAGAAAAAAGTAAAAGACAGACAGACAGACATAGGACTACTTACCTTAGCTATAAAGCTCGCACCTCCAGGCCAGTACCAGAGGATGGAGTGCATTTCCCACAGTAACCACCGCATTTCCCTATGACTCGGGTACCATCCTGCAAGGAGATGCATCATCTTAGGCTACCTGCTTGGTTAATGTTTTCAGGGCCTGCACTGGCTTTTTGGAAAAATGTTCTTATACACACAGTGAGCAGGCCTTCTGAACTGACGTGAAGCCCAACATACTCACCATGATCTAAAGCAGGGGCTGGCAAACTTCAGCCTGTGTGCCAAATCCACCCTACCACCTGTTTCTATATGGCTTGCAAGCTAAGGATGATTTTTATATTTTTAAATAATTGAGAAAAAGTAAACACAAACTAATATTTCTTGACACATAAAATCATATGAAATTCAAATTTCAGTGTCTATTAATAAAGTTTTATTGGAACACAGCCACATTCATTAATTTACCTGATGTCTATAGCTGCTTTCATGATGCAAAAACAGAATTGAGTCTCAGCTTCATACTACTTCTTGGTGCACAACAAATCACAGTGACATTGTTTTAACTTGAGAGTGTTTTGAGTGATGTGTGTATTGCTAGATCATTACACTTTATGTGCTTATTACCAGAGTATACCATTATGACAAATAAGAAAAGAAGAGGAAGTAGACTTTGAATGTTGCCCTTTTAAGGTACAATGGCATGTGGATTATTTTGTTATCAAATTTAGATGACAAAGCATTATGATTATTATGAAATGACACTATAGCTGTGCTAACAGAATACAATATATATCATCACCAAACTAAATACTCATCACAATATTCCCAATTCACAGAAAAACAATGGTCAAAAATTTAGAAAATTTAAAATGGAATATCTCAGCATAGCATAATCCCTCCACAAAAAATAAAAAAAAAATGAAAATGAGTAAGTTTCCAAGTTGCTCATTTGTTAGCCAAGCAAAGAAAACAATTTACTAATGGTGAGTTCATTAAATCCTGTTTAACTGCAACATCTGAAGAAACGTGTCCAGAGAAAATAAACTTAACTACCCTTTTGGCAACAACTATTGCTTGAAAAGCCAATAACAGTGGGAACCACATCAACAGTCAATTAAAAAAAACAAAGCAGATTATTTTGAGTGGTTTTCACTGGCTCTTGATGGGTCCACACATATTACTGATGTTATTCAGGTGTTATCATTTCTTTGAGGAGAAGAGTCTAGTGGAACTAGTGGAATAGTTTGTGGAACAAGTACAGATGAGAATATTTCAAAAAGGTTGGGAAAGAACTGCAAAACAACTGAAGTGGAATCTGCTAAGATGTGTTGACAACTGATGATAGTAAAAATATGTGTGGAGCATAAAAAGCTTTATTTGGACAAATGTACAAAGCTTATGAAACTGTTAGGTGTTTAAAGCCTATGGTTATTCACTGTACTATTCATTACCTGGTACTTTGTGGAAAATATTTGATCTATCAAGTGCTATAGAACTAGTAGTGTCAATAGTGAACTTTATTTTCTATCACGGACTTGCCCATCATCCATTTTATAATTTTTTTTTGTCAGAACTGAAAGCTCAACACCTTGACTTGTCCTACTACACAGCAATTTGATGGTTTAGCAGTGGGGTAAAGTTTTATTTTGATTTTTGAGCTCAGGGTCAAGATTAAAATTTTTTGAACTAGAACTGTTCTCAATCACTGTAATTCAACACTTAATGGCTCTGAATATTAGCTTTTGCTTCAGAGTTGATCATGTTTCTTAATGGATTGTACCTAAAATTACAAGGCACTGTTCTTACAGGCAAAACTTACACTGTGATAAAGTAATTTCATTGACAACACTGTTTGGATCACAGACTGTTTTATACACTTTCCATGCTGTCAAAAGTTAAAACAGGAAATGACTTCTCTATTACACACAAATTTAAAGTGAATATATTTTTTGAACTTAAACTGCAGTTCCAGCACTGTTTTTCAGACTTTGATATAAATGCAAAGGAAATCTTTATATGTCAAAATCCATTTAACTAACAATTGAGGAGCTTCTATCTCATGTTTAATTGCAAGTGATTAATATGCAATGTAGTGACATGCTAAAAGGCAAATATCAAGAGAAAACTCTAATAGAATTCTATACATGCCTGCCAAGTCATGAATATGTTTAATTAACATTATATGGTTATGGACAGATATCAGTGTTTGGCAATATCAATGCATGCAGAAAGGCATTTAGAAAGATTGAAATATATAATATCTCATTTCAGGTCAGCATTAACAGATAAACATTTACAATCTCTTTTGATAATAAAGAACACTAATTGAGCAAAATATTTTCCTCCTCCAATATCCCATTCATCTCCTCAGGTGATCTGTATTAGAAAAAACTATACTCAGTTATCATAATTGTATTTTGAATTTAACCAATAAAAAAATTTTGTGCAAATTTATTTTCTCTCTTGACATACAAATACATATACAATATCATTGATTTTGTCTCTTGGCCCTTCAAGACTAAAATCTTTACTATCTGGCACTTTGTAGACAAAGTATGCCAACTCCTAAAGACCTGCAATTCTTAGAGTCTGTCTTTGCAGATTCATCTGGTACCATTCTCTACTCAACACATGCATTTCTTTTAGTTGTTGTTCTGGTATGTCCCTTACATTACCAGGCCTTTGCATGTGCCATTCTCTCTGATTGGAGCTCTCTTCTCCCTCTCTGTGCATACTGTACCACCTCAACTTTGGCCTGGTAAATTCTTCAGAACTCAGTTTAAAGCCCATTTCCTCTGAGAAACCTTCCTGACCTGGTTATCTGCTGCAAAGCACCCTGGTTATCTGCTGCAAAGACAGACGAAGCATCTGTCTTCCTACTGGAATGTCAGCTCCATTATGACAAGACCAATATCTTGTTAAAACCTGGGAGTATCCAGAACCTACCACAGTGTGTGGCTCATAATGATATGAAATATACAGTTGTTAAATGAATGAATGAATGAAAGGCTGAAGCTGAATTCTTCTTTTGGAACTGCAGTTAAGAATGCCCTGCTAATCAGGTCCCCTTATGTGTTACCATGCTATGAAAAAGTCCTTGTTTAATTTTGGCCTCATATTCCATTTTGTATAACTACCATGTCACATAATTCCACCCCTCCACCCTCTGCGCCTGCACAATATTTCATATTTTCCACTTCTGGAAATAACACTATGATGAATGTATTTGTGCCTACATTTTAGGATTTTTTAGGGTTACATTCTCAGAACTAGGTCAAAAGTCATGAAGATGTGCTTCACACAGCCAAACTAAGAAAGCCTCTTGAAAACAATGGATAATATCACTTGAAAAAAAGAAAGATGAATACAAAAATATAATTAGAAGAAATAAGTTATAGTATTTTATTTTTATTTTTCTTTTTTTGAGACGGAGTCTTACTCTTGTCACTCAGGCTGGAGTGCAATGGCACGATCTCGGCTCTTTGCAACCTCCGCCTCTCGGGTTCAAGTGATTCTCCTGACTCAGCCTCCGGAGTAGCTGGGATCACAGGTGTGTGCCACCACATCTGGCTAATTTTTGTATTTTTAGTAGAGACAGGGTTTTACCATGTTGGCCAGGCTGGTGTCAAACTCCTGACCTCAACTGATCTGCCTGTCTCAGCCTCCCAAAGTGTGAGATTACAGGCGTAAGCCACCATGCCCAGCCAAGTTATAGCATTTGATAGTACAGTAGAAAAATTATATTTAATAATATAATATGTAAATATAATAAATATTTATATAAAATTTATGTATAAAATTATACATATTTTTATATATTTATATATAAAATATAATGTATTATGATAATCTTATGTGTGATATATACTATATATTACAATAAAACAATATAATATAGTATAATATATATTAATTAATATAAATATATTTACTATAGATAGTTAACAATAATTAATTACATATGTCAAAATAGCTAGAAGAATTGTAATGTTCCTACCTCAAGGAAAAGATAAATGTTTGAGGTGTTGGGTATCCCAATTATCCTGATTTGATCATTACATGTATACACGAATCAAAATATTACTTGTATAACCAAAAATATGTATGACTACGATATACCAATAAAAATACAAAAGACAGACAAAAGAAAAACAGTGCCAGTTTAATAATAAAATAGGACAAAATAATTTCTTTTAATTTTTAAAAATTTGCATGCATTTGATGATGAATGGAACTGAGTTGGGAGAGTTATTTCTATCCTCCCACCTGGTCTTGGTTTTTGGGGCCTGTGGTAGTTCTGGAGCTGGCCCATGCCACCAGCGACTGGATTTGAGGCCAGACTAACTGGTCTTCCGTGAGGAACTTTCTCACCAGGCTTAAGTATAGGGCCAAGGGCCTTCACGATACAGGCAGGCAAAGAATGCCTTCTGTATCATCAAAACTTATGCTTTACTCAAACTCTCCTGACCCAGCAGAGGAGCGAACCTGAATCAGACTGCCTGGAGCTTGCACTGCATCTTGAACAACCTCTTTATGCCTCAGTTCCTGGTACATCTGTAAAATACGGATAATAATAGTGCCCCCCCCACAGGTTTGCTGTAAATGAGATAATGCATGTAATGTGCTTAGCATAGTACTTGGCCTAATATATGTGCTCAATAAATATGAACTGCTATTATCATAAAGGCATTTTTAATGTGTAAATATCCATCACAGCCTGTTTTCAGGGAAATGAGTAAAAGTCTGGGTAATTATAAAATTATAAAATTAAAAAAATAAATCCAATACTGGGTTTACACCATTACTGCTATCTCCTTAACTGGGATTCCGTTATTTAATTGAGATAAAGGCTGAGCTAAAACTTATTTATCCTAAAGAATAAAAACAGTCACACTGAGCAAGTAAATACCAAAAACCCTTGTCAAGCAGACAGTGTCTATTTCAGAAAACAAATATATTAGAAGCACCCACTCTCATTCCTTAAAACACTAATTTTTATTTCTTCATTAAAGCAGGCCTTCTAAAAATCTCTTTTCGATGACTATTTTGCTAGCCTGGTTTGAGCTATTACATATAATTAAGTGAATGAATCTCTGTTCCATTAAGAATAGTTTGTATTTCACACTTTTCACTAATTCTTCTATTTTTTTCAGTCTATATGAGGAGGGCAGATTGGCTTCTTTGATTTGGGAAGACCAGCATGTCTTTGACTGGAATATGCTTATTTAAAGACTTATTTAAAGTCGTCAGAGGGTGCTGGGGGTAGAAGCAAGCTGAGTTGGGGGTGGAGGTGGGGATTTTGCTAAGAAAATCCATACAGATAGTAATGAACAGAGATTATAATGATCATAGGGGTTAAAATCTGCCTGTTAAGGTCAAGGTTACGTGCAATGAAATTTACCCTTGAATGTCCCTGAAATTGCCCATAAAATACAGCATATAGGTTTTTTTTTTTTTTTTTTTTTTTCCTGAATATAGCCCTGGACACTTACCTATATATGAATATATGTATAAATGTCTAATTTGTATAGGACTATATAGAATAAAAATTAGACTACCTAAAATGTACATGTACAGCATTTTAGTCTACTGGTCTGTGGTATGATTTTTACACTTGGTGGATAGTTGGACTTTCATAAGTTGACAGCAAGTTCGGAGGTAGCCCAGGTCGATACATGAGAGTAGACGGCACTGAGCATGTGTGTGTGTACACACGTGTGTTTATTTCAGGTGCCTGAACTCCACTGTTTGCAAGTGAACTGAAGGATAGGAACTGAATCCATCCCCTCTATGGTAATATAACTTTCGTTATTTTTTAATTTCAAAGCAGTTCTTTGATTTACAGCCCTTGCTCTAGCACAGGAATGTCTGTTAGAATATATTCCTTAGAACAGTGGCCCAAGTTCTTCCCTGACCCTGCAAATTCCCCAGGCACACAAGGAAGACAAAAAGCCCTGTAAGCGCCTCTCACACCCAGCCAAGACGTGATCATCCTTTCATGCTGCCTGTCTCTGAAGGCCTGTTCCAGAATCTTCTACCTGAAGGAGACCAAAATGGGCAGCTCTGAGAATGGGCATGGGGAGCTGTGGTGGAATTCTGGGTGGGGCTGAAGGGCACTTTCACATTCTGGCACATTGGAGAGTTGAGGGTATACCGCATCGCTGACAGAGGAGCTTGAAATTCTGACATTTTCTTTCAGCCCTCATCTCTGGCCCATGGTCTCCTTTCTATCTGTCTGTCCCTCATGCAGAGATCTAAGCAGAGTGAGGAGAGACTTACTAGACCCCTAGCTGAGCTGGTGCAGCTAAAGCACTTGCCCAGAAGTCCACCCCCAACCAAGGGGTGTTTCACACAACTTATTCCTGGGGCCAGGTGGTAGCCATGTGGACAGGCCCAGCCTGGGCTTACACTGCATTTGGATGTCCTTCCCACCAGCTGTCTCAAGCCAGCTCCCTTCCTTAGTCACCTTGGCCAAACTTCTGAAACAATGTGGCAAGCCTCAGGGCTATGAAAACGTTATAACATTAATAGCTAATACTTGTGCTCCTGCTATTTGCCCAGTAGGATACCAACAGCTTTACATTTTTATTTCATTTATGCTTCACAAGAAGTCAGTGAGAAAGGGGCCACTACAGTCCCTATTTTATAGATGAACAAACTGAGTCCCCCCTCTCCCCACCCCCATTTTCCCGGAATTTAAATAACTTGCCCAAGATGGCAGAGCCAGTGGGCACAGACTCTGGCGGTCAGATTTCAGAGGCCACATACTTGACCTCTGGGCTCTGCAGCCACTGATGGTTTTCATTGTGGCACCGAGGGCTGAGCTGCTACAGGCTAGAGGGGCTGATCCCACCACCAGCTCAACTTAACATCCCAAGAATTTGACCTTATTCTCACCTTGTTGTTCCAATCTCCCAGTGACGGCACAGCTGGGAGGAAGATGCAGATTTAATGTATGTAAGCTGCCCAATAAATACTAGCTATTTTAACTATAATTAGGGTAAACCAGAGAAAGAGTCCTCTCCATTGTTCACAACAGTGAACTTGATATTGAGACTGATTTTGACCAGTTTTGCCCTTGGAAGTGAGACAGTGTTGCTGTTCTCCAAGTGGTACCAGATATCTAGTTTTACCCTGAAGGACTACAGCTCTCTTTTAGTTTTGCTTGGGGAAAACATTTTATTGCCAAGGAGATTTGGAAAATTGAGGTTTTCTTTTCCACCCAACCCCCCACCCCGTAGCTCCCGGCAGAAAAGCAAAAGAAAGTGAGGAATGATTATTTGAGAGCTGAAACAGGGCTATTTGGAAAAGAGAGTGTTATAACTGGCCAGGGTGTGAGCATCCCAGAGAAGACTGGGCCACAGGCCCTGGGGGGCCAGACCGTGGTAGGTATCGAGTGGGAACAGGATATGGCACAATTCCTGAAGTGTGTTTCATGGGACCCTGGTTATTTGGGGGAAATTAAAAGCTGTAACTTGGAAAAGAAGGTTTTGTGGTTGGCTTCATTTAGGTTAGTGGTTCTCAAAATGTGACTCCAGATCGGGGGCATCAGCATCATGTGGGAAATGGTTACAGATGTCAATTTCTGGCCTCTCCTCAGACTGATCATGTGGTGGGTTTTGTTTTGTTTTGTTTTGAGATGGGGTCTCACTCTGTTGCCCAGGCTAGAGTGCAGTGGTACAATCATGGCTCATTGCAGCCTTGACCACCCAGGCTCCTCCTCACCTCTGCCTCCTGAGTAGCTAAGACTACAGGTGCACACCACCACACCCAGCTATTTTTTTTTTTTTTTTTTGGTAGAGATTGGGTCTCCCTGTGTTGCCCAAGCTGGTCTTGAATTCCTGAGATCAAGCAATCCTCCTGCCTCAGCCTTCTGAAGTGCTGGGATTATGGGCACAAGCCACCACATCTGGCCACCTGTTTGTGTTTTAACAAGCCCTGCAGGTGATGGTGATGCACTCGTGAGTTTGAGAACCACTGCTTTAGTGGAATGCTGGCTAAAGTTACACAGGTTTATTTCCTGTATAATTTGGTCCCATCTCACATGCTAATGCTTACTGTGACTCTTCAGGAATGAAATACAATATACTAGCATTTTCTCCCAAATGTGTTGGGCGGTGGAAGCGTATTTTCAGGAAGCATCGCTAGGAGATGCTTCTCTGGACCACACAGGGGAAGTCAGGCAGCATTTCTCCTGACAGCCGGGGACTAGAGAGGGCTCAGTCCCAGCTGCCAGATACTCATAAGGAGTACTCGACAGGCCCTGGAGATTAATTTTGAGTTCAGACTCTCTGAGCTGCCAAAGAACACCAAGAATAAGAAAAAAAAAAAAAAATGCCGACAGGCAATTGTTAAACCCAGCTCCCTCCAGCCCAGGCATCTCCCAAAAGCCTTGGGGAACAGCCCATGTAGTGATCATTCTTTCCATAAGGTGGTGCTCCTGGCTTTAATTATTTTTAGTTTCTGGCTGAAACAGTAGTAACCAGCTAACAAATATAATTTATGTTACAGTTTATCTACATGGGTTTCCTACAATCACATTTTTATTTATTTATTTACTTATTTTTTTAACAGAGTCTCACTCTATCACCCAGGCTGCAGTGCAGCGGCACTAGACAGGCAAATTTTTTGGTCCTGGGTCACTGAAACGTACAGTGTATTTCAAAACATCATGTTGTACACAATAAAAATACACAATTTTTATTTGTCAATAGATAAGAAACATAATATGTAGATTTTGGAGGGAAGAAATGGGGGAAGAACATAATTTCAGGGCACATTCTAAAGCTCATGCTCTCTCTCTCTCAGCTATCTTTACTCCTTTCAGTGCAAGGAAAAATATTTAATGACTAATTTACAAGTAATCAATATGGCTATTTAATCAGATTTGAGGTCACTGATTGGCTTAGATGGAGAAGAGAGAGAGTGAGATAGCTTTTTTCACAGACACAAACTTAATCATGGCAGCTAGAAAAAGAGATCAGGAAACAGATTTTCCTGGAATGTCACAATTGGACATTTCTCCTCTTAGGTGAGGGAGGCAGGTTGAGCTGCTTTTTTACATTCTTATTTTGATTAGGTAGAAGTGTTTGCAATAGAGTTTTCAGATTTAGAAAATAAAAATACAGGATGCTTGGCTAAATTTGAATTTCAGATAAACAACATATACATGTTTAGTATAACTATGTCCCATGTAATGGTAACAGTATACTTGTTGTAAACAATGTTCATTGTGTACTTGAAAAAAAAAAAAAGAGAGATGGTGTCTCACTTTGCAGCCCAGCCTGGAATGCAGTGGCGCAATCATGGCTCACTGCCCCCTCAACATCCTGGGCTCAAGGGATCCTCCAACCTCAACCTCCAAGTAGCTGGGACTGCAGGCATGCACCACCACGTCCAGCTGATTTTTAAAGGTTTTGCAAAACCAGGGTCTCACTACCTTGCCCAGGCTGGTCTTGAACTCTTAGGATCAAGCGATCCTCAATGTGTGTTTGAAATTCTAATTTAACTGGGTGTCAGTTCTGCCTTGTAATAATACCCTACTTTCCCAGCTCTCTTCTTTGTCTTCCCCTTCCCACATTTCTGAGGCAACCCCAGGCAGGGCTCCTGGCTGAGGTGGGATTGGAGAAATGGGCCATGCTTGGGTAAACTTAAACATATTTTTTCATGAGCCGGGTTTCTGCCCCACACTCTTAGGACTTCAGAGGGAAGGCTGTAAGTGGCAGCGGTTTCTGACCTGGCTGTACATCTGAATCATTTGGGCAGCTTTACATTCTACTCCTGCCAGGGCTCCCCCACCCTCAGAGATTCTGATTCAGTTCATCTGTGTGGGAAGGACCTGGGCAGGTGCATTTTAAAATTCCTCAGGTGATTCCACTATACACCCAAGGTGAGAAACAGTACACAGTTGACATGCTCCTCAATTTACAATGGGGTTATGTCTCAATAAACACATCTCAAGTCGAAAATACCATTAAGTCAAAAATGCATTTAATATCTCTAACCTTCTGAACACTACAGCCTAGCCTAGTCTACCTTAAATGTACTCAGAACACTTTCATTAGCTTATAGTGGGGCAAAATCATCTAACACAAAGTCTATTTTATAACAAAGTGTTGAATATTTCGTGTAATTGATTGAACACTGTACTGAGTGAAAAACAGAACGATTGTATGGGTACCCGAAGTAGGGTTTCTACTGTGTGATTTGCTTTTGAACCATGGTGAAGTTGAAAAATCAAGTGGAACCGTCGTTAAGTCGGGAACCGCCTGCACAGCACAGTGCTTCTCAAGCTGTACGTGCCCATCACCACCTACGACCTTGTTCAGCTGTAGACTCTGACTCACTAGGGTCTGGGCCGCAGAACCTGCATTTCCAACACACCCCCAGGTGACACTGATGCACTGCGTAGACCACACCTTGACCAGCCAGATTTTAGAGTGTGAAAAACTTATTATTATAGACCCTGTGTGTGTATCGCTAGCTCTCCAGCTATATCACTTAATAAGTTATCTGTCTTCTAGCTCCATCTGTATTTCAATTATTCTAAATAAAAGAAGAGGTCATTTCCCCTTGGTTCACAGAATGAACTGCAAGCTGGCTAACTGAAAGATGTCTGAGCCACACCCTCGACAGAGGCTTATTCCTGCTTTTACCTTCCTGGTTAGGTGGTTTTTCTAATTACTTGGATGGTTCTATGTTCACATCTCGAGGAAGAATTCACCAGAAGTGAACAGGGCTCTCAGACTTTAATCACATGTAAACACTGCACCCTAGGTTTATTTCCTAAATGGTCTTCCTGACACTGCAAAATGGCTTAAGTGGGAAAGCACATTCGTTTGTTCCCTCAGCACCACTACCACAGTTATAAAGACAAGAACGAGAGAAAGAAATCAAAATTCATCTCTCAACCCATCTGTAGAACCTTACCGGAGACTTCTTGATGTCAGAGACAGCGTAATTCCCTTGTGATATCCATCTGGCAGATTCAGTTAAAGAAAGGCCGGTTCCATAAAGGTTGATGCTAAAACGACCCTGGAATACACAACCAACAAGAGATTTTCAGTCCACGTGATGTCCCCAACAAAAGCAAAGGCAAAGGTGATACAATAAAAGGTACTTTGGAAAAGGGAAGGATGTTGATTAATTGTGATAGCTACTAATTATTGATTGTATTTAGTTTTGTTTGCCCAGGACCAGCCATTCTTCATGCATCATCTTAATCATCCTCGAAAGAGCTCTATGAAGGAGGTTTTCTTTACAGATGGGGAAACTGAGGCGTGACGGAGGTGATTAACTTTATCTTCAGGATACGGTAAGAGTCCAACTCACATCCTCCGGACTTCAAAGTCCTTGCTCCATTCGGCCTCCCTAACACAGCAGTCCTGATGTTGCTCACAATTATCAGATTCCTTCAGGAACAAAATGTCACAGTGTAATTTTTCTAACAAGATCTTGGTGCCAAGCTTCCTGGGCTTCCAGCTCCCTGGGGCGATTAGCACACCGCGTACTAAGCACAGCAGGGCGGGACTTCAAAGAGGCGCTTTCCCCAGGACGGTCAGCAGAGGGCAGGGTTGGCCTGCTCAAGACCACCTGGGCCTGGCGGATGCGGCTTCCAGGCTCCGTCTGGTAAGGGACATCTTCCAAACCCCACCGAGGGTGCCTTTCAGAATATGGCCTCTGGTGCCTCTATATTGATTTCTAAAGAGACGGTGCAGAAGAAAGACCCTCTCACTGCTTTCTCCAACTGTCTAACTCTGTCTTTCAAAAACGACTCGCAAAGGCATCTGAAATACTTTCTTCTTGAGGCTTCCTACTCCACAATGAGCAGTTTCAGAGCTAAAAATATTCCACATGAACACTCCTGATTGTTTTCTTTCTAAACCTGACAAGCCAGCCCTTTGTCAAAACAATCTCTTATAAAGAAGAAGAGAGGCAAGGAGGAGCTCACAGCTGATCAGACCCACATGTAAATAAAGTTCTTTCACCTGTGATTAGATCCTGGACAGATCTTTTCTCACCTCTTGGAACCTCAGTTTATTCATCTGTAAAATGGAAGGTACTAAAACTCTCTTCCTTCTGAGCACTGTACAGAGGACTAAATGAAATCAGCTAAGGCTGGCACTTAGATATGCAAAAAGATGGCATCTGTCTTACATTTTCTAGTTGCTTTGTAAGTGTTCGTCTGATCTCTTCAATATGAACAGGAAGCTTATTGAGAGCAGGGCCTTACTATTGCTTTGTTTATTGAATCAGCTATGGTTTGTAACATATGACTAGCCACTTAAATATTATATCCTAGCTCCTCAATTAAGATTTCCAGGACTAGGTGTAGCTTAGAGGTCTCTCAATGCCAGTTCCATAAATATTGACTAACAAAAGTTTATAAACATTTCTGGAGTGCTAGATTCCACAAGATAGAGGTGACCAGAGGACTTAGTTTGGACTAAATCAGTGGTTCTCAACAGGGGACGATTTTGACCCCAGGGGAAATTTGGCAGTATCTGAAAACATTTTTGTTTGTCACACTGTGGGGAGCAGGGAGTGGTGCTGCTACTGGCATCTGGTGGGTAGAGACCAAGGATGCTGCTGTGATGCACAGGACAGCCCACAACGGAAAATTCTCCAGCCTGAAATGTCAACAGTGCTGAGGCTGATTGAAAACCTGGTACAAAGGATAGATTTACCCTAGAATCTTGCTCCCTTCTTTACTTGCATGTGACCTCAGGCAAGGAGCCCATCTGTAAAATAGATTAGTAAGACTTAACCTGTGAATAGGAGGTGATTAGCTAGAAGGCATAATGCATGTCACTCATTACCTGGCAGACAGTAGGTAATATTTAAAAAATATTTTTGGGCTGAGTGTGGTGGCTCATGCCTGTAATCCTAGCACTTTGGGAGGCTGAAGCGTGTGGATCATATGAGGTTGGGAGTTCAAGACCAGCCTGGCCCAACGTGGTGAAACCCCATCTCTACTAAAATTGAGAGGTGACAACGTGCTAGCAGCCCTCGCTTGATCTTGGTGCCTCCTCGACCTCAGCGTCCACTCTGGCCGTGCCTGAGGAGCCCTTCAGCCTGCTGCTGCACTATGGGAGCCCCTCTCTGGGCTGGCCAAGGCTGGAGGTGGCTCCCTCTGCTTGCGGGGAGGTGTGAAGGGAGAGGCGCTGGCGGGAACCAGGGCTGTGCGCTGCGCTCGCCGGCCAGCGCGAGCTCAGGGTGGGCATGGGCTAGGCAGGCCCCGCACTCAGAGCGGCCGGCCGGGACCGCTGGCCGTGGGCAGCGAGGTGCTTAGCACCCCAGCCAGCAGCTGCGAAGGGTGCGCCAGGTCCCCCAGCACTGCCAGCCCGCGCACGCTGCGTTCGAATTCTTGCCGGGCCTCAGCCGCCTCCCCGCGGGCAGGTCTCTGGACCTGCAGCCTGCCATGCCCAACACCCCCTCCCCGCACCCTCTGGCCCCCCCTCCGCCCACTCCCCCTCCCCGGCAGTGGGCTCCCAGGCAGCCTGAGCCTCCCCAACTGGTGCCGCCCCCTGCTCCATGGCACCCGGTTCCATCCAAAGTCCAAGGGCTGAGGAGTGGGGACTGGCAGGCAGCTCTGCCTGTGGCCCCCCAAGGAGATCCATTAGGTGAAGCCAGCTGGGCTCCTGAGTCAGATGGGGACTTGGAGAACTTTTATGTCTAGCTGGAGAATTATATATGCACCAATCAGCACTCTGTATCTAGCTCGGGGTTTGTGGATGCACCAATCAGCACTCTATATCTAGCTAATCTGGTGGGGACTTAAGAGAACCTTTCTGTCTAGCTAAAGGATTGTAAATGCACTAATCAGTGCTCTGTGTCTAGCTCAAGGTTTGTAAACATACCAATCAGCACCCTGTCAAAACGGACCAATCAGCTCTCTGTAAAATGGACCAATCAGCAGGATGTGGGTGGGGTCAGATAAGGGAATAAAAGCAGGCTGCGGGAGGCCGCAGTGGCAAACTGCTTCTTCCATGCTGTGGATGCTTTGTTTTTTTGTTCTTCACAGTAAATCTTGTTGCTGCTCACTTTTTGGGTGTGTGCTGCCTTTAAGAGCTGTAACACTGAAGGTCTGCAGCTTGACTCCTGAAGGCAGAGAGACCATGAACCCACCAGACGGAAAAAACTCTGGACACGTCTTAACATCAGAAGGAATAAACTCGGGACATGCCATCTTTAAGAGCTGTAACACTCACCGCGAGGGTCCACAGCTTCATTCTTGAAGTCAGCGAGACCAAGAACCCACCAATTCCGGACACAAAAATTAGCTGGGCATGGTGGTGCGTGCCTGTAATCCTAGCTACTCGGGAGACTGAGAGGTGGAGGTTGCAGTGAGCCAAGATTATGCAAATGCACTCCAGCATGGGCAACAGAGTATGGCTCTGTGTCAAAATTTTTATGACAATATGCTACAGAGGTTCGTGGTTCTTATGTGGTGGCATGGATGCCGTGCTCAGGTGTTCCTAATTGTAGCCGCACTGAAGCCTCCTCAGACACTGGGTTTTGTATGTTGCATTATTCAATTGGCCATTTTGTTTGTTTTATTTTAGTTTATTTGAGACAGGGTCTCACTGTCACCCAGGCTGGAGTGCAGTGGTGTGATTTTGGCTCACTGCAACCTCTGCCTCCCGGGTTCAAGTGATTCTCATACCTCAGCCTTCCCAGTAGCTGGGACTATAGGTGTGCACCACCAGGCCTAGCTAATTTTTTCTTTGGTAAAGATGGAGTTTCACCATGTTGGCCAGGCTGGTCTTGACCTCAAGTGATCCACCTCCCTCAGCCTCCCAACGTGCTGGGATTACAGGCCTGAGCCACTAGGCCTGCCACCCCCTTCCCCCAAATTTTTTTATCTTACTACAATTTCTGTCCCCAGGAGTGGGTCCACATAATTCAAAGTGCCTAGGCCATCCTAGTGCCAAGAATGCCCCTCTTTTTTCCCTCAATTCTGCTTTCCACTCAGCCTGCCTGTCCCACCTGTACTGCAAGAGAAAGGAGACTTGATCTGCTTTGGCACTGAAGTTTTCGGGAGGTTCAGGTTGCTGATCCAGCTTCTTTCTGGACAATGCCCCCAGCCGACCTGGGTGTCCAGTGTCTGAACACGCTCAATATATACGTCTAATAGGTCCGTCTTCCCAGAGGGGTTGAGGAACCCAGATGCAACAGATCATCGTCCTCATTTTCCTTCTGCCCTTTCCAGTTTAGGGATCTGCATTTCAGCAAATGTCCTAGCTGATTGTTAGCACTCTGAAAGTTGAGTTCCACCAGGGAAGACCTAATGTTCTTTTTGCCTCTGCTCTGGGACATCTTTGCCCTTAAGAGCCTTATCTTCAAGGTCTAAAGGGCACATGAGTTGTAAACACTACCTTCTGTTGCCTATTCTAAAGAAGAGTGATTAAGAGTTGTACGTTTACTAGATGGTCCCTAAAGGTTTGCAAAAGATGTGCTTAGACCAAAGGATAATCCTGTTTTCTGTTGTACAAGAGCAAATGTTGCAGAAATGTTGCCTGAAAACAGAATCAAAAGACACATCTACTATCATGGATATGAATTCAGACACACTTAGGATCAAATCCAGACTCTACTGAGCAGCAGCTGTGTAGGTTTGGGCAAATCCTCCCAATTTCTACTCCTCACCCTCTTCCTCTTTAGAAAGGAGGCATTTTCATAGAATACTCTGGTGATTTAAATGCTACATGGAGTAGACAATACTGAGTACAGTGACTAAAGCATAGATGCGTAATAAATGCTAGCTATTAATACCATCAACAATAACAGTGTCACATCTACTGTCAGGATAAAAAAATTCTGGTTATGTTTCAAGATGAGGGCTATCGGGGAACCCACTCTTATTAATAAATACATCCACAAAGCAATAGTGGTCACTGAGGTAGAAGAAACAAGTTCTCAAACACAACATCATTCTGCTTCGATTTCTGGGCAATCACTAGGTCAAAGGCTGAAGCATCCACTCTGAAGCAGCCTCCACAATTGCGCTTTCTACAAACCTTTTCCTGGAAAACTGATTGGAAAAACTCACATCTTGCATCAGTATAGCTGGTGTTAAATATACATGTCTAAGGAATTGAATTCTTAAAGTACCCAATATGGTTTGAAGAATGAGCTGGGAAAAAATAAATTAGCCTCTCACAAGCTTTGGGTTTTCCCATTTAGGAATTGCTTCATTGTCAGGATTTAGCAAAGCAATCAGTTCATTTGTCTGTGAATTATTAAAATAAATGAATGCAAATTACTTTTCATTTACTTAAGCTTCCCAAAGGATGTGCATAGAGAAACGAGAAAATCCTGAGACATTTGAAGAAAGCAGGACAGGGTCAATATATTAGCCACTAAAATGCAGCAGATACCAATGGGGATTTTGAAGCCATCAATTGCCCTAAAAAACACTGCACTTCAAAAGTTTTCGATTCCTGGGTAATGGAAGAAAGTCTTTTCACCATTATGTCCTTTGTTTATTTTCTTTCTCCCCTGAGAGCTTCCTCTCCCTTCTCTAAAATGTTTAGCAACATTCTTCTAAAGCATGAGGCTGAAAAAACACTTCGTTAAAAGAATGTTCAGATGTGTTTGTCTTTGGACGTTCTCTGTAGTTGGGGGTAAATCCATCCTATGGAGACAGGGCTTGGGATTCTGAGTGCATCACGGAGTCCCAATCTTCAGACTTTTGAAGGTGCACAGGCAAAGTGAGAAACTCTTGACAGAGTTTAACAACAGATTTGTGCAGACCTCCCTCAAACCGAAGAGAAAACTGTGGCCAAGTTCTCCTGTCCAGAATCACTGAATTCATGGTTTGTCCCGCCTTCCAAGGGCAGACCAAATGCCTGCTTTGCAAAGACCAATGCCTGCTTTGCAAAATAAGCCGGAGCTGATTATGACAGCATGTTTCAAAAGACAAGCTAAAACTTGCCACGCCTCTCTCAGGCAAGAAAGTGTAGAACCACAGAATGGGCAGAAAGATTGCTGCTGAGTGGCTCTGCTGAAAAGTCATCCAGCAGAAGATGATGAATTTGCACTTCTTGTCTGAACACTGCAAACTCTGTAGAACTGAAGTAGGGGTAACAGGTTGAGTCAATGACATCCGCAGAGCCCCAAACCTTGGTCCTGGAGGACTTCTAGAATATATTATTATCTCATGGGTCTTCGTTAACCTGTCATCCTCTCTAATAGGCTTTAAATTTCTCAAGGGATGAATGTTTATGAGTCTCCAGTAAAAAGGATTGTGCCTGGCACAAAGTGAGCACTCAAGAAAGGTCAGCTGATTTGTTGCTAAGACTATTCTAGAGCCACTTCTGAGTACTGTTCAGGAACCAAAGGAAACCCAGATAAGTCTTGAAAATTCTGAGATCTCCAGGTCCAACCTTTATTTATTTAAAAAAAAAAATTGGTTTCATGCTTATTTTGAAAAATTTAGGAAATCCAGCAAAGTTAAACATAAAAAAACCCAAAAACTTACCAATATACCCAACTAATATTTTGAAAAAGTTCTTCCAAACTTTTTCTCTGTTTATACATTAAAAGAAAATACAGATGGGATCATAATGCATGTACTGTTTTGCATCTTGTGTTTTCTGTCTAATCCGTGTAAAGTGTTTTTCTATATCATGCAATATTCAGATTCATGAAGGCTGACAGTGGTGTGCTGGCACTCGCTTGAACTGACTTTTGAGAGTCAACTGTCTGCCTTCTTCCTAGCCCTCCATTTAGTGACATAATGTTGATGACATAATGTTGATGAAATCAATTATGGGGAGAGTATTTATACCATGGCAATTGACAAATGTTACAAAGCAGGACCTTTTTTTTTTTTTTAGAAGAGTCAGTCATTAAATATTTACTAGCACTCTGCTGACTGTACAATATTCCTTTTATTAACCACAATAATTTGTTTAACCAAGCCCTCGCTACCCGACATCTAATTTGTTTCTAAGCTGACATGTTTTGTTGAATGCAGAAGTTAGGCATGTAGCTATGATCGTTTCCTTAGAGCCCACTTTCAGGAGCTGAATTACGAGATTAGACTCCAGAGCATTTGTGAGGGTCTTGATACATGTGGCCAAACTGCCCTCCAGAGCAACTGTTCTAATCACATTCCCAGGAACAGATGCAACTGAGGGTGTCCCCGGGAAAGTGGGAAGTAAATCCCTCGCAAGGGGGAAGGCACCAAGGACATACCTGTGGGCACTTGGCAGCGCTGTAGCAATCCCCGGCTGTGGCAAAAGGGACGGGATGTCCTTCGCTTGTCCTTGCAAATTGTAAGTCAGTGGCTGTGGGGTGGAGAAGGGGTTAAAGGCAGGGGAAGTTAAGAGTGGGAGAAAGGCAAGGAAGGAATGGGACATTAACAAGGAGACAGAAGGGAAGAAGAAGAATAAGAGGGAATGGGAGAGAAAGAAGCAATGTGAACTATTAGTGGGCAAATGGATCCAGATGCTCACTAGCTTTTTCCTCATTATATTTGTGGTTCTGGGAGCTTCATTCCCCGGGCTTCATCAGCCCTGAAGGTCTGTCTTCCCACAGTATGGAAGCCAAAAAGGGGGTTTCAAACGACTTTGGAATTGATTCCTACATAAATAAATATGTGAATCACCTCACTTAAATGTAGCGTAATTGGCTGGTTGAGAACCTCCTGTTATCCTGCGTCACGGGCTTCAGGCCAGGGGGAAATAAGCCAGAAAGAAAGCATTTCCAGCTACTTAGGAGTGATTCCCTGAGGTTTCCTCTGTCCTCCTGTGGCCTAGGCACTATTATTGCCAAAATGTGGAGCAATTAGAACCCCCATCTTGAAATTATTAATGGCAGTTTCTCAAGTTTGGGGCTAGCTTGTAATTTTTTATTTTTTAAAGAGTCAATAAATACAAGGCCAACCCAAAGTGCATGTTGTTAACCCCTATTATAACTCCTGAGACGAGCTCTGCACATGAAAAGGGAGGAGTTAACCTAAGAATCCTGCAAAAGCTATCTGCCAGAGAGACTGGAGGCCAGAGGCAGGTTCCATCTTTCCGCCTTGTCTTTCGGGAATGGTCTTAATCTTTCTACAGTTCACCACACTTTGGTGAGAGGGAAATCCCAGTGCTCCATTGTGAAAGGAAAGCGGCCCTTGCCTGCTTCAGCATGTAGAACCCTTGGGTCTTAGCTGGGGTCTCTTCCTAAGTGGAGAAACTGCAAACCCTCTGCCTTTAGCCCTCATTAGTCTAGCTGAAGGAAATTTAAAGTATCTTGGTCCAAATCACGTTTAATCTATCTCAAGAGAAAAGCAATGCAATATTATGGGTATAATGTTAATGAGGAAAAATTAATTATTCATTATTTCTGTTTTTCCTTTATGCAAGGGAACATGTTGAGGTATTTTAGCTGTGCTTAACCACTTCTATGATTAATGTCCCCAACAGAGATGCAGTGTTGGCGAGAGTATGAAATCAGCCCCCACACAGGCTAGTTTAGAAAAGGTAATTCTGTGTTCCACTTTTCTTCTGCAAATTGACAACTGAATAAAATTAGTTTTATGTCCGTGTAAGCATGTACCCTGTGCTGGTGAAAGCTGGGGTGGGGGGTGAATGTTGCCCATGAATTTCTTAGCTTTGGGGTTTTGTATCTGCTGTTTATTCTACCTTGAATACTTCTGCTACCACCTCTGCCTCCCCCACACTGACCTCTGTGCCTGGCTAACCTTAACTTGACCTTAGGGTCTCCATTTCAATATCATATTTTCTGGAATGCTGCCCTGACCTCCCACATTTCAATGGTGCTGCTTTCATGTGCTTTCATCTACTTCATTCATTCAATTCATTCATCACGAATTGGAGAGAGCACCTGCCTTGTGCGAACCACTTTCCAGGCACTGGGGATACAGCAGTGAACAAAAAAGACAAAACTCTGCCTGCAGGACTGTCCTCGCTGCACTGTAAGCCTCCAGTGTTCTTCCTCTCCATACCCTCAGCACCTCCCTGCTAGCCAATATGCAAGAAATGCTTGCTGTCTGAATGGAAAGAAGAACGCACACGTTCCCACAGGACACCTCACTAACTTACTTATTATCTGCATGCTGGTCAGGTCTATTCTGATTTTCTGAAAACTGGAAAACCCAGCCGCCGTGTAATCCTTCCGACATTGGCAATCATCACGCCGGCTCCCGTTATAGGGACATTCCGTTGGGTTGTGTAACCTAAATTATACAGAGAATGTTCTGGTAAGGATGGGAAAGCATTTCTAGGGATCTCCAGGCCTCTGGGATCTTCTGAGCCTGGCTCTCCTACCTGTGTCCATAAACCTCGGAGAAATTCTCTGAGTCTCCATGCACCAGTGTCACGTACTCTTTGGGGTGGTCAGAGTGCATCCCCGCACAGAATATCTGAAAGACCATAAATAACCCAGGAAGAGAGGCTCAGAAATGAGGTAATGAGAGCAGTGTTCACTTACTCTAAAAATATTCTTGAAATAATGACTGGTATCTGACATTCACCTTCAGAAGCTTTCCTCTAATCATCAGGAAATATTCACCATCTTCACTGGCACCTTTAAGTCTTTTTACTTCCTTGCAATTCTGGGGTAACTCACCTAGAAAACGCAAATCACAAAAAATAGGGTGTGATGCTCCGAGATGTAAATTATCTGCCTATAGAATGAATGACATTGTTCACACTAAAACTTTTTAGCAAAGGGAATGATTTCTTTAAGAAAAAATTCATATTTCTAAAAAGGGCAGGCAATCAAATGAAAAATGATAATCCTGTTCTTCATGCTAAAGAAAGATAATTTCAGTTGGCCAACTTACAGTTATAGATATTGCGGCAGGTTTTTCGTTCTTCTGGCTTCAAATCAGTGTGGCATAAGTGGCTGGGTTGGTCCTCATTGGTTAAACATTGCACAGATCTCTGCATCACTCCAACACCACAAGACACTGAGCACTGTAAGACAAACGGGAGTCGGCGGTGTGGCTATGGAATGTGGGAGGCATAGGCTTCCGGTGGTGTGGAGCTCAGAGCCCTGATGTCATCCTGTACAGGGTGTCACTTCAGACTCTGTGCCACTGAATACAAAAAGCTGACATTTATTGAGCACTATGGGCCAGTCTCTGTGCTAAGCGTTACAGATTCATATTCATGCATTTATAAAAACATATATATGTATAAAACACTTATACGTATGTATAAAATTTGTGTAATTTTACACACACACACACACACATAGTTTTTTCATTTAAGCTTCACTGTACCCCTATGAGATAGTATTACCATTATCTTATTTTTACAGGTGAGATTGGGGCTCAAATATTAAGGAATTTGTTCAAGGTCATACCCTAACTGCTTCCAACTCATCATACACTTTTCCCTGATCACTTTTCAATTCTTTCTTTTTCTTTTTCTCTTTTTGTTTTTTGATATGGAGTTTTGTTCTTCTTGCCCAGGTCAGAGTGCAATGGCATGATCTCGGCTCACTGCAACCTCCACCTCCCAGGTTCAAGCGATTCTCCTGTTCAGCCTCCCTAGTAGCTGGGACTACAGGTGTGCACCATCTCGCCCAGCTACTTTTTGTATTTTATTAAAGCAGTGTGAAGAGGGAAATTTATAGCACTAAATGCCCAGGAGAGAAAGCAGGAAAGATCTAAAATTGACACCCTAACATCACAATTAAAAGAACTAGAGAAGCAATAGCAAACACATTCAAAAGCTAGCAGAAGGCAAGAAATAACTAAGATCAAAGCAGAACTGAAGGAGATAGAGACACAAAAAAACCCTTTAAAAAATCAATGAATCCAGGAGGTGGTATTTTGAAAAGATCAACAAAATTGATAGACTGCTAGCAAGACTAATAAAAAAAGAGAGAAGAATCAAATAGACACAATAAAAAAATGATATAGGGGATATCACCACCGATCCCAAAGAAATACAAACTACCATCAGAGAATACTGTAAACACCTCTATGCAAATAAACTAGAAAATCTAGAAGAAATGGATAAATTCCTGGACACGTACACCCTCCCAAGAACCAGGAAGAAGCTAAATCACTTAATACACCAATAACAGGCTCTGAAATTGAGACAATTAATAGCCTACCAAACAAAAAAAGTCCAGGACCAGATGGATTCATGGCTGAATTGTACCAGAGGTACAAAGAGGAGCTGGGACCATTCCTTCTGAAACTATTCCAATCAATGGAGAAAGAGGGAATCCACCCTAACTCATTTTATGAGGCCAGCATCATCCTGATATCAAAGTCTGGCAGAGACACAACAAAAAAAGATAATTTTAGACCAACATCCCTGATGAACCTCGATGCGAAAATCCTCAATAAAATACTGGCAAACCAAATCCAGCAGCACATCAAAAAGCTTATCCACCACGATCAAGTTGGTTTCATCCCTGGGATGCAAGGCTGGTTCAACATATACAAATCAATAAACATAATCCATCAGATAAACACAGCCAAAGACAAAGACCACATGATTATCTCAATACATGCAGAAACGGCCTTCAACAAAATTCAACAGTCCTTCATGCTAAAAACTCTCAATAAACTAGGTATTGATGGGACATATCTCAGTAAGAGCTATTTATGACAAACCCACAGTCAATATCATACTGAATGAGCAAAAACTGGAGGCATTCCCTTTGAAAACTGGCATAAGACTGGGATGCCCTCTCTTACCACTCCTATTCAACATAGTGTTGGAAGTTCTGGCCAGGACAATCAGGCATGAGAAAGAAATAAAGGGTATTCGATTAGGAAAAGAGGAAGTCAAATTGTCCCTGTTTGCAGATGACATGATTGTATGTCTCACCCTAAAATCTCTTTAAGCTGATAAGCAACTTCAGTGAAGTCTCAGGATACAAAATCAATGTGCAAAAATCACAAGCATTCCTATATACCAATAACAGACAAACAGAGAGCCAAATCATGAGTGAACTCCCATTCACAATTGCTTCAAAGAGAATAAAATACCTAGGAATCTAACTTACAAGGGATGTAAAGGACCTCTTCAAGGATAACTACAAACCACTGCTCAACGAAATAAAAGAGAACACAAACAAACGGAAGAACATTCCATGCTCATGAATAGGAAGAATCAATATCGTGAAAATGGCCATACTGCTCAAGGCAATTTTTAGGTTCAATGCCATCCCCATCAAGCTACCAATGACTTTCTTGACAGAATTGGAAAAAACTACTTTAAAGTTCACATGGAACCAAAAAAGAGCCCGCATTGCCAAGACAATCCTAAGCAAAAAGAATAAAGCTGGAGGCATCACGCTACCTGACTTCAAACTGTACTACAAGCCTACAGTAACCAAAACAGCATGGTACTGGTACCAAAACAGAGATATAGAGCAATGGAACAGAACAGAGCCCTCAGAAATAATACTACACATCTACACCCATCTGATCTTTGACAAACCTGACAAAAACAAGCAATGGGGAAGGAGTCCCTATTTAATAAATGGTGCTAGGAAAACTGGCTAGCCATATGTACAAAGCTGAAACTGGATCCCTTCCTTACACCTTATACAAAAATTAATTCAAGATGGATTAAAGACTTAAATTCAAACCTAAAACCATAAAAACCCTAGAAGAAAACCTAGGCAATACCATTCAGGACATAGGCATGGGCAAGGACTTCATGACTAAAACACCAAAAGCAATGGCAACAAAAGTCAAAATTGACAAATGGGATCTAATTAAACTAAAGAGCTTCTGCACAGCAAAAGAAACTACCATCAGAGTGAACAGGCAACCTACAGAATGGGAGAAAATTTTTTCAATCTACCCATCTGACAAAGGGCTAATATCCAGAATCTACAAAGAACTCAAACAAATTCACAAGAAATAAACAACCCCAAAAGTTGGTGAAGGATAGGAACAGACACTTCTCAAAAGAAGACATTTATGCAGCCAACAGACACATGAAAAAATGCTCATCATCACGAGCCATCAGAGAAATGCAAAATCAAAACCACAATGAGATACCATCTCACACCAGCTAGAATGGCGATCACTAAGAAGTCAGGAAACAACAGGTGCTGGAGAGAATGTGGAGAAATAGGAACAGTTTTACACTGTTGGTGGGACTGTAAACTAGTTCAACCATTGTGGAAGATTGTGTGGTGATTCCTCAAGGATCTAGAACTAGAAATACCATTTGACCCAGCCATTCCATTACTGGGTATATACTCAAAGGATTATAAATCACGCTGCTATAAAGACACATGCACACGTATGTTTATTGCGGCACCATTCACAATAGCAAAGACTTGGAACCAACTCAAATGTCCATCAATGATAGACCAGATTAAGAAAATGTGGCACATTTACACCATGGAATACTATGTAGCCATGAAAAAGGATGAGTTCATGTCCTTTGTAGGGACATGGATGAAGCTAGAAACCATCATTCTGAGCAAACTATCGCAAGGACAGAAAACCAAACATCAAATGTTCTCACTCATAGGTGGGAACTGAACAATGAGAACACTTGGATACAGGGTGGGGAACATCACACACTGGGGCCTATCGTGGGCTGGGGGGAGGTGGGAGGGATAGCATTAGGAGATATACCTAATGTAAATGATGAGTTAATGGGTGCAGCACACCAACATGGCACATGTATACATATGTAACAAACCTGCACGCTGTACACATGTACCCTAGAACTTAAAGTATAATAATAATTTTAAAAATTTTGTATTTTAAGTAGAGACAGGATTTCACCATGATGGCCAGGCTGGTCTCGATCTGCTGATCTCATGGTCCGCCCACCTCGGCCTCTCGAAGTGCTGGGATTACAGGTGTGAGCTATCGTGGCTGGCTGCCTGACCAGTTTTCCAGCTTAAGAGCTGCCTGGTGCAGAGCCAGGGGGGCTGTGACAGTCTTCCAGGGCAGTCCCAATTTAAAATATTCTGCCTTGTTGTACCCCAACGCAATGAAGTATTTCTTATACAGAAGCACTAGAACATACAGACTTCTTAACAACATAAGCAACAATAACTACTCCTTCCGTAACTCTTATGAGTATCAGATTTAAATGCTTTTTTTTAAAAAAAAATTTGCAATAAAATATACACAAAATATTTGCCATTATAACCTAAGTGCTTTATATATACAGGTCTATTGGAAGTGCTGGGGACCAGAAGTATTTTGCATTTCAGATTTTTTTTTTTTCAGATTTTGGAATATTTGCAGTATTACTAGTTGGATATCCCTAATCTGAACATCTGAAACTCAAGATGCTCCAAGGAGCATTTCATTACAGTGTCATATTGGCACTAAAACACGTTTGGATTTTCTAGCATTTTGGATTTCTGGACTAGGGATGCTCAACCTGTGTAAACTCATTTCATCTTCACAACTACCAGTTTTGCAGATGAGAAAACTGAGACACAAAAGTTTTGCAACTTGCCCAAGGTTGTTCACCTGGGAAGTGGCAGAACCAGGGTTCAGATCCAGACTGTCTGGCTTCAGAGCCCATGTTCTAAGCACCAAGCCACCTTGGTAAACAGAAAGAAGTCCCTTTGATCCCTGTCAGCCCATTTCAAGTTGCTAACTCCAGGGTCTCTCCCGGAAGTAGAGTTACTAAGGAGAGTGGGTTAGGCAGGACATGTTTAATACGGGGTTGAGATCCAAGGGTTTTCAGATTTGAGCGCTCAGTCTTCTACTTACACTTCCCCAGTTGCCAACTCTCCAGGTGGCCGAGACAGGGCACTCCCTCAGGTAACAGGGGTGAACACTGGGGGGCTGCGTGCCCGGGCAGTTGACAGTGGTTTGGTAGCTGTATTCATAATTCTCCTTCCCGGTGTAAATCTCGCTGCATGAGACAAGCCTTTGTTTGTAGCCTTTTCCACAGGTCACTGAGCACTGCAAAGACAGGGGTTGAGAGGAGAGGTTCGAGCAGTTCCTGGGGCAGCCCACAATAGGCCCCTGACCTCCACACCGAGCGCTGACCGTGTGACTATGCTGCAGAAAGCTCCCACTTCATTAGCTTATTTATTCATTTCAAGCGGCAGGCCCTGAGCACACAGGAGACAGGCAACCCTACAGGGTGCCTCGGGGATCTGGTGCTTCCACTGGCATCTTCTCAGTCTCCACTGCAGGTGGGGATCCCTCAAGCCCCTTCTGGAGGTTTTGAGGGGAGGAGGAGGGGGAGGTGCTCCAGCTGTCATTCATTTGGTTTGCATCTTCAGCCCAACTGCACAGGTTGGCAAACTGCTCTTTTCTAAATCTATGATGACCACCAAATTGGGAGGGAAGAGGAGACAGCAGCTGACCCGTGAGTTGGCATTTTGAGTGTGAAATCCAAGCATTGAGCCAAAGGGGACTCTGGGACTGTTTTCCTTCCCTCCTTGGTGCTGTTTGCTTTCCTACTTGCTCTCCATTTAATTTCCTTCTCCCCTCTCTCTCCTTGGCTATAGATTTTTTTTTTTTTTTGAGATTGCATCTCACTCTGTTGTCCAGGCTGAAGTGCAGTGACATGATCTCTGCTCACTGCAACCTCTGCCTCCCAGGTTCAAGTGATTCTCATGCCTCAGCCTCCCAAGTAGTTGGGATTACAGGTGCGCGCCACCACACCCGGCTAGGCTATAGATGTTGACTGGCATGTTACCTTTCTGCTTTTCTACCTCTTGCTCTATATCATGCCCTCATCTGTACTCTTCTATCCTAACTCGATGGCATTTAAACATACTCAATCAATACAGAAATGGAGAAGAAATACACATTGTTATAGTGTCCCAACATTCAACCTCCTTAGTTAAATTTTTTTTTATTGTTTTCTATTTAAAAAATAAAACTAAGTTACAATTAATTTAGTTTTGATGATATTTGATGATATTTTTAGACAACGGCATCAAATAACTGGTCATCTTTTGTAAACGTGCTTCATAAACTTGGGGTAGAGCGCCGGTATTCTCTAGACTTAAGGTTCTTGGGTGAGGGTGGGATAAACACCCCAAAACAGTATACTACATGTGGTGTGTTATGCTTTTTCTGGGGTAAGGGACCACAGCTTTCATCAATTCTCAAGGGCAGTTAGAAGCCACAGTGTCTGCTCTGCCCTAATGTCTCCTCCTGCTTTTAGTCACATGGCTTTCTTCTCCTGCAACTTTTCCAGGGAAAAGGCTCTCCTTGAAGAAATCCCAGAGGCAGGAGAGAACAAGTCCGGCTAGAGGCATGCAGAGCATCCCTGGGCCTTCCCTTCCAGTTGGCTCGAGACATAGAAATGCTCTGTGTACATTTCTTCCTTCTTTGGCTGCTGCTGTTCAAATGTTTGAAGGCCAAGTTGACACCAGGCCAGGAAAGTGTAAGGCCAGCCCGGGGTGTTTCATGCAGATGGCTAACAAACTCTGTCCAAGCTGTGGGTAATCTTAGTGTCTAACCCAGTGCTTGCATGCATTGACATCAGTCCATACTAACTTAAACAAAGTTGTGTGTTTGAGAGAGGCAAGGAATGAGACTCTTGACCCCTACAAACCAGGAGCAAAAGCAGTCCCCTAGCTATTTACGTGGAGGGGGAGCCCAGTGGGTGACAGGCATTTGCTGATGAAACTGAGCCCCAAATATGGTCAGGCTAAATGTAGAGGCCTCCACATCTCTGTAAAGAAGCTGGCAAGAAGAGATGCTCTCAGCCAGCTGATATCAGCATTGTGAAAATGTTGACTGCTGCTGGTTTCCTCAAACCATTTCAGAGAGAAGCTCATACTGTAGACTCTGCATGTCTTCATGTATGTGCTTGGTTCCACATGAGCATGTATTACTTTTCTAAATTGAAAATAACAGCAAAGCAAAACAGTAAGAGTGTGAGCTCCCTGCATGAGCTGTACACTTCAGTCCCCACTAGAAAATGCATGTGTCAATCAGGACTGACAGAGCTCTTCTTTGCGAGTCTAGCTCGGGCCTCCTCCAATTCAGGTGGAGCAGAGCTCAGAGAAAAACATACAAAGAGGCCTCCAGGTAATAGAGGTCCCAAGGAGAAGGTATGTCTTCTTTTCTAGAGAGAAAGCTGGTGCCAGTCCCTTTCGGCCCCTCTCCCCTCGTTGCAGGCTTCTTTCCCGATGGTCCTTGTATCTGTACTAAATACTGTTTCCAGCCCTCTAGTTGTTGCCCATAAATTTTCAGACTTTTCAATTCATGATACACCTGCGAATTTACAGAAATGTGGAAGGCTTCCTTTTTTCTTTTCAATCTTCTCCCTGTCTCATCTTTTGGGGGTTACGGTTATATTAAAGCTATAGGAGTAATTTGACTCAAGTCTTAGAAAGAGATCAAAACTCTTTCAGCATATCAAAAGTACTACACAGGAGATAAGATTAAGAGGTCAGTCTTGGCCAGGTGAAAGGTGAGATCCCCCTGCGTTGGGATCTGGATGGGTTGGAACCTATGCCTCAAACCCAATGTCAAGAACTATTCTGAACACTCATTTGGATTCCACATGTTCCTGGCTGGCCAAGAGCAAATCAATTTCCTAAAGATCAGAACCATGTCTCCTCTTCACTCTCTAAGGGCATACGGTACTATTCAGGGCATACCAAGAAGATGCAAGGTTGGGGTCAAGCAGGGTTTCCCAGCCTCAGCACCACTGACATTTGGGCCAGATAATTCTGTATTGTGAGGGCTGCGCTGTGCACTATCGGATGTTTAGCCCTATCCCTGGCCTTCACCTTCCAACCCTGGCCAGTAGGGTCCCCTTTCCCCAGTTGTCACAACCAAACTGTCTCCAGACACTGCCAAATGCCCCCTCGAAGGACAAAATTTACAGGAATAAAGGATAGGAAGAGATAATTAGAAAAGACTTTGGGATCAGCTTTAGTGCAGGAAGCAATTCAACACTCAACACACACATCATCTAAATGCAAATATTCATCTCATTAACATGTGAAATTGCTGCCCTGTCAAACTTTGAAGAGACCCAGTGGCAGCAATCATATTACCTAACAATTTTCAGTACCTTTACTGTGAGTCCAGATGCCTCCCTTTCAAAGCTCTAAATACTTTTGTGCAAATGACAACTGGTTTGAACGCTATAGATCTCTCATATAGACATGAACATATTATGATGTTTGAATATAATATAATCATGCTATAATTACTATTGGTTTATTACCAATAAAAAGGATCTAGATAAGCATTGTGTGCAGGAGGATATATGAAAAAAAATGGTACTTGAGATACTTTGGATATTATAGAAAATTATTTTGTTCCTCTGAAGCTGTTTGTTAAACAGGCAAAACACATCTGATTCATGAAAGGGTTTGTTTGCCCCTTACAACATTTTAAAACCAAAAATTTGAGCCCCCATTTTCAAGTTAGGAAATCTCACATACTAGTCCAGATTTTTAGCCTCTTTTGAGAAATCAGGTCTGGTAACGCTAGACCACATTTCTGCATGGCCACAGCTGGAGTGAAAGAGATTCTGCTTCCTTCACACAGCATATGCTAGTTTGTCACAGTCACCACCTCTCCCTTTTGTATCCCTGGCACTACAATATTTTCTTATACTTAACTGTCTTCAGGCACCTCAAAGCATCCTATGAGTTTGCAGCCCCTGCAATAATTTCTTCTTTATGCCAATAGGACATCAAGGTAAATCACAGAATGTGACCTGAAGGGACTCAGAGACCATCTCATACATCTCTCCCACTTTGCATACAAGGAATTCCAGTTTGGGAAGGCTGAGGACTTGTCAGAAAACACACAGTTCACAGTGGCAGATCGGGCAGGTAGCCTCAAGTCTCCCACATTCCTGCACTCATCCCTCTGCTGCTCTTAGGCCATGGCTGAGCCGACCACAGTTACAGTCCCCAGGACGGTACCTCTGACCATTCTCCTGTGATCCAGACATACTCGCAGGGTTGCAAACTACAGCTTTCGTGGTCTGCCGGCCGCTTGCTCACGTCACAGCGTGCACCATGCACCTCATTTTTGCTGTCATCCACACACACCACCTTGCGGTACCTGGAGCCTTCACCGCAGGTTTTGGTGCACTGTTAAAGACAAACAAAAGGGAAGAATAAACCATAGTTATTTATATCCTATGACTGTAATTATGTGTTTACCTGTCTATATAGCCTTTAAGATCATAAGAGCCCTGAGGGCAGGGATTGCCAGAGAACTCCTCTTTTTTTTTTTTTTTTGAGATGAAGTCTCACTCTGTCACCCAGGCTGGAGTGCAGTGTCGCGATCTCGGCTCACCGCAAGCTCTGCCTCCCGGGTTCACGCCATTCTCTTGCCTCATCCTCCCGAGTAGCTGGGACTACAGGTGCCCACCACCATGCCAGGCTAATTTTTTTGTATTTTTAGTAGAAATGGGGTTTCACCGTGTTAGCCAGGATGGTCTCAATCTCCTGACCTCGTGATCTGCCTGCCTCGGCCTCCCAAAGTGCTGGGATTACAAGCGTGAGCCACCGCGCCTGGCCGAGAACTCTTCATTTTACTGCAGTTACCTAACAACTCTGTTCCTGGCATTCACCACCGGGCTGTCTAAATGAAGGAACGAAAGTATAAATGAGTCAATCTCAGTTTAGAAAGGACCTTAAATCCTATTTACTTGGAACCCCTACTCACAAGTGACTTGCTTTAACACTTATGGCCAAATGTTTACCAAACTGGTGTCTAAATACCTCCAGGGTTAGGGACATCAGTACCTGCCCAGGTAGCCGTCTCATTTCATAACATGGAATCAAACAAATCTCTTTGTATGTTCCAGGCCCTTGTCCTAGTTTTCTATTCCAGGGAAGCGTAAAGGAAAGTTTCAGCTCTCACAAGTAATCTCCTCCAGCTATTTGAAGAGGGCTTTCCTGTGGCCCCAGGTGCCTTTTCTTCTCCAGAGGAACTGCTCTCATCCCACATCATTCTGCAAATATCCACTAAGTTCCTACTAGGTGTCAGGCCCTGTGACAGCTCCTGGGTGAACAAGAGTGCACACAAATGGCACATTCCCTGTTTTCAGAGAGGAGCTTATATGTTAGTAGCAAAGGCAGACAACAAAGAAGACAGGTAGCGAGAGTTAACAATTACTGTAATTCCATTTTCCACATGAAGAAAATGGGGCTTTGAGAGCCTAAGTTACTTGCCCCAGGTCACACATCTCTTTGTGAGGTGGATGGGACAGCTATGTTTATTCCCATAAGTCAAGGGATGATTACAGAGCAAGTGGTATGTTTCATTCTAGGATAATCTCCATTGCATCCACAGATTCTTCTTTGTTTTGCTTTAACCAACAGCAAACCCTACCCCTGAAGTTTATCCTTAGTGCCCTGTGTTCTAAAGGTCACTGAAAGCCTATTGTATCTAAAGCTTCTGTGTCACCCCAGCATTTCAAGACTCTTGACTGCACTGGGAAGCCCCGGTGAGCTAACTGAAAACCGTGCCAAAGACTGCTGCGGTTTCTTTTAGGCCAGGGATTGAATATCTTGTTGGCAAAGGGCTTATCTAACAACTGTGATTTTTGTTGTGTGGTTAGAATGTTGTCTTTTCTTTTCTTTCTTTTCTTTTTTTTTTTCTTTGGGACAAAGTCTCCCTCTGTCGTCCAGGTTGGAGTGCAGTGGTGTGATCACAGTTTGCTATAGCCTCAACTTCCCTGGCTCAACCCATCCTCCCACATTTTAGTCCCAAGTAGCTGAGACTACAGGCATGAGCCACCATGCCCAGCTAATTTTTTAGTATTTTGTAGGATGAGTCTCACTACGTTGCCCAGGTTGGTCTTGATCTCCTGGGTTCGAGGGATCCTCCTGCCTTGGCCTCCCAAAGTGCTGGGATTACAGGTGTGAGCCATCATGCCCAGCTAGCACACTGTCTTTTTAAATGTCTAATTTTAGTATCTTTACGGAGAACCACAGACCCCACCTCTCTTTTTCATCTAATGGGCAGCCTTTCCTTTTAGCACCTGCCTTGCCTCAAAGGCACTTGTGTTTGGAACTCAGCTTCATTCAGAAATGTCTTCGATGATATGCCCCATGCCTTTTTTTTTTTTTTTTTTGGTGACAAAATACACAAAATATAAGATGCACCATTTTAACTATCACAGGTGTACAATTCAGTGGCATTTAGTACATCTGCAATATGGTGCAACCATCACCCCATCTAGTTCCAGAATATTTCATCACCGCAAAAGGAAGCCCTGTGCCCATTAAGCAGTCACTCCCCATTCTTTCCTTCCTGCAGCCCGTAGCAACCCCCAATCTGCCTTTTGTCTCTGTAGATTTGCCTATTCTGGGTATCTTACATATATGGAATCATCCAATATGTGGCCTTCTTCTCTCCCTGACTTCTCTCCCTTAATGTTTTCAGGGTTCTTCCATACTGCAGCATGTATTAATACTTCATCCCTTTTTAAGGCTGAATAATATTCTATTGTATGGATATACCACATTTTGTTTATCTATTCCTCAGTTGATGATATATGGGTTGTTTCTCATTTGGCTGTTGTAAATAGTGCCGCTATGAACATTCATGTACACATTTAAACACCTATTTTCCATTCTTTTGTGTATATATGCTTGGTAATGCAATTGCTGGGTCATATAGTATGACCTGTGTCTTTCGTGAGCTATCCTGATCCTTTAGGAAGGAGAAGGGATATGCTGGCATTTCCTGGTAGCCCCTTGTCACTTGCAAACTTAACTCAAAATTTCTGCTGCTTGGGAGTAAACCTCAATATCTAGAATATGGAGTCACTCCTCATTTTTCTGGAGCATAAACATAACTTGAAACCACTGTGAGGTGAACATGGAGGAGCAGAATCACTTCAAATTAGTGCAGGAGGCTGGCTGAGCCCAGTTCCCTAGCTCATCTCTAGCTCAGTGGTTTTGGGGTTTTTCTATTCCCCTAGAGTATACTGGGAACTACTGCAAAGTGATAACATTTTTTTCTTCATTAAAAAAGTGAGATAGAGGGCCACTGAATGTTAAAAAAGAAAAGAAAAGAAAAAGTTAATTTGTGATGTGTAGATATATGCAAATACTTAACTACCCATAGAAAAAGTAATTCCTTAGAAAATTAGGACTTAGGTAACTCTGAGAAGATCCTAATTATTGCACAGTAAACCTGGACTAAATCTTCCAGTATCCTCTCTTGTTTTCACTAATCCACAAAGCTTTAATCTGCGTCAATAAGTAACAGTTCAGAGCAGAAATACAATGGTTCCTAAATACTTTATGCTTGTTAAGCATTTCTCTCTCAGTCTTAAAGAATGGTTAACTACCATAAAAACTATTTTGCCAATGGTGGAAAAGGGAGCTGGAAAAATTTACCTTGAATATAACTTTTACGAAATTAAAAATTAAAAATTAAACTAATAAGTGACCTGCCCAGGGTTTCCTAATTAGTCAACAGCAGATCTGAAAATCACATGGCAAGGGTTTTCTCCTGGAATCTTAAATCCTAACTAGGGTATGGGGGCTGGGTAATCAGAAAACAAAGCCCTTGCTATCAGGTTTTATCAACTTTTTGTAATATGGCTTCCCCCTCAACCCTCTAGGATTTATGACTCTTTTCCCTGTCCTGGAATATGATCTAGAAGTTCTGAAAAACAGTTGGAAAGTTCAATTAGCCTCATTTTAATTTCCAAAAGGTTTTCTCTAATTTCAGTATGACTTTTAGAAAAATCACTAGCATGAGCAACGCCACCAGCCTCCTTGCATTTCATTACACACTATAATTCAGAAAGAAAATAATCACAGTGCTGGACTAAATCGGGCAGCTCGTCCATTGTTCTGCAAGCTACATGTGCCTTTCAATGTGCTGAAATTAACAGGGGGAAAAGAACTTTTCCAAATTTGCAGGTGAGGAAGACCTAAAGTAAACCCTGAAGGTGGTATTTTATTCAGCCAGGTAGGTTGGCCACAGAGTGATGGTCTAAAAAGGATCATTTAATGCAACGGGTAGAAATTTTCTTTGCTTAAAGATTATAATCAAGTTGCTTTACACTTTCAAATATATCTTTTGGTGCAATTCCCTAACCATGGGGGGAAGAAAACCACTAGATAGTCACAGGCTCTACCTTTTAAGGTTGTTGATTTTCTCCATGGATGAAAGACCTTGTATTCTCTAGTGCCGGGTTACCATTGTTGCACAGTGTATGGATGGCAACTCACAGAACCACAGGGTTCCTGGGTTTTTATGTCATGAGAAGCAGCAATGAAAAATCGGTTTATCTAGCGTTGCTTTAAATGGCAACAACAAAAAAAGCAGTCCTTACTTCAAAGCTCATTTTAAAGTCAGGTATATAGAATTTAGACATTTTTGCTCCCAAATAGTATATATTTGCTAGGGGGTGGAGTGGGGAGAAGGAGGCAGAAATAACACTATGGATACACTTTGTAACTTTAAAGTCATTCATTAGTTCAATCACGATTTTATAATGAGCCAAGGTCTATGCTGGGCCCCGGGAGGCAGCCCCCATGGCTTCCTACTCTGCCTCTTTCCCTGTTAGAACACCCAGGGTGGCGGCTATTCCCAGCTTGGGGTCTCAGGTGTTAGCTCAGCTGGCTACCTGGTGACCCTTGGGGTTTAACACCTAGGGCTACCTTGTGCAGTTGTGTAAGCAGATATGGGTTTCGTAACAGAGTGTGTAACTGAGTAAGAAGCCACCAAGGAGAGAAGAGGAAAAACAACAGGGCAATTCCCGTGATGCTGCAAAGTGGGGCCCAGGTAGCAGCCGATGAGCAGGAGGAATGACGGAGGACATCAGTTCACCAGGCAAGGAGGGGAAGAGGACATTCTCAGGAGGGGCTCAGCATGCATGGTGGCTGGAAGTGAGAAATGGCACGGGTGGTGAAGGTGGGGAGGAGAATGACCACAGCATTTTGGGGTTTTCAGAGCAGATTATGTGTGGTTTGAGATTTTTAGAGCATCCCTAATGCCTAACACCGGGAACTTCACCAGTGATTGATAAATGTTTGTTCAACAAATTAATAAAATCAGCAATAAAGAGTTCGTATCTGGCTCTGTGTGCACATCAAAACCTGGCCATTCCCTACTGTTAACTTCAGGAAAATCTTTGAAATCAACTGACCAAGGACCTGCTGCTCATTTCTAACTTTTCTGTGTTAATGAGATGAACTTGGGAATCATTCTACAGCTGATCTTACTAAAAGTCCTCAGAATCCAAGTATGTATCAGAGTTGCCCAAGTCCCCATACTGCACCAAACAGCAACGAGGTGAGTAGTTCTGCAACGGTCAGACATATCTGAGCCACAGCTTGTCTGTAGCATTGTGACAAAAAATAAAACAGCTGTTCTTACAGGAAAAACAGAGTTTGTACTTTTTTTTAATTTTTAATTTTTTTGAGACAAGGTCTTGCTCTGTCACCCAGGCTGTAGTGCAGTGGCCCGATCACAGCTCACTGCAGCCTTGACCTTCTGAGCTTAAGCAATCCTCTCACCTCAGCCTCGCAAGTAGCTGGAACTACAGGTCCATGCCACCATACTCGGCTAAATTTTCTATTTTTTTTGTAGATATGGAGTCTCACTATGTTGCCTAGACTGGTCTCAAACTCCGGGGCTCAATGATCCTCCCTCCTTGGCCTCCCAAAGTGCTGGGATTACAGGCATGAGCCACTGTGTCCAGCCTAATTCATGTTCTAAAAGTCATTTTAAAATGCCTTTATTCTATAGAGTGAAAGATGAAAGTCCATCAATTAGCAGGCACTGTTCTATGTTATTATCCCTTCCTTCCTCCCTCCCTTCCTTCCTTCCTTCCTTCCTTTGTTCCTTCCTTCCTCCTTTCCCTCCTTCCTTCCTCCCTCCCTCCGTTCCTCATTCCTTCTTTGCTTCCATCTTTCCCTCCTTCCTTTCTCCCTCCCTTCCTTTCTTCTTTCCTTCCAGCCATCCATTATTTTGTTCCTCCATTCATTCGCAGATTCATTCATTCAACAGGTGTTTTTGATGCTGTAGGTACCATATTAAATGATAGAGAAGATTCTGGTGAACAAGCTTCCTGACCTTAAATAACTGATAACATAGATGAGGAAAACAGGCAATGAAAATTCTGGGTGCTAACTGCCAGAATACAGTAATTTGAGGATGCTGTGAGAGCTGAGTGGAGGAGTATCTGACTCAGATTTAGTGGGGTGGTGTGATTGGCAAAGCTTCTGAGAGGAAGTGACACCTAGGTTGAGGCCTGAAGGATGAGAAAGGGTGACTGAGGTGAAGTTCAGAGCAAGGTGGTCTTATGATGAAGAGGTACCACAAGGGAAGAGAGTATTCCAGATAAAAGGGAAAAAGAACATGTGCAGGACCTGTGAGATCTATTCCTCAATGCTGCAGATGTATAGCCCTATACAATCACAATTCAAATTTGATCAGAAGGACCTCTGCTGCTCTAAGTGAATTTATATGTCAGAGTGTAATATTACTAACAAGTTAATCCTTTGTGATAATAATTCTCAAAAGAATTAAAAAGTCTTTTTAAACTTTTTTCTCCCAAACAGCCTCATGAGCATTATAATTCTAAAGTGGCTAAAACTGACCACTGTGAGGACAAATTATTCACCTGAAGCTGGCAGGTGATATTTAGAAGCCCAACATCATAAGGTGTAGGCTGAGCCAAACTGCTGTCATCACCAGAAACCTCCATCGGAAGGCCACTGTACTAAAAAGAGGTCTACTTTGGGAAGACTTAAAATGTGCTAGTCACCATGTCGAATCATGTCATCTCACCAAATCCTCACTGTGACCCTTGAGCTAAGTCTGCCATATAATTCCCATTTTGCAGATGAGCTAAGTGAAGTATAGAAATTCAGAGTCAACTTTTCAGAGCCACACATTGAATAGAATTTTGCTTACAACATGTTTCTAGGGTGTAAACAAAATGATATGTGGATGTGTGGATACAGCATTTTTCTCTTGTCCAATTATTTTGCCGTATATCTGAAAGTCTGGGCTCTACTCTCATGGTATCAAGAAGGCATCCTGATGCCCCTTGCCCCTGAACAACCAATGGACCTCACAATGAACAGGGCAAGTCCACTGAGGGGCTCCAACATCATCAAGACTCATCTGGTGACATGGCTTAAAGTCTGATAGCCAACTAGATCAAGAATCTCCTTTTTAGAAGGGGTAGGTATTATAACCCAGTAAAGGGAATACACTTGGATAGCAACTCTCCAGTAAGAGGCTTGGCAAGTCATTGAGAGGAAAATAAAATAATTCACTTTAGGTGTATGTTGGCATGGGATTAGTGAAGATAATGATTCAGCGTGTAGGTGTCAGAGGACAAGCTTCTAGGCTTCCAATTCCAGCCATACTACCTAAGCCCCAAGTTGCCCCTATTAAATGAGGATAAAAATATAAATTCTACATCAGAGAGTTATGGAAAGGGCTTAAAAGAAGTACTTTATGTGAAAATACTCAACATAGTGCCTGGTTTGTAGCTTAGTAAACAACAAGCTTTATTATTTTTATTATCATCAGTATTAGGGCCATTGTACTATACAAGTCTAGGGGATGCTCCTCACATTGTAGCTGATAAAAAAGGCACCCCTCAAAGTTGTGCAGTGTACAACCTGTGTGGTTGTACAGAACATCCCTGATGACCATGCCATGGTGAGGATGCAGAAACTGTGCTTCTCTAGGCAGATGCCTGGATTATTTCTCAAAAAGAGGATGGTGCCATATCCCATAGACCTAGCAGGAAATACACCTTGCCAACCAACTGGTGGGTTTTAGTAGTTCACATAGGGGACTTTTAAAAGGGGAAGCAAAAGGCAAAGTGCACACTCAAGCAAACAAGAGTTCTGAGGTGGTGACCAAGGACTGCTAAGAAAGAAGGGGTATCCTGTAATGGGGGGCTCCTACACATCCCATTCAGTTGGCTGAGAGGCTGCCCTGTGGCACACTCTCTGACCTCAGGTCAAGACGAAACTAGGTGTGGGAGAAAAGTGGAAACCTGTGCCTGCATCAGTGGATATCAGGTAAAATGGTAGCTGAATGAATGGATGTGAGACGAGGTGGGAGCAAGAAAGGAGGTGAGGGCTGTGATTTAGGGGAGCCTGAAGGGTGCTGTCTTACCAAGTGACCACCCAGCTTACTGTTGAACAAGCGCGCTTTTGATCATAAAAGTAGGAACAATTAATAATTACACGAGGACTACCCTAGGCAAACAGGAGGCGTGGCCACCCTTTTCCTGATTTGATCAATTAAGGTAATTGCCCAGTTACTGTCATCCTTCACTCTCATTCTTGCTGCTGCAGAGACATTCTGAGCAGGCTGTCAGCAGGCCTTGCATATATGGGAAACATGAAAACTTTTGGTGAGGTTTCTCCCCACCTCCAGCTGCCCTGGGCATCACTCTGCCAATGACAGGCCTCCTATAGGATACCATAGGAATATCATAGGAGATACTCCTATGATATAGAGTATCTCTATATCTCTATATCTGATATAGAGGCCCAGGCCAGGCTGTCTCCTGAAGCCTTGTATTCTTCCACAGAGTTTAACAGCAATATTTGAGTAAGGTTTTAAAAAACCCATCTGCACGACACATGCAAAGAAGTAAATTTTAGGCATATTTTGCATGATCAGAGAAGAATTTCTTCAGTGCACATGTGGCAAGGTTTTTCTATTCTTTGGGATGCAAAAGGAATTGTAAACAGAGTCTGCATTTTCATGATTGTCTCTAGCATTTTCAAAAACTGGCTAAAGCACGAACAGTCAGCTTAGACTCATTTCTGAACACTCTCTTACTTTCTGCTCCTTGGAGCAGGGTCGAGTTTAGCATGACACAAAGAGGGAGATGGAGAGAGCAGGCCATGGTAGGTCTGAAACAAAGAGAATCAAGAGGTCATACTGAGGGGGAGAGAGAGACAGATGAGGGAGTCTCCTCTTCCTTCTATATCTGACATTGCCAATCCCCAAACCGTAATTGGTAATAGATAACACTATTATCTCCAGTTTTCTCAGAACAACTCTGCAAAGTTATTTTATCCCCATTCTACAGATGGATAATCCAAGGCTCAGAGAAATCAAAAATCCTTGCTCCAAGTCCCTTGGCTAATGTGTGGCAGCGCTGGGATATGAACCAAGTCTGTAGAATTTTATGATCTCTAGGGTTCCAAATAACTCATGTGGTTCAAGAGCTGTAAATCTGAAATGTAACTGCTTTAGGATTTCCTCCCTGCCACTGTCTGGTGGGAATATAAAGGTAAAGAAGGAAAACAGCAAAAAGACTGAGTAGATGGAGAGGATGAGTTTCCCAAAGAAAAGAAATTACTGCAAACAATGGAAGTAATCCATGAGGAAGCGAGGGAAGGGGAAGACAGGGATGGGTGGCTGAATCTCAATGGGCTAAAGAATGCAGTTCTAGTATTTCATACTGGTTTAACAGAACAAACTTAGCATCAAGTCTTGCTTCTTCTACTTGCTAGGTGCTAGGTATATGACACTTGGGCAAATGACATAGACTTTCTGAACCTCAGTTTTTTCACCTGCAAAATGGGATGATGATAATAATAATACTCACCTTGTCTGGTGGTTAAAAAGATTAAGTGAAGCAATGAACAAAAAGTACCCAGCACAGTGCCAGGGGTACAGTCTAACTGTTCTCCAAACCATACCCTTTCTTTGTGTTCTGAAAAGCTCTTCGTGGTGGGGGATTTCCTGTCTTATCTTTCATTATCTCTGCACCTCAAACGGCATGCATTTTGTTTTTTATGTAAACATCAGTGGATGTGGTTTTGCTTTCTAATTCTTCCCCACCTTTTCTACAATTTAATCTTCTGTTCTGGAAACAGAGGTTACCTCCTACAAAACTTCCCTGGCTGAACTTTTCCCCATGGACACAATGTTTTCTTTAACCAAACATTAACTTGAAGCCAGGGAAAAAGCAAGTCTTGTCCACTTCTGCATGGACCATCAACGGAGCAGTTTCTTCAGATACTATTCTTTTTTTTTTTTTAATGTTAGAAATCTTTCACTAATTAATCAAGGTTTCACATGAATGCCCATCTTCTACCCGAGAGCCGAAGTCATAGAAAGAGGAAAAATACAGAGTAGGTTCTACCTAAAGTCTGCCCTGTGGCTATTTAAACAAATACAGAATGACCAAATCTGGACAAAAATGACATATTTAAAATATTCCTTCTATCTCCCCCTCCTTCTGTGAAAGATATCTGAATGCATTTGGCCCATGGCCTGTTACCTTTTTTTTTTTTTTTTTGAGGCGGCCAGACTTGGAACACTCAGGAACGCAGACAGACGTAGGATTTGCTTAAAAACAAGAAGTTCTCCCACCCTTGTTGGAGCGAACGCGCGAGTCTAACATTGAACCTTTTGGGAAGGAGCCAGCATTGTAACCGTGCTCGATGACTTCTCTGGCTTTATAGGGAACAGATGTGATGATAGCAAGGGGCACACATGTGAAATGCCTGGCAGGTACCCCTTCGTGGCTCTACTTACTTCTTGCCATTCCTCTGCCCTCCAAGTGTAGAGGGGACACCGTGGGCCTTGGCAGTCGCGTTCCGACTCCGGTCTGGTGTAGGGGTTGCACTCGGTCTCTCTGGCTATTTTATGTGTTCCGATCTGACAGCCCACATGCCTCTGCTGTACGCCTCGGCCACAGGACACAGAGCACTAAGAAGACAGAGGACGTAAGTGGGAGCTTCGGCTCATTTATTTTTTGGGGGGGTGGGGGGGTGTCGAGGGTCACAGAGGAGGGGAATGCACTCCTAATCCAATGACTTTCATAGCTATCACATCGCTTTCTAATTTGCAATGAAAGGGATCCCAGATCATGTCTTAAACTTGGAAACTCACTGCTTATCTTATCCATGCTGGAGAGTGAGGAAGGTGCTCAAGTTTGGAGGAATCCCTCAAGTTAATGAAATTCTTGAAGGATTGAAGAGGTTGATAGAAATCATTATGAAACATTTAGCACAACCTAGAAATAGTGCTGCCATGAGAAATGAAAACTTGAAATGATTTCTATCCTGGAGGATTTGAGATTCATGAAAACTGGAGAGACAGTGTTGTACAAGAAGAATTTCTTGGCAGATTAAAAATATAACCCAAGGAGAGTAAACCACTGAAGATTTTAGGACCTTATAAGTAGAATTATTTTCTCCAGTCTCTTCCTTTTCTTGCTCCTATTCATGGAGATAAGGGAATATTTTTTTAACCACAGAATTCACTAAAGAATTTGTGTCTATTTACAACCTCAGATGAATATATGAAGAATAAAAGCTGACAGGAAAAACCATTTCCTCGGGCTTAATGTTTTCAGCCCTTGAAAAATATTGTTAATCATGTTGAAACATTTTGTTGACCAAGTTGCAAAACACCATATTAAATCTGCAATTAACTTTCCTCTAAATTAATTTTTTAATAGTTTCCTCATTGCTGGGTTTCATAATCTCACTTATGGCCAGGCCAAGAATTATTGTCTTGATTGAGGTTTTGACAGCCAGAAACTAAAGGCAACATTTGGAAAGAATGGCATATTATTACACTTAGCTATTAAAAATTAGTTCCAAATTTTGTGATAGCTCAATCCCCATTTATTGGTCTGGTGTTGAGAAAAGAAGCTTAACGTACATTAAAGCCATATTCCTAGGAGGAAATCTTCTTAAAGAATAGAACCATGCTCTTTCAAACTTGAAAAAATTATTTTCCAATTAACCTGTAGCATCATTCAACTTTCTCTGAGGCTATTAATGGAAATTTACTATCAAGAATCACATCCAAATGGATTCTGCTGAATGTTAATTTTCTCTCCATTTCAGATTTTAAGAAAACAGGTAATTATATTTAGAAGGTAACTTGGGAAAGCATATTGTTTCAGATAAATCTATGCCAGAGAGGAGAACCATATGTTCACATCAAAGCTAGCTGAACAGAAGAAAATATTTTGGATCAACGTAGCTACTATTGTTTGGGTTCAATTGTATTAATTGGATTGAATGAGTATGTGACCCACAAGAAATCAGACTTTTAAAGTCATTATGTCCTGGGTGTAATGGGAGGGTTCCTGAACACAAGTGATAACCCTATCTATAGAGAATGGCCATTTAATGCTTATTAGAGCTACATGAATAATATTTCCTGTTGATTACATTGGAAAAGAATGTACTGTAACATGGTAGAGTTACCCCATAAATGACAGAAATGTTCAAACATTATCATCATCAATAAACAACAACCAAAAAGTCTTTTTTGACTATTTCAATTTGAGGTCTTAAATATAAAAGAGCACATTTCTGGAACAATATATCCAAATAGAAATACTGAAAGAATATTGTAAACAAATTTGAGTTTGGCATAGGGCTTAAATATATGCAGAATCCCATAATGTTTTAACAACCTAAAGAAAAATGAAAACATATTTAAAGACTTTTAGAATGTATAAGACTATTCAGGCTACTAGATAAATGAAACCTCTTTTTGATGCTATTGTAATTGAAAAAATTACTTATGGTTCAATGAAGGCACGGTACTAAGAGCCATAAGTATCCAACATTTAAAAAATCACTTCCTACAGTGTTTGATAATTTTTCAAAAGACAAATTAAGACACAGGAAGGTTCAATTATACAATATGCCATTCTGGCTTCTGATTTTCATGATGTCAAAGCCAGCTTTGAAATACCACATTCAAAAGTTTCTACATGACTTAAGTGCTCACAGCAAGGTACAAGCCTGCCTTTCTGAATAACGCATTCACAGTAATCTTTGCTCAAAATGAGGTGCACTCCATCGGAGTTAGTTTTCTGTGTTCCACTTTTCTTCCTGTGCTGTCTCAAGGGAGGCAACAGTTTGCATACAGAGCCAGCCAGGCTTGCTTGGAATTCTGAGAGATTTGTGCAGGCACCCCCATGAATAAAACAGCATCAGAAAGACCTCTGTGTGACCCTGGAGGCAGTGATGGTGGTGGTATGTGTGTGTGTGTGTGTGTAAATCCAAGTTTTCTTGTTCTGTTCAGTACGCCTTTTAGTTCGTTTGCAGATGAAAACGAACTCTGAATGGCCTCTATTAATGTGCTCCCTCCACAGCCATCATCCCACCACCACAGTCTATTCGTGCAGGTTTGAAAGTAGATGTTTTTCGGTCTGAACTACTGAGCTGGGAGCTATGTTTCATCTCTCTCTACTCCCCACTGTGCAATGCTAGTATGCAGAACTCACCAACTTAAAAAGGGAACTTGATGCTTATTTCCATAGAAAGAAAGAATCTCCATGGAACTTTTGATGTTTAGGAAATCATAATACATACTTGAAAACCTAGAAAGAGTTTTAAAGTACTTTCTTCCAGGATTACTGCTGAAATTATGGTGATGACATTAAAGCAGCGATTAGTTTGAAAAATAACTATATAAACCAACTTTTATAAGCAATAATAACAATAATACAAACTTTTACTAAGCATTTACTATATGCTAGGCTTTCTATACTAGCATACAGTATATGCTAGTATACTGAGGTTTCTCAATTAAATAATTCTTTTTTTGTGTGGGGGTTGTCCTGTGCATTGTAGAAAGTTTAGCAGCATCCCTGGTTTGTACCCACCAGATGCTAGTTGCATTCCTCCTCATTCCCCCCAAAGTTGTGACAAACAAAACTGTCTCTAGACAGTCCCAAATGTCCCGTGGGGTACAAAATCACCCCCAGTTCAAAGCTTAGCTCTAGGCTAAGCATTTTACATAAAATACCTCTGATACTTCCCAATAAACCTTTTAGGCAGATACTCCATAAACAAATAAAACAAAAAACAGAGATAATCACCCTAACTCAAGCGAAAACAAAACCAAAAACACAAAGTAAAATTTGTCTTAGACAAGGTAGCATAGCTACTGTGAATGTGCATTTGTGATCCCAGTTTTTAAATTGGTGCTAATATGATGCAGTCTTTTATACTAGGTCAGTGAGGGTGTGGGTGAGAGGCCTGTCTTCAGACAATTCAATATCAATGCTCATGCTTCAAATAAAAACAAAATAAATGGAAAGCACAAAATACTAAAGCAACTCTGGTTCTCCTCACTGACCACATGCATATGGCTTCCTTAATTTCTCAAATAACACAAGCCACACATTTGCCACATTTCTCTATTAAACACTGGAAGGACACTTCAGAATGATACCACAACCCAGCTGCTCTAACTGTAATTATAAGAAAAGTCTTATTCAAGAATGGATGGTATATTCCTAATGTAATTCGCCAGTTTCTATTTCAGCATTAGCACTGAAGATCTTTTAAAACTTAATGCTTACTTCATTGAATGTAAGACAACACTGATTGCAAGACACATCATTATATTTTGTAGCACTAAGAAAGACAACAAGGGCTGTTAAGGAAATCATGACATTCCATAGTTTGTGAAGCCCATCCTGACCACAAACGTGTTAAACTGTGAAAAAGACCTGCGTCTCAGAACTGATGAATGACTTGATTGAATGAACTCATGAGTGATGAATGTGTTGGTGTGTTACTTTCATTATAATCTGATAATTTATTCTTTTTATTTTTGATCTTTATTTTAAAAACTCTATAGAGATAGTATACGTTAAAAAAGTTTTACTGTGAAACGCTTTTGCATTATGGGAATATAGAGTCTTCACATTTGTCAGTCTGAATCAAGAACTTGATGCTAATTTTTGTCTTAAAAATTCATAGGCATTCCTTAGCTCTTGATTAAAAATATCCAAACAAATTAAATGTAACCTTTTCGGAGAGAGAAAAACCCTTTGAGGCCCTAGTAAGGATAATTCCACCCCCTTCAAGAAAAGCTGATTTTCTTTACAAATTCAAGATTTCAGAAGACACAGAAATGAAATATCCACTTTAAATATCAAAACATCAATATTGGGGGAGAGACTGTAAAGATTACCATGGCTATCCTAGTTTCTATCCCAATATTCTATGTATCATATTCTATGTATCAGACCTTTGGATGTGATGAGAAATTAAACCAGTTATTTTTCCTACCTTGAAGACAGGATGACTAGGCTGTAACTACTGGCAGAAAACAGAAAGGCCAGATATAAAATCTTCTAAATATTGCTGCAAGTGGACAATCATTACTCTTGCTTAATATCACAGCCTTAGGGATATTCTTGTTTACCACTGGATCATTAGGAAGCCAATAACCCTTAATCATGCAGACCGTCTTTCTCCATTAACCACTGGGTCTGATTATTTTCAGGTACACTTCTAAATTACCCAAATTGAATTTTACCCATGCAGTACTTTGTCTTGCCTGCTTTTATAATTCATTTCTACAAATCAAATCAGGACATTATAAGGCTGGCCACAGACCATTATATAACTGTGTTTACTTGCATTTTCTACAAAGGTGACTTGATTTTTCCAAGCAATCATTTTGAACAGGTGCAGTTTTTTCTGGGGAGGCATTCTGATAATCCTATTACCTTATGTTGGCAAAAACCCCCAGGGTTTAAACCTAATCATTTCAGCTTTGTAAGCAATTTTAGGCTTCCCATCAAGATCACACGATGCTGGATTAAAACTCACTCTGTGTTTACCAATAAAGACCAAAATATTCTTTTAATTATCCTTTGTGAATATTGGATTTTAACATGAGCATCACTTACGTGCTCTGAACTTAATATTCAGAGGTAAATACAAATAGATAAGTAGAGGCCAAGGAACATACAAAAGTAACAGATCATGAAAGTCCACAAGAGGACACGCTAATTAGCATGGTATCTTAAGTAATGCTAGCTGCGAGCTTTTACGTGAATCAAATAGCTCCAAAAAATAAAAGGGATGAAAGTTAACAGATGACAAGGATCACTTAGAAAAACATTAAGAAGGATGATTGGTATGAAATACTGCCTTGAATATGCTCCCTGAAGGAAGGCAAAGGAGGAACTAGCTCTGGCTGGGTACAGATTTATTTTCTTATTGTTAAATTAAAACAAACAAAACCCCCGTGTTTCATTACGATCAAGGCCTTGAGAGGGATGAGGCCACTGTCCTGGGGATTGATGATGGAAGATATGGAGGGCAGTGATGCCAGATCAGGGCACTGAAAATACATTCAGGTTTCTGAAGGAATTTTCCATTAGTCATATTGAAATGGAGGATTCTCAAATCCTCCCCATGTTAATGTAGCTATGACCAAAGCTATTTTGGGGCCTTAAGAATCAAGATTCTAGGCTCTGGAAGAATCCATTCTAGAGCCCGCCAACCTTGAATCTAGATTCCCATCGATTATCTGGAGTCATCTGAATGATTCTCCATTGCATGGAAGCACCAGAAATACAGTAAAACCTCATTGATTCAGATTAGTGGAGAGAAGGAGCAGCATTAAATACAGAATATTTTAAAAGAAATTGAGCCTTATTACTTTTAAGTTAGCACCTTCAACCAAACTAAGAAAATGTGCAAGTGTAGAGTTACCAGATCTATTCTAAAGATTTGATATGAATGGCTTTAGTTCACATATCCAGTGTTTATAGATTAAACAGAAGCTTCTAAAGTTCCTGTTTCAAGTTCAACAGGGAAACTCACACCCAGTTCCTGACCAGCTTATGAAATGTTTAGAATTAGTGGAGTCTAACTGTAATCAGTGTCTTGGGCACTCACCCCCTTCTCCATCCCATACACACATCACACTTGCCCAAATAAAATATTACTCTTGAGAGCCTACTAGATTCAAGACCCCTGCAAAGCACGGGGCATTCATGATTGCATTAAGTCGTCATAAGAGCCAGGTGTAGTAGGCTCGGGAAAACTAAATTACCCAAGGTCATATAGCTGGAAAATAACAGAGAACTCTCCCTCCTGTCCTTCACCTTTTGTAAATAAGCAAACAGGCAGAGGTATTTTCTAATACTTTCTGTTGATAGCCCTTTCTTCAAGAACCACCAAGGTAAACCAAGACTCAATTTCTGCCAGGTGACCATGGTCAGCTTCAGTGCAGTCTGAATTAGTAGTTTTCTAAGTGGTGATAATGCAATGCCATCAGTGAAGTATTAAAGGACTGCTCTGTGCTCCATCTGACCCCTATTTCCACTTAGAATTCACCCTCACTGCCACCCCTAATTATAGGTATCATCCAAAGCTCCAGAGGCTGAAGCCCAATGTCACACAGCTAGTAAGTATCCTGACTATCTAGGTAATGATTCTCCCCTCCCAGTCCCCGAGCTCCCGTCGGTAAAACCAAAACCATGCATAGAAACACAAGTGAACACACTGGTGTCAGCCACGTGGCCAAAAGTAAGGAAGCAGTCAGTAGAGGAGAAGCATTGCTCACCTGACTCCAAGCGCCAGTTTTCCATTTGGGGCATCTTCCTCCTCGGCACTTTCTGTGCCCATGTGGCTTAGCCAGGTGTTTACAGTAATCACTTTCTAAATGGCTTCCATCTTTTGCCATGCAGTAAACATTTCGTTGTTTATGCCCTCGACCACAAGAGACAGAACACTGCAATATAAAGCAATGGCAAGGTTGTTGTTGTTTTTTAATCACATGGAGTTTGAGAAAAAACCTGCGTTGTGAGATGTTAAGACAATGCCTAACAAGAGTTACCATTCCCCCTTTTACAGCACCAGTTTGGATAATATCTCAAGGCTCAATAGGGAAGGAAGGTGGCATTGAAAAAAAAAGTCCATAGCATTACAGCAGCAATCCTGTGTGGCATTTTGGCTCACTCAAGAGTGTGGGTAAATCCTGATCATTGGAGCCAAAAATAAAGCTCATGAACCTGAAATTACCATGAAATTCTGATTTTAAGAAGTCCTACTATGAAATAGTGAGATATTTCTTCAACAAAATGCCTTGTGATTCACTGATTGGGATAAAGGTGCATTTCCAAAATACAACTATGTTCAATTTCTTCATTAAATGATTTAAGAATAAAACTCTTCAACCGTTTTCCAGAAGATAAGCTCTCATTTTCCCAGTCCATTGGGAAGAGGTGAAAAAGGCACGTTAGAAACTGAAAGGTAAGCTAGCAGGTAAGTCTGTGCCAATTTTGGGAGGGAGGCATTACCTTTCAACTTTGATCTGCAGATTCACTGGACTGTTTTAAATGTGACCTTGTCTGACCACATCTGAGAAACTTGACTTTGATTTCAGATTAGGTTTCTCAGAAAGGTTTAGGAATCAAAGTGCCCATGGAGTCGGGACAAAAATTTGATATGACAGCTTTTTGTAAAACAGGCAAGAGGCTGGCCCCAGTTGAGTGTGCTGAGATATGCAATGTCCATTGCCTCATTAGTGATTACAGAAGTCATTACCACTCGGATCATAAGCTGCTGGCTCAGGTTTTCAAGACACATTATTTCCCAATATAATGGTCTTGCTTTTTAGAGGGAAATGAGTTTAAGAATGAAGAACAAAATGTGAAAACGCAATGAAAACAGATTTTAAGTGTCACTTCCTTCCATTCAATATTTCTTATTTCCCCCACTAACTTTGTGATTTTGTTAAATTACCAACATGCCCTTTTATGCCTAATAAATAGCACCATGTGAAACATGTAGCCTCACATTAATTCAGCCACTATTACCAAGCATGCTCACAGTTATCCATTCGTAAATGTACCAGACATGTTTTTCTAGTAAACACAAACCACTATAAAATTTTCAATAGTTGCTCATAGAGAAATGTAAAGTATGCATATTAATACATTTGGCTTTAATTTTTTTAACTTTAGGAGGTAAAAATATTGCTGTTTTCATTTGGGCTCTAATTTTATGAATATTATGATTTGGAGTAGTCATTCTGACAATCTTAATAGAGTATACAGGATGGAAGGAAGGCACTCAACTTGAAATCTCTATACCAAAACAAAAATATTCATCATTCAGCCTATAGTGTTTGATCTATATAAAGACTTTGCGATATAATTCTAAAAGGCTTTTAGAATGAAGTTCCTAGAAGTATTTCCACAAACTCTAAAAGTGGACTGATGACTTGCACACAGATAATCCCTATTAATAGTGACCAATTTTAATATTTTAAGATGTTTCTCCAAAAAGAAAATAATATAAGGGTTCAATTGAATTCGGAATGAATTCATTTATTTATGCGACAAACATTTATAGAGCACCTACTATGTTCCAGAAATTATGCAAAGTACTAGAAATATAGTGATAAACAAAACTGACAAGTCTCTACCTTCATGGAGCTTACAGACCAGTGAGGGAAACTGACATCACTTAAGTGATGACAAAAATAAATATATGGTTATTCATTGAGATAAGTACTAGGAAACAAACAGGCTGGAGTGGTTGGAAGAGGGCTCACTGAGGGGCTTCCTGGGGTCAGGCAGCAAAGCTATGAACTACAATTATGAGTTTGGATTTTATTCTGCACAAGATGAAAGATCACTGAAGAGTTTCAAGTCAGAGTAAGACATGGTCTGATTTTTGTTTCAAAACATTTACTTTGTTGAGTAGAGCCCAAATGGGAATACAGTGTGAGTGGAAATGAGAAACTGACTCAGGAATGCTTGGATAGGGGAAGTTGGTGGATTTAAGATGTATTTTTTTTTTTTTTTTGAAGTAGAAATGATGGATCTACTCTAGGGTGGAGAGGAAAGGGCAGTATCAGGGATAACTTTCAGGTTTCTGGTTTGGGCCACTGGGTAGACAGTGATAACACTTACAGAGATGGGGGAAAACTGGGAGATACAGCATTGGGAATCAAAGATACATTTATTTCTAGGAAATGAGTTAAACTTAAAGGATATAGAATTATGGGTGATAAAATTTGCTTGACTAGGGTAAAGAAACGAACATGGGTGACCTTAACACAAGTCTATCTGTAAGGATACTCATTTCAATATACAAATAGTCCAAACAAGCTGTCTCTTAATATATAAGGGAAAAGAGAGTTGTTAGAAATATTAATTTAGCAATCTACTGTGGTCATCAGAAGGTACAGCCTAAAAGTTGGCAACAATCTGTAGAAGAATAATTGGAAAAGGTACAACTCTCTCACATTTATGAGCCAGGCATTACCCTAAGACTTTATATGCATCATCTAATTTAATCATCCCAATAATCCAGTGAAACTCAGTAATAGAGGTAGGTACTATTAGTGGAGACCATTGGTGTTTTCAGAATGGCATAACTGCAGTGCTTTATATAGTGCTTCCCACATGACTTCAACACAAATCAATACATTTCTGTTGGAAACAATAAAAGCACAATGAAAAATAGTTAAATTATCACCAAACTTACTGATAAAAATTTATCTGAGGTATAACTGACATCTATTGCTCATGGAATGAAGATGAATGAAGTAGTTTCTACATACAATGCCTTATCTTTTTACTGTCTGGACTAGCTGCAACCTACCCATTCCAGTGTTTTGTTTTTGTTTTTAAATTTGGGGACTTGACTGGAATTGACTTGGAAAAAACAATGAAGCACTTGCCACACATATTATTTGCCTAATATTGTTAAGATCTAAAGGCAATTAGGAAATTCTCAAGGTATCTAATCTGATAGCAAACACTCTTCTTTTAATGCTTTCTAACTTACCAATGAAGAAAAGCAGCTGCTCATGGAAATGTTCAAATCTAACAGGTTTATTAATGGGTCTACTGTGATTTGATAGAGGGGCTGTCATTTTGATCATCAAATAAACACAAGTTTCAGCTCTTACATTCTGAGGGACATTTCCATCTGATCATTTCCAGTCCTTTCTCAGGCACTGACTTTTACATCACCATGTGTCACTGAGACATAATGGTCAAATTTAGTGCGTCACCTAGTACATGCTGTTTATTGGTTACACATCTGACAAGTTCTTGCTCTAGGGAATATTTAGTTCCTCAAATTCACAACCAAAAAGCCTCCTACTTTGCCAGTAGGACTCTCACTTTTTTTTTCTTGGGAAACAACCCAACTTTGTGTAACAGAATGATTTTCCTCCCAACTTTGAGCAAGACTCCCAGACAATGTAATATCCGCTTGTTACTTAGCAGTACCAAGGTCAGCATCCCAAGTGCTTGGGTATTCAGGCTTTTGTTTCTGTGAGGTGGTTTGAAGGGGATGTTGAAATGTGGCATTTTGTTCAGATGTTGTGATAAAACTTTTCACTAATTAAGGTCTAAGTGCTTGAAATCCTTGCATTTCAATTTATCTGGTGGAAAGGAAACTTAAGACATGGGCCGTCTGTTCTTAACCTCTATCGAGGGCTCTCTCTCAAGCAGTAGCACTGGATATGGTGCAGACGAATTTGGGTTTGGTGTGCTGTCTCTGGTTTTAGGGGTGCCCCACATTGGTCCTTTCACCTATACCGAGGAACATGGTTTCTTAGTTATTGAGAAGCCAGAAAACAGCCCTGGTGCGTCTACCTGAATGAGAAGGGCTGGATAACTAAAGAGAATGGGATCCCTGGGGTTGCCAAGGCTGCCAAGAACCTGGACATCCAAAAGAAGATGGATTTCTACACAGAGCTGCTAAAGATACCATAAGGAACCAAGAAGGAATAAGAAGGGGAAGGTAGAGGTCAGAGATGTACACAGGATCTGGCCAGAAGGAGGCTTCTGGGTGGGGGTGGAAGATGCTGGGGCTTAGAAAAAGCAGGGGCAGCCGGGTGCAGTGGCTCACGCCTGTAATCCCAGCACTTTGGGAGGCTGAGGCAGGTGGATCACAAGGTCAAGAGATCAGGACCATCCTAGCCAACATGGTGAAACCCTTTCTCTACTAAAAATACAAAAACTAGCTGGGCATGGTGGCATGCACCTGTAGTTTTATCTACTCAGGAGGCTGAGGAAGGAGAATCGCTTGAAACTGGGAGGCGGAGGTTGCAGTGAGCCGAGATCCTCCACTGCATTCCAGCCTGGCGACAGTGCGAGCGAGACTCCATCTTAAAAAAAAAAAAAAAAAAAAAGAAAAGAGAAAAGAAAAAGCAAGGGCTTAGAAAAACCACTAGAAGGCGATTGAATGAGGACCAGGACTGCCTGAGTTATGGCAGATGCCCGCTACGCAAGGACTAATGGATGGGCCAGGGGGACAGCCCTAGCACAGTGTCTGGGCACAGTTCTATGTATCTAGGTGATTCCCATCTCCAATTGTTCTTTATCGATGAGAAAATCTGTATACATGAAATATGAAATGGGGGTACTGACCAACTAGTCCATATTTCCAACCACAGGACTGGCTGACAGCAGGTGAGAAATAACAAGCACTGAAAAGCCAAGAGAAATGTGATATACTAGAACCTATTACCAAGTTGTCAAGGCTCTTCTGATCTAAGGATTTTTGACAACAGATGGCTAACCATCACTCAGGTGTTTTGAGACAGGAGACTGAATTACTATTCAAGGTCTTTCCTTTGTGAGTCTACAGACTATGAGAGTAACATTTAAATCACTTCATTTAAAAAATGTTCAGTTGTATCTTTTCATACAACAACAAGCTCTTCTTGATTCTACTCTCATTTTAACTTTAACAAAACATAAAATCACAGCTCATCTGGAAAGTATGTCATCAGAAAGGATGCAACGCGTATGCCCAAGGTTCAGGACTGCCTTTGCCAATTATAGTGACAAATGAAGTGAATACTGCCTGGGTGTCACACTGTTGGGGGAAGCAAAGGAGATGCCAGCCTGTACCTATTGTTCCACTGAAGAAAGACCATGAGCACAAGGATATAGATTTAGTGATCAAAGTTTCAAACGTTGCTCAGTGGAAGGCCTGGAAAACCATGTGGGGCTTACCACATGGAAAAAAGATAGTAGCTGCAACTCACATATGTTTACTTGCTGCTTTCCACACTGTAGTCAGTCAGCAAATATTTATGGAAATGAACGAATATATGAAAGCTATAGCCATCACAGAGGTGTACTATAAAGCAAATGTCATGTTTTTGTGAAGGTCGGAAAGAAAGAACCACCTGGAATCCGACTCACGGTGCTAACGCCGAACTCATTTGGCACAAGTTATTTAGATTCAAAAAGGCCACCCCAAGGGCACTCTCTTTCAGTTTGAGCAGAACTCCTGAAAATCATACTAGCTACCTTTCATTGTGTTCTTATTAAGAGCAGGATACTGGGCTAAAGAACATTGACTTCTCTCATTTAATTCCAGCAGCAGTCTGGTGGCTCAGGCGCTATTAGGATTTTTTTTATATCGATAAGGAGACTGAGGGTCAAAGAGGTGATGTCACTTGCCCAGGGTCACAGCACTAGGAAGGAGGAGAGTTAGGCTTTAAATACAGCATGGGCTGGTCACTCTGGTTCATGACTTTAATCCCAGAATTTTGGGAGGCAGAGGTGGGAGGATCACTTGAACTCAGGAGTTTGGGACCAGCCTGGGCAATATGACAAGACCCCATCTCTACAGAAAACAAAAAACAAAAAACAAAAAAACAAAAAAAAGAGAAAGAAAAATTAGCTGGGCATCGTGCATGGCTATTGTTCCAACTGCTTGGGTGACTGAGGTAGGAACATTGATTTAGCCTGGGAGTTTGGGGTTAGTGAGCTATGACTGTGCTACTGCACTCCAACCTGGTTGACAGGGCAAGAAACACACACACACACACACACACACACACACACATACACACACACACACACACACACCCCAACCACTTTAATCCTTAAGCTACACTGGAAAAATGGCCTGGTTAAGACAACCAGTTGCTCACCTCTACTTACACCCACGGCAACAACAGAAAGCAAGGACCTCAAGAAATGTGTCTTAAGACTATTTTAGAGTTGCCTGATTCCTCAGTCTTCCAGGAAGAGAGTAGCTATGCAATGTTAATAGTTCTGACTTTAATACCTTTTCTCACAACACCTTTAGTGCCTGTGAAGAAAGACACTACAAAAAGCAAACATACAATCCCATAAATAAAGGGCCACATTTCCCCTTGGCTGAAGCGACACTACTTTTCTCTTGGCCATTTTTCAGGGTTTATTAACTCTTTGAGGCCTGCCAGATGCCACATAGTAAATTACTGTTTCCATTGACGGGTGAATGCTCTTTACATGGTCAAGAAGCAAAGGCTGCAGGTTGTAAATTTTGGCCCCCTGGCAATTCACCAAGGAAAAATCTCTCAAATGTTCAATCTGCAGGGCATCTCAAAGATTATCCTGTCCATCTATTTATTTTACAACTTCAAGACTAGAGAAAAGGAGACACGTTGTGCTCAAGGTCACACAGCAGGGAAGGAGAAAATGCAGGCTGAAGAAGCTTCTGTCCCTAGTACAGAACGCTATTTGGTTTCAGTTGCAATGGAGGCCTGGGGCTAGGTTCTGGTACTGTTCAAAAACCAGAGCTAACCACGCACTCTGATTCTTTCTCATTCCCAAGCAAGAGTGTAACAACCTCTTGTTCCAAAGCAACCAGTGAAGAGCAAATTCCAAGGGGTGGCTGTGCTTGGGTGCTGCCAACACAGGAAATGGCAGCTGGGGTGGTGGGGAGGGTGCATGTCTTCATTTTGCTCTAAAATGTTGCAAAGGTTTGAGAGTCAGACAGACCTGGGCCGCAATCCTACCTGTCATTTTACCAAGGTGCCACTAGGGGCAAGTGACTTCACCTCTCTCAGCTCAGATTTGTTCTCTGTAAGATGGAAGAACAGTAGTATCTGTACCCAATGTCATTGTGCTACAATTAAATGAGATAATGCACGCAAAGCTCTTTGTGTTTCAGCCAGACGGCATACAAATGGTACATTGTTTTGGGCATCATCACTACTATTATTTCTATTCAGTGGACTCTTAGAATATCTCTTAACACCAAGTTTAAAAGGTGAGTTAAAAAAAAAATATTTGTTAACTAATGGAGTCTAACATTCTAACAGAGGCATGGATAGGTAAAGGTAGGACTTTGGCAAGATCTCATCCCCGTAAATGGGCAAAGTGCTTTTCTCTCCAAAGGTCCCAGAGAAATCAATACACAGAGCAGTCATACATGTTGAAGATTCCTTCCATGGTGCCCCTTTCTCTCTTAGAGACTATTACTTAACAATATCGTCTCTTCTCACCAGAGTAAGGAGAAGAAAGATGCTATATCTGAATGCCACATCCCTTTTCTCCTCCATCATTCCCTGCTTACACTTATTTTTTCTCAAGAACTCCTGCGTTTCTCCCTTGTCTTTTGTTATGCCATTTCTTTAAATGTCCTGAGTCACAGAAGCAGCGTCAATGATAACCATTACGGAATCCACAGTCACTCACTTCCCTGCCACGCCCTGCTCTGCTGTGAGAGTTGTCACAGTCCTTTGTCAAAAAACGTATCTCCTTATTGGCAATGAACCCACTTAGGGGAGGTTTTACAGGCTTCTCACAAAATGAGAATGGCTCTGAACAGTGGCAGCGACAACCAAAATATCGAGGAAGAAGGGAGAGAAAGCTTTACCAGGAAACAAGGGCTGTGACTTCAGGGCGTAAAGCCAGTGTTGACAAGGCCTGCCTGATGGCTGTTTATGTCTGGGACCACCCTGGCACTTATTACCATGAAAAGGAGCTGAGAGCGCCTGAGATTGGCAGGGAACACCAAGGAAGAAAGCGGATGTGGGAGTCACGGTCATCCCAGCCGGATGGGGCATTAGGCCATCCTCCCGTCCCCACTGCCCCCCAACACTCCAGCCTTTGCAATGCTACAAAGGTCTAAGAAAAGGAACCAAGATTCACATGTCAACTCTTGGAGCACAGTCGAAGGCTGCTGTCAATATGAGAACCAAGTAGGTGGCCCTGCATATGCTTTGTAAGGGAGATGGCAGGGCCAGGCAAATAAAGGGAGACAGCGAGGGGCTCACACCTTCTACTCCCACCCCATCGCCCCCAGGAATATGGGGGATAGGGCTCTCCAGTTCCCCAACCTTTGATCTCACAATGTAACAACTTCATATTAGAAGGGAAAATAAATTTCAACATTAAATATAGCAGTATATGAAATTAGTTATGCAAGCTATGAAACCCAAGTTAGGGCTCTTTTTGTTGTGCAAGAGTGGAAATATTTTACAGTTGGTTTCCCCATCAAGAAAGGAACAAAAACCAAGGAAATCCACAAATGTAGCACCTGGCGAATTCTATCGTGGCTATATCCAGGGATACCCTGGAGAACTGAAGACAACAATCACGAGGCAGTGTTACCCCTCATGGGGGTAACAGGGCTCCATTACCCAGTTGATTCCTCATTCCCAAACACATTGCCTGTTTTTGTAGGACTTCTTTTCCTTTTTAAGGTTTACTACACTGCCCTGCAAATGATTATTTGTAACCTGACATCAGCAGAATAATGATGTTCACATTTTTCAGGAAAGAGGTGAAGATAATACAAGGACCCACTCTGTGCCTGCCATGGGATTATTTATGAAAGCCGTCTGGAAGACAGGGAGGGCAGTGGGTGAGAGATTTGTTCCAGAGGTGAGTGAAGTTGTATCTGATTAAGTAATTGGTGGGAAAGCTATGACTGGTAGAAATAGTGACCAAAGTTTCTTGGTACTCTCAAGGTGGACTGTGATTGAAGGCCTGGACTGGAGAGTTCAAGGCTACCTGGAGATGTCAGTCTGCTAGGAGATGACCGTGCTGGGGCAGACCCACTTGACATGACTTATGCTACTGTCAAAAGCAGTCAGGGGACAGAGCTGGAAAGCTTCAGCCACCCTCTGAAATGCTTCTGTAGAGAAGCGATCCATGTACCTAACCAATGTCTGCCCCCTGGATCTTGTCCTCATCCCAAAGAACTATCTATGTGTCAACAAGTCATTTAAAAGACACCGGGGACACAGTTCATTCCATTGCTTCCTCCAGTCTTGCTTTCTCTGACTGTCTAGCTCTTCCTGTGTTAGCTCGATGTGAAAGGAGCATCTTTACAGGCCAGCATGTCAGGCAGACTATCCTGAAAATTTTATAACATTTTTTTGGGGAGTAGCTTATGTAATTAATTTACTTGTGGGGGGATATTAATGCCAACTCCAGAACTAAGATGTGCACATGTGTCTGAGCCTGTATCCAGAGAAATGTATCTCAGCAGCAGGGATAAAGGTCATTTTAACCATTATCGAATTAGATGCTCATCCTCCAATTTAGCATTGCTCTATCGGGAGTTTGGACAGCACACAGTCACTCTCAATATGCATTATTCAAATCCTTTGTGGCTTTTCTTGTCTCCTTTTCCTGCCTTCCTTTTGGTTAAAAAAAAAAAAAAAAAAAAAAAAGGCTCAAAAGTACCACTATGAAAGGATGGGATGAGAAGAAATAACCAGAGAAAATGTAAATGGCTCACAACACGGAAGACTTGGCATTTTCAAAGGCTAAAATTATGTTTGATGGTTTTCTGCAAATTCAACTGATTACTACACTACTCTGAGGTGTATTCAGATGGAAATCGAAAGATCGAGGCAGAAGGGTGTAGTAGCTATGAACACAGTGTTAGGACAGTCAGACCTGGTCTGACTGGAGATATCTTTCTTTATTATTTTTTGCAAGATACTTAACCACTGCAAGCATCTATATTCAATTCTGTTTAACAGAGATATGAAATGATGATGCCTACACATCTCAAACTTAACATGTTCAAAATGGAAGTCCTGATCTTCCTCCACAAATCTGTTCTTCCTGTAGGCTTCCCCATTTTAACTGGTGGCAACTCCATCCTTTCACCTGTCCAGTCCATAAAACTTGGGAGTCATTTTGACCCCTTTCTGACTCTTGCACCCCATAGTCAAACTCTCAGCTAATCCTTTGGCACTATCTCAAAAATTCTTCTGAATCCTACCACTTCTTACCACTTCCCTTGTGACCACTGTCATCTGAGCAATGCTTTCTCTCATCTGAGTTACTACAATGGTCTTACCACTTCCATCTGTGTTCCTCGTGTACCCTCTGCTAAATTCAGAAGCCAGAGTCAACCTTTAAAAGCAAATTCATGTTCCTACTTAGTGCCTCCACCCACCCTTTCACTGCCAGTCCCTTCCTATCTCACTCAAAGTGAAAACAAAAACTTCTTCCAATAGGCTAACCCTCCTTCCTCTCCTTGCCCAACAGTCTGCCTTCATGTTCAGTTTTATCTGTAATTTTCTATCCTATCATTCACACCCTCTCTTCTAGCCACAGTAGTTTCTTTGCCATCACTAAGAGATGCCTGGTGTATTCTTGCTTTCAGGCCTTAACCTGTAATACTCTCCCAGATACTCACATGGCTTGCTTTTGTGTTTTCCCCTATCTTTGCTCAAATGTCACTTTTGTAATGGAGACTACCCTAAACCGCCTTTAAATTAATTTAATTAAGTTCTAATTTAATTTAATCTAATTCCCACCTACTCTCCCATACTACCTCCTATCCCCCTTCCCTAATTTATTTTTATCTATGGCAATTGCCATCCTTTTTCATAATATATATTTGACTTTTTTGTTTTGTTTGTGATTTGTAGCTTGTCTCCACTCCCCCACTAGAATGTAAGCATAATGAGTTCAAAGGTTTTTTTGTTTTTTTTTCACTCCTATATCTGAAATGCCTAGAATGGTACCTGGTTTATAAAAAACACTCAAACATTTATGGAATGTACAAATGAATTCATGAAACAAGTGAATAAATAATATCTAATAGAACCTAGAACCACTTATCTCACAAGAATAAAGATTAAGTAAACATTCTGCACAATGCTCAGTTTATTATTAGAACCAAATAAATAATGATTATTGTCTCCTGTTTCTTATATCCATTCAGTCCAAAACTAGCCACATATTCCTGTGGTTTAATATTCAACTCATATCTACAGAACTAAATGCACAGGGGACATCCAAAGGGAAAATTATTTGAGAATATCATGTAAAACAAGCAGAAGCTAGGAACTCAGAATACTACACTGCCCTGCAAATGCAAGAAACATTGGCAGTGCATTCTTAGCCACTGATCCCACCACATACCCTAAGCGTCATATAATGTTGTTTCCCCTCCCTGAAGATGTCATCTTAGAGCGACATTTTTGTCAGATGGGTGGAAAAATGTATATATACACATATATATATATATAGAGAGAGGAAAAACAGAATACAATGAAATGCAATACGTAAAAATGGGTTTTATCCAGGCCAGGTATTTTCTTTCTTCTGGCTGGAAACATCTAAAAGCAGAAAACTGAAGATTCACTCTTCTGATCTAAAACAATGCTTCTCAGTGATCCTGACCAATTTTTTATAAGTTTTCTTCCATTTAGAAAAAGGCTTGCTTTCAAAGTATAGGATATTCAGGACTCTAAAACCAACACTGAGCCCAAGATTTTGTAGAGTGAATTTGATAGAATGAAATCATAGTCACTCTCCTGCAAACTCTCTACAGCCAGTTCCCACCAAGTCTACCTATTATGTAGAGTACTTTTTACCCAAATATTAGGATCAGGCCATGTCCAGAAAGACCAAATTTTCTTAACTCAGTAGGACCTTTCCTTACAAATGTACTAATTCTCATCATTTTAGGATGCTGTGAAAGTCCGGGGAAACTGATCTATTTCAAAGCTCTGGCCTGAGGTTGCTGGGTGACCCAGTCCAATTTTTGAGTTTCTTTGAAAGCCATTCAAAACCAAGTGAAATGTAAAAAAGGTCCTATTCAGAAATGCAAATATTCAGCTATCTCTGACTTGTGATAAGCAAAATAAACAAAATCAGGAATCTGGCTGAAAACCCTTGGGAAACATTCAGATCCCAAGGACTCAGTCCCAGGGACTTTTACAAAGCAAAAGAAGGCTGAACTGGTTTCTACTCAGGCTTGTTTCTTTTATGCATCACAAATCAAAATTCATGTTTCTAGAAGTTTTGAAAGCTCCCCAAGACAGGCGGTGGAAAAACATGGGGCTTTGGAGTCCATCAGGTCTGGATTCAATAATTACTGATTGCATAATTATTGGGAACCTTTCTTAACTTCTCTGAATCTCAGAGAAGTCCTATCTGCACAATGGACATCATAAGACCTATTCTGCAAGGATTATAAGAGGATTGGCAATAATGTATGCAAAGGGCCTGGTCAAGGCCATGGCTCTATCAGATGTTTAATAAATGAGGGCCTTTGTTATTTTTTTCCACTTCTAGTCAAATCCATTTGGCCAATTGCAAATGGGCGCATTTATGTGTCACATCAGGAAATGTAAGACAATTAATTGTCCATCAGTTGATAACTACTGAAGTGGAGAAAGTCATTCATTCAGAGCAGTGAGCTTTTTGGTGGTGGTGGTCTGTCTTTGTTTAGGGGCAATTTCTGTTTTTTTTAAAAAATTTAATTTTATTTAAAATATTAATCTATTTATTTATTTAGAGACCAGGTTATGAGACTGGCTAATTTTTGTATTTTTGGTAGAGATGGGATTTCACCATGTTGTCAAGGCTGGTCTCGAACTCCTGGGCTCAAGCAACCACCCGCCTTGGGCTTCCCAAAGTGCTGGAATTACAGGCATGAGTCACCACGCCTGGCCGAGATTTCTCGTTTTTTTAGGGATTCTTTCCTAGGCAAAACATTTGCATGGGCTCAATTTATAGCCTAGAATTACTGGTAAGATTATAGTTAGGTAAAAGTCAAAATTCAATTTCTAATTTTAAAGGGCTTTTCACATAGCCAATTGGTAATTTAAGGTTCCAATTAATTCTGAAAGGCAGCATCCACTTTCCTTATGGAAAACCAAGATCTCCTCCACATTGGGCACCAGTGCATAAGTCTGTTCTTTAATAAACATTTCTGTAGTCTTCCATCAAATAAAGTTTGAACATTGCAGGGAAAATCCAATGTTTCATTAGAATGTAGGTTCCACCATAAAATTTCTGAGGTTGATGACAGTGTCTTGGGTTTATTTTCTTTGCCTTTCCTCTATCAGTAGATTTCGTCTCCAGTCTCAAAGCTTTGGAGTCACTATTAGTGTTTATGGCCATTGTTAATGACCTTTTTAAAGGAAAAGAGTTGAGATTGATTTTCCTTCTGGGACCAAAACATATCATCTAAAATGTTTTCTGACCCTCTGGTCTCAGAGTTGTGCCTGCCATTTTGAGTGTGTTTGTGTGGCATGGGGGTTGGGGTTGGGAAATATATAGCATTTGCCATCTGCTAGAGAAGCAAAGATTTGCAGAGTGGAAAAGAGGAGGTACGAGGAGGTAGAACTGTAGAAAATTGCTTCCCCAGAAGTTCATGTATAGGAAAGTCAAGTTAATGCCACATATTTGGAAAAGGTGATCCCCTAGTATAGTTTTCTCTGATGGGATTTTTAAAAACCCAGATAAAGTGGAAACGTCTGACTGTGAAAACCTGGTGATCTCTACAACATAAGGATTTCATTTCCCTGAGAGGAGGAAGGGAATGATTTTATAACCTCAGACTTCTCTGATTTAACAAATAGGGACTTGGTATCAAATATGTCTGGGAAATGCTGATGATTCTACCCATCTAATGCCCATAGGAATATGGAAAGAGAAATTCTGCTGTGAGAAATTCATAGAACTACCTGGCAGAAAAGGAAGAGTGATATTGCCTCCCAGGGAACATTTGGCAATGTCTGAAGACATTTTTCACTGTCACAACCGAGGGGGTATGCTATTGGCATCCAGTAGGTAGAGGTCAAGGATGCTGATAAGCATCTATAATGTCCCAAACAGTCCCCACAACAAAAAATTATCTGGCCTCAAATGACAATAGTGCCAAGGTTGGGAAATCCTGCTTCATACCTATTCACATTCCATGAACACTTTATGTACTGCTGTCTTAGTCCCTAATCAGAAATTCTCAGGTAGAATGCTCACTAGAATTAATCTTACTTCTAGAAGAGTTCCCCAAAGAGAAACTATATACTCAACTCTGACGCTCAAGTTGGACCAATTCCTAGATACTGCTGGCATATTCATATATTCAAATTATATCACTGATATGGGAAGCTCTGTGTGAAACATAAACCTAAAAAGGAATCTCTATATATGAACTATCAGTGCTATCACATAATACTAACATAATGAACATGATGAGGATATAACCCTTATTTCTTAGAAATGCCCACCCACATTTATGCTGTTCTTTTGAAGTTTATTACTCTTGTCAAAGTTACCATGCAGAATGTCTATTGATCAGCTGGGCACATCTGTAAACACTTACAATATCTGCCACTTCTTTTAACCCTCACCCCCACCCCCCAAAATGAGTGATGCTGCTTGTTGATTTGCAGATTCATGGTCTGGTGAGACAAGTTTGAGACCTCGTATTTTCAGCTCATCCTTGAAAATCCTGCTTGGATTTGACTGACCTTGATGGCTCCCTGGAATCTCACCTACATTTTATGGGAAATTCAACTCTCCAGAGAGAAGAGCTTTCAGATAGCTATGGGACTTGCAACTATGACTTTGAACTTTCACTTTTGAATGAGGCTCCAAATGTCTCAATGGTGGCACTATTTCCAGATTTGGGGTAAGCCAATTCTTTGTTGTTGGGGTTGTGCTGTGCATTGTAGACTATTAAGCAGCATTCCTGGCCTCTACCCACTAGATGCGCATAGCACCTGCATACCCATCGTAACAACCAAAACTGTCTCCAGACATTGCCAAATGTCCACTGGAGGCTAAAATCACCTCCCAGTTGAGAACTATTGAATTATACTAAAGTTCTCAGAAAGTCTTTCAGCAAGTTCTGAATTGATTCAAATTGACTTGGTGAGGTCAGGGCACACAGAGATTCTTTGTGGAAGGGGGTTGTAAAGGGCCTGCTGAACATCCACTCAACGAAGTCAGGGGCTACAGCTAAAAGGGTTGGGAAGCCCCCATCTATAGAAAACGTGCCGTGTACAACGTGAAATCAATTCCCATGCACAACAATGAAGATCCCAATTACAATGAACAAACACGTTCTTCTGAACAGCACTTCCTCCCTGACATCATGTCCATGACCCTGCACCCTGCAGGGGTCTCGGATATGTTATGTCTGATTCAAAGACAACCAAAAAGAAGGAAATAATGATTTCACCAAGAAAGGACACATACCAAGGCAGGAATAGGTGAGTGGGCTAGGCGGGACTTTTATTAATCTCAAGGAAAACAAACAGCACACATTTTTGGGAAAATGCTTTCATTTTCAAAGGAATCTGGATGTGGACTGGGTAGCAGTCGATTAAAAACAAGGGGGAGTCTGCATATGGCCAGATATTTACTGGAATTTACTAGGAAGAGATGCAATGAAAGTCTAGATTCCCCTGGGAAAAGGGAAGCAAAAACATGCAGCATTCCCAGAAGCCTTTCAGTTTAGCTGCATGGGTGGGATGGGGAGGAGGGAGGAGGGAGGAGGAGAGAAGGCTTAGGAAAGAGAAATCATGGGAAAAAGCCAATAAAAAAGTAGGAAAGATTCTATTTCTGCTGAGCTCTGACTGCCACACCCCGCTCCCTTTTTTTTTTTTTTAATCACATTACAGTGCAGATCTGAGATTAAAAACAGCTTCCTAGAATGTGTTAGAATTTTTAAAGTTGTGAAATAAATCCAGATCTACTCTTTATTTCCTCGTGAAGGAAAATACACACTCTGAATATATTTATGTTAAGAAATTTTATAAATTAACTTATGTTGAAAATTTTCCAACTTACAGAAAGATTGCAAGAACATCATAAAGATCTCCCTTATCTCCTCATCCTGAGTCCCCAATTGCCAACGTTTCACCACATTTCCTCCTCCCATCTCTTTCTATATGCTATTATCATTTTGTCTTTCCCTGAACAATTTGAGAGTAATTTAGAGACATAACATCCCATCATCTCTAAAACTCTGTTTCCTCAAATCAAGGACATTCTTTTACATAAATACCATACGACTCTCTAAGTCAGGATATCATCATTATTAATACAACAGCACTAAATAATCCTATGTCTTTCTTTTTAATGATTCCCTTCTACCAGTTAGCTCTTTACTTCCATATTTCTGGGCTAATGTGATAAGGGGTTCAGCACCTGAATAGCTGAGCTCATTCATTCATTTCAAAATTGTTTATAGTATGCCTAGTTTGAGAAAGGCACCCAGTTTGAACTGTGGGTTTCATTAGGCAGAAGGAAATTAAGGTATGGGGCAATTAAATAAATGATTGGGGAGACAGGTTTTTCACTTAAAATGTGTTGGCTCTGTCTATATTTCTTCCTCTGTCCTAGCAAAGAAAAAAGAAGCAAACACAGTCTGCTTTTTCCCTGTTATATTTCCCTCTGTTCATTTTACCAAGTTCCCAAAACATAACTGTTTTATTCACCTGCCACATGGAATAAGGAATACAGAGGTAGTTGTGAGAATGAGGAGTGATGAGAGGAAGAGGATGCAAGAACAGGGTTCAAGGTGGTTGACTGTCCTACCAATGGGAATGAACAATACTCAGCATTGCTAAAAGAAGAGTTCAGTCCCTGTAGCTTAATTTTAGCTCAATAAATAGTTTGGAAGACATTCCAATGCATTGAATATGCTTTATTTCAACCAGAGAGTTATTATGGTGAGATTACATTTTAGTAAATTTTATCATTTTTCATAATTCACTTGTAAGTGCTATAGCATCTTACTTTCTGCAAGGAAACTCATCACCATGAACATCTATAAAGTCTCCTAACAGGCTCTAACAAAATCTATCATCCTGACTATCTATATACCTACTAAATACTTAGATTTATTACCTCAAGTTATTCCATTTATATTAAAAATGCCAGAGATAGCACCCAATATGTGCTTAATACTGGTTGTTGCTTTTTTCTTAAAATCTTCTGAAAACCCCAAATCTTGCTCTTTTACTTGGTTTAAGACAATTTTCTTATATTCATTCCCGATTTTCTTTGCTTATCCCCTAGAGCAAAACTTGTAAATGGCTCAAATTCATTTCGGAACATTTCAAATATTAGTAATTACACTCTGGGATAACATAAAATCTTACATTGTAGACATACTCTTTCCACTCAGGTTACATTTTACCATTTCATCAACTAAACAATGAGATGAGGGGATTATATCTTGGCTTAAACCAGTAGCTTAAAATTCATAAAATCCTAAGTTCAAATCCTAGTTCAGCCACTTCCCAGCAGTGAGACCTAGAGACCACTACTGAGCAGTGAGATCAACTAAGCAACTTCTCCGATGGTGCTGACTTCACCAAGTAGAGAGGATTAAGTTAGACAAATGTGGGTCAATTGTTTCGCATAATTCCAAGCTCAAAGTAAATGTTCCAAAATGTAAGTGGCTGTTATAATAATAATAATAATAATAATAATAATAATAATAAAGTCCTCCCTATAATTATGGGAGGAAATACATTGCGTAAAAAATTAAGTGGGAAAAAAATCTGCTCTTTTGTGGATAACTGAAGATATCAATTCATTCACTTTCTGAGATATTTCAGAAGAAAATGGCTTAGGGAGAATCATCTGAACTATTTCTCATTTTAGTGCATAGACAACCTGAGAATGAACATAACAGATTAATCAGTGCTTCTGAAAACAGACCATCTGTCAGATTATAGTTTAATTCAGGATGTTGCCCTAAAGGTGGGGAAAACATTCTATCTGGCCACTGAGAAAGAGAACTGATAATTATCAGTCAATTTGCAGTCAATGTTGTTGCATAAATTTAAATTTCTTAGGGCCCTCAGTGTAGAGTAAAAATGTGAATGAATAAGAGTTTTTTTTTTTTTTTTTTTTTAACACTGTGGACATTAAGTTTTGCAAAACTAATTGACTACATTTACAGTCATGGAGGAGAAACATTGCCTCAACTTGGTTTCTTCTGATATGTCTTTGAAACAGAGCCCTGCAAAGCTAATCTGCTCAACCTTCACCTACTGGGTTCAATGAATATGAAAAGCTGCCTTCCTGAAACTTTTCCTTCAAAGAGGGAATGATCTCTTGGAATTCAAGCTTCTACAAGGTGGCTACCTGGTGTTTTCCACTTTTGCCTTCTCCTAAAAAGCATCAATCAAGCCTTGCCCTTTCAACCCACTGAACACATAAACATGCTTTCTCCTTAACTGAACTTATGACCACGATGAACTTGAACTCTGAGATGCACAAGAGGAGAGTTTGTTTTAACAGCTGCTTTTACAATGAAGCCCTGGAGTTACTACTCTCAAGACCCCTGGTTCTGATAGGCCGTCTTTTCACTGTCCTCTGCATTTTCGAATGCCCAGCTGTCAGGGAACACCCACTGAAGTTTTCCAAAACAAAGGCATGAAACACAAGAAAGGCAAGAGAATGCTAATCACTGGATACATGGGCATCTTATGGGGGGACCCCTTACATGTGGAATAGGGTTTTTCTCCCCAATTTATTTTTATAAATTTATTTATCTCTTTGCTAGTTTATTATTAATTGTTAGAGATGTCCTGTTGCCTGAGGTTGCCCTGTCCAATATGGTAGCCACCAGCAACAGGTAGCTATTTAGAGTAATTAAAATTACATTAAAAATACAGTTTCCTTGTCACTTAACCATGTTTCAAGTGCTCAGTATTTAACCACATGTGGCTAGTGGCTTCCATTAAAGGAAGGCAAAAATAGAGAACATTTACATCGCTGCAGAAAGCTACTAGATTCTTTTGGCCAAGGCATAAGCTCTTTCTCATAGGAGAAAGGGGATGCAGATCTTGCTAAGAGTGATGGATTTCTGGGTTCAGCCTACATGAGTCATCTTCCATACCACCCCTGGACATGCTTTCCTTGGCTGCCAATTTTCTATTTTATAAATTTCAGGAAAGAGAGGTTATGGTCATTAAAACGATTCATAACAATGATCCCACTTTAGAGAAAACAACAGCAACAAGCAAAGAAGATGGTGTGGAGATCCACACATTCCACATCTTTTAATTGGTACCCATTAAATAACAAAGGGGAAAAGTACTCTCAGACCACAACTCTCCACCTTGTGTGGAGGCCAAGAACCCAGTAGGGAAAAGGCTGAAGGTTAGGTTCTCCACTTATCCTGGCTCTTAGACCACTGAACTCACATTTGGGTTCTAATAGAATGGTGATTGGAAGCATATTCTCTGATAGGAGGTTTTTAAAAGTTCCATGCCATCAGCCAGGCAGCATCTGTCACTTAAAATGACTGGCCAGTTGCACATTTAAAAGCAAAGATAAAATTGCTAATTTATACTTACTGAATAAATGTCATCAGTATCCATGAAGGTACCTACCCTAATAACAAGTTGTAGTTTCATTTTAATGGTGATGGTGAAGCTGCCAGGAAAACCAAAGTATCAGTTCTTTAATTACATGTGTTTAGTATTCACTTAATACTAAAATTTCTCTTGCTCCCTTAGAACGAAGAGCTCTAACTTGTTCACTGCTGTATCCTTAGCACCTAGAACAGTCAGTCCCTGGCCTACAGTAGCCACTTAGAAAGTATTTGTTGAAAATTGAATGACTGTTTTATTTTATTTTTTAAAGAAATGACCAGAGTTTTTTTTTTATCCTCCCCCAACCACCAACCCCTGGTATTAAAATAAATCTTCCTCAACTGCCATCACTAATCGCCAGGATTCCCTCCTAGCCAATTATGCTTGGACTGAACCTCTACCTCCCACTCCACATTCCAAAGTTTCTATTTCTTTCCATTCCAGAAGGGCAACTCCACAACAGGAGTGAGGGAGAGGACCTGGACTCCTCCTCAGAGTCCAATAACCCTCCTAATCCTGCTCCCCCGACCCATGGACTTTTTAAATCCATGAAAATAGAATCTGTCAAGTACCACGAAATAGCATCAGAAGGCAGGATCAGTCTTTCATAGGCATATAATCTCTGTAAATACTGGAAAAAGATTATTAAAAGCCTAAGTTTTGTCTCCAGTGAAATAGATGCAGGCAAGTATTTTGATTGTTCTGAACACATTAGAGATGAGTGCTATACAGAACTAAGGTAAACTTTGTAAATTCATATGTCGTAATACTTTGTTCCACAAAAAACGATCTTATTTTTTATACTCCATACTGATACAGCCAAATAATGTGGCTCTTGTTTTTTAAAGATGCTAGCAATATGTTTAAACATGTCTTCATTGTAATAAAAATATCATATTTTATAAAAAATTCATATGCATTTAATGTGATATTCCTTATAGTCAAAATCTTGATGTCATCCTCCTAATCTGGCTAAAAATGTATCCGTAAAATGAAAGAAAGGAATATTTTGCCATTCCCTAAACAACAGTTGTTTGAAGCTTTTGTAATTCCTGGTTATGGGAATTTACCAATAACAGGAATGAATTTGGATTTTCTTTTGCCGGAATAAAATGGACAATGTCACAATTAGTTAAATAATGTTGAGGCTAAATGAAGTTTGAGTTTTAGGCATATCCTTTATAGAATATAAACAGGAGCCTAAAAGTTCATTCTGAACACAGGTTGTTTCTTTCTGCCAAAACAAGATTAATAGTCAGTACCCTATCAACGAGATCCTATCACGGAAGTAGATTATCTGCTAGTCAAATGGGTTTCTAACAGCACCTCCCTCATAGATTAAAACCAGGTTAATGTGATGTGTATTTGCTTAATTTGGCTTGTTACAGCAAACGTTAGCTATTGTTATCTTCGTTTCCTTTGGAGAAGTTACCTTATTTCTCACCTTATTAAAAATAAAGTCTAACTCATATAGGGACCCTCCTTACCTTGGTCCTTTCACCCATGAATACCATAATAACCTATACTGCAAAAAGGAGGCTCAGGAGGGGGATGAGGTTCAATAGGCCTCCGGGTCATTTCTATGATTTAGATTTTTTTGAAAAGGGTAGGCTCTCTTGAAACTTCCAAGGTAGTTGCTGTCATATTTTATTTTCCTTTAATAAGGAATGCTTTCTGAAATGTATTGCAGTGAACAAATAACAAAATTGACAAATGCTGTAAGCTTTTTACAGTTATCTGAACACACAGAATAAAGTGTAATCAAATTTATGCACATTAGGTTTGCTTTTTCCTGTACCTAGCTGTCTCTTATGTGTTCAGAACCATTTCTTCCAATCACCTTTTTTTGTCTTCTGGCTATATTTTGTTATTATCTACAAATTCAATAAATGGAGCATGCATATTTCATAGTTGAGACTCAATAACTCAGGACAACAATATTAGAAAAGAAAAAATACCCAACAAAATGTTAAGCCTCATATATTTTTGTTTATAAATCTAAGCATCATTTCCAACTCAGAAATACGTTTTTAAAGTATCCCTTTAAAATACATACTTGAATCTGTCTAATTACACAAAGCTAGATACTTGGCTACTCAGATTTGAGGGAGGGGTTGTACAGGTTGGAGGGAATTTACAAAATTAAAATGTATCTTTTTAAAACCAAAAGAAACATATACATTCATTTCTAACCCACAGAGCCTACTTGCCTTTACAGTCTGCTGATAAACACTGATTTTTTAAACATTGTATATAAAATTAAATAACATGAAAAAATAAATATGCTTTATTATATAACACATAGAAATCTGTACTGCTCAAAATATTCAGAAAATTCTAGGTGTGGCTGCTTAAAACTGTGTTTAGAATATATGGTAGTGATATTTACAATCTTTATTTCTTCTAGGGAGAGAAACAGTGAGGTTATAAAATACTGACATCAAACATTTTCTCTTCCTACCTACAGAAGCTGCAAACTTTAATACGAAAATGAGGTAGACACAAATTCATAAGTTAGCCAGGCAGAAACAAAAGCACAATTCCTTCGTGAGCTCATATATTCTCATTATTTGGGTCGACAAGCATTATTACAATGCACCTAAAGCAAGGCTCAGAGAACATTTTTAGGTTTGTCATGAAAACCCCAAACAAGCAATTTCTCCTAAGGAAAAGCACAGTTTCCAAGGTGATCAGCAAGCAGGTTGACAGGACAATGCACAAAGGAATGCTGAAGACCCATCTTGGATATATGGTATCACCTAGCGGACTTTTAATCTGTGATTATCTATATGAGTTAGCTTTCTCTAGAATGCTCTGGATTTTTAGCCTACTTTCTGCTGTGGTTTAATGGTATAGAGCTCTCTTTACAATTTACTCCTCTAGTCATAGGACATATGCATTGTCTCCTTAATGTCCTGGGACTGACTGCAGGAGTCGACTGAAAGGCATGTGAGTTTAAGAACCTTATTTCAGGCTGGGCATGGTGGCTCGTGTCTGTAATCTTAGAACTTTGTGAGGCCAAGGCGACCGACCACCTGAAGTCAGGACTTTGAAACCAGCTTGGCCAACATGGCGAAACCCCGTCTCTACTAAAAATACAAAAATTAGCCAGGTGTGGTGGTAGGCACCTATAATCCTGGTTACTTGGGAGGCTGAGGCATGAGAATCGCTTGAACCTGGGAGGAGGAGGTTGCAGTGAGCCGAGATCACACCACTGGACTCCAGCCTGGGCAACAGAGCAAGACTCCGTCTCAAAAAAAGAACCTTATTTCAAAAACAAACATTACCAAAAAAAAAAAAAAAAAAAAAAGAGTCCAAAGGCCCATTTTAAAGAGGATAGAAAAGGTTGAATTTCTGGAGGATGTTTCTCACCATCATGATTCTTAAATCCGCAATGACTTGAGCCAGAACCAATGGCTGATCTAAGATGGGGACTTAAACCCTAGGTTCACAGAAGCTTCATTTTAGGGATGCTGGAAGCTATATTAATAGTGATTTGGGGTTTCTTTTCTAAATACTGCTCTTTAGTAACAAGCGTTGAAGTAGGCTATCTCCATTTTGACCTTGGAGAAGGCTAATTCACACAGCAGTAGTTGCTTATTGACATCGTCTACTGCATGGGAGTACTTGGAGAGAGAAAGCAACCAGGCAGAAGGACTAATTGCTACCCTTGGTCTCTGATAAATCTAAGTTGCTTGCTGTTGAAAGCAACATGTTAGCACCTCCAACATACTTTTTGTTGTTGTTAGTTTCACCGTCAGTTACAATGATGAAGCACCATGGAAGTGGCTTATGGCTATTAACACAATTACTGAGGTATGCTTACATTTGGAATTACTAAGATATTACACCAAAGCATCCACAGAAATAAACTTACAACCAAAATCAAAATTCTACAGTAAGAATCTGAAAGACTGCCCTCTCACTCGTATATTTAAGAAAAGTAATATATTACAAAGATATCTATTTAAAGAAAATGCTTTTGATTTAATTTTTTAAAATCACAATTAAAAGCCTTGCAGAAGTGGCCTTGCTCTTAGACTATAGAGGCTTTTAAACACATATTTGAATAATGATAACTTTATAAAGAAACCATTGAAATCATATAGGTGGCAAAATGAATTTAAAAATGCATGCACTTGCTTCTGTGCATACTAGAGTATTATAATTTCTTTCTCTCTCTTTCTTCCTCTGTTTCAGAAAACTGTGTGCAGGCCCAAGGAGAACAACTACATGAAATAAACCTACGTTTTCAGTTACAATAATTAGCAGTTCCTGTTTTAAAATTTAAATATTTATGCTCTTAAAATGTCTGCAGGAGAGGGTAGTGATCCTGTGTAAAAAAAAAATTAGCGTATTTAGAAAGTGTTTAAGGAAGAAAATACCATGGAAATTAATTTACAGTTCTCTAAGAGTTATGTTTTTCCCCATTTTCCCAAATAATTCTTCCTGGAGAGGTAAATATAGAATAATCAATGGAACTGAGATGATCAATGGAATTGAGTCTGGGAAGGGAAATGCAGATTTCTTTTTTTCACCAAACCACAAGAACATACAATAAATAGGCTTGTGTGTTTCTTCCTAAAGGTTAAGAGATTTTTTTTTTGGTCAAAATTAATGAACTACTACTTTTTGGAGAGCTAGTAGACTTTCTAAAACATAACTCTGGCACTGGTATTGCTGTTGGTCAAGTGAACTGGTGAAAATATAATGAGCTCAAGAGGGAATTTCACGAAAAATAATATATAATAGGAGATGAGGGAAGTTGGGAATGTCAGAAGATGTTCCTGACATTCTAAGGTTATTTCTGATCTTCAGAAATGTTCATCTGGGGAAGGTACCATTATTGTAGGGAAAATGCTCCTAGTGAACTGACTAGAGTAACAACAGATCAGAGCTCTCTGACTCAGAGTGGCATTTCTTAAGTTCTGGAAGAAAATACTTACAGTCCAGCTAAATAGTACCAGTGGAGATAATGCTCCAAATTCTTCTAGATTTCTACTTAATAGGAAGTATGTTGATTATATAGTTAGTGTTATACCTGCAGACATGACCCCAGCCATTGGAACCCTTGACTCTTAGAAATGTCAACAGGTATTAACCATGTCACTTCACTTAATCTACTCTTTAGCTGGTTTCAGGGATAGTTAAGACTTCTCAGAACCATATTGGGTAAAAAACATTCTGGATATGACTTAATATAATACTTAATTCAGCTTCAGTGCAATTAATGTATTTACAGGACCATTTTTACTCTATTTACATGAAGCAGCCCTAACAGCTAGCTCCACAGCTTATGGGCACAACTCAGCCAAAGTATAGTTTTGACACAGCTGATCCTTCTGTTTGCCAAGAGCTGCCCCTGAAGTTTGCATCATATTTACAGTGGCAAACCTGTTTCACCATGTCAGCTGCTGGCTAAGCAGATAGCAAAGGAAGACTAGGACCAAAGCAAAAAATGGTCCCAAATGGGCTTCCTGTCTCTCTGCAAGAGAGAGAACATTTCTGACACCCTGAAAGGCACCAGGTCACTTGTTCCATTTTTGGTCTTTTGCATTTTCAAAACGATTTTAGTCTATTTTGTGGGCACAGCCTTTGTAAAAATTATGTTCAGAGCTGTACCTGAGTCACACAGGCAAATTATAGTCACTGAAGAAAAATTGCTTTGGCCTCAATAAGCAGGTATCTTTCCCAAAAAGTCAAAACTACTATAGCTTAGAAAAGGAAAGAACGTGTGCTATTGAGTTGTCTGTTAAAATCACTGTGTGTGTGTGTGTGTGTGTGTGTGTGTGTGTGTGTATTTAGGCTAAGAAAAGGCAGCTACTTCTTGGCACCAGGTCCTATATGAGGTACACATATTCTGTAAAGTCACTTTGGCAGTATCATAAAAAGTTAATTCTATTATGCGCCAATATGGAGAAAATAATAGACTATTTATAGCAGAGTTTCCGGGATGCCCTTGTAAGTGTGACAATTATCTGCCGCAGAAGAGTGTCCCAGAATACCTTGAAATTAGATAGTTTGGTTAACAAACATGAATAGTTAGGGCCGTACCGAGCTCCAAGGGCCAGTACTCCATGCAGCGTCGTGTGGACAAGCATGTGTGTTACACTGCTCACGATCGGGAGGTTTATCAAGAATTTCACAGCTCAGATCTGGAAACCGTTCACCGTTGGACCGCTGACAGACCACCAGTCTTGTTCGTATGCCTCCACCACATAGCTTAGTGCACTGGAAGAAGGAAAAGGAAGGCTGCAGTTATTTTGTCTGAAAGGCCAATGACAAAGTTTCTTTCTCTCTAATTTCATAGCCAAACTCAATTATGGCATTGGGCAAGGTAAGCCTCTGACAGATGGAACCAAGGTGAATTACAATAGAGATACGTTAAACAGACCAAGGCTCTCCTCCCCTAATGGCAGGTATTAGTTATTAAGTGCTTTCTCTTCACTTGCACTGAGGGCTTTTGCATATATTATCCAATCAAGAGGAGTATAATTATTTGTCCCATCTTATATATGAAGCAAGTAAGGTGAAGGGAGGTTAATTAACTCGATCAAGGCCAATCTGTTAGCAAGTAACAAAGATTCTTTTTTTTTTTTTTTTTGAGACGTAGTCTTGCTGTTACCCAGGCTGGAGCGCAGTGGCATGATCTCGGCTCACTGCAACCTCCGTCTCCCAGGTTCAAGCGATTCTCCTGTCTCAGCCTCCCAAGTAGCTGGGACTACAGGCGTCTGCCATCGCACTCGGCTAAGTTTTTGTATTTTTAGTAGAGACAAGGTTTCACCGTGTCAGCCAGGATGGTCTCGGCCTCCTGACCTCGTGATTCCTCCCACCTCGGCCTCCCAACAAAGATTCTTTGAGAAATACCAAACCAAACCAAAACAAAAATAAACAAACAAAAACTACCCAATACCAAACAAAGGAGATAGTGACTTAACCGGTTCTATTTTCTGGTAACTTCCAAGAAGCTGTCACCAATCCTTGACTCTTCTCTGACTCCAGTCTCCATAGCCCTTTATGACGCTAACCTATTTTACTGTATCTCTGAATCTGAGGACAACTATGACTTTCCCCTTGGATGAATAAACAGTGTGGTGGGAACACTGGATAAGGTTCTGACTCCTGGCTAGATCTAAACTTCTGAGGCAGGAACACGTTGTGTTTCTTGGACAGTGTTGCCACGCTCAAATCCAGCAACACTGACATTTGGTTTCCCTGCTGTGTCAAGGCCAGATCTCCCACAGAATTTGGAATGATCTTGTCTGTGCTGACAGCAAAGCATCCCAGCAAGTTCGTGTACTCTCCTGGCTTGAATCCAATTACAGAAGCTTAATCACAGGCCCCACAGGACATAACTTTTCGAGGAGGTTTTGGGAAATCCACAATACATGAGTCACAAAGCCTCATTCCCTTTTCTTTCTCTTCAACAAAGCTCTCCAGAATGACATAACTGTCAATGAAAGTCAACAATAATCCCGTTATGACTGCCTATGACTACTAGGTTATGTGGATCAAACCATGAACTGTGGACACGTGATTTCATTTAGCCAAGCGTGTGGACTAACACGCCCATCGATCTCATTTGTCTTTTTCCCCCTCGTGGCACTGGCACCTCCCAAGTGTTATTTCTCATGTTTTATTTGATAAATGTTATAGTCAAGACAGAACAACTCAACAAACTTTAAATATGTGCTCTCCCTGTGGATTCAAGAATAGAGAGATATACTCTTAGTTAATTAAACACAAAGCAATAAGCATCTAGGCCCTATGTATAATATGGGCTCAAACCCCCACTTAATCACAGTATTATTAATAATTATTCTTAACATTAATTATTATTATAGTATCAGTTGATTAAAGGCTATGTGCTAGGCATTTGATAGATACTACCTCATATAATGGTCATAAATACTAAGAGGTTGGTGCTATTATTATCCTTATTCACAGATGAGGATATAAATATTTGGCAAAGATACTACATTATTTGCTGAGGTCACAAAACTTTTAAGAGCCAGAGCTGGGAACAGGACATGGTTTCCTCAGCTTCCAGTACTAAATTGCCCCTTATCAGTCATCACGGGCAACTCTGAAAAGGTAGTAGCTAAAGAATTCCATATTTGAGAATACACAGCTAACTACTCACTTCCGCAATAAAAACATATCATCTTTCATGAGAATTATAACACCTATTCAATCTGGCTTCATTAGGAACTTGGAAGGTTGGGAGACATTATGCCATGGGAACAGGGCATAACACAAACACCCCAAAACTATGAAGAAGAAAGAGGGCAAGACTTCCATGGACCGGTTTAACACATATTTTCAATCACTTTAAAAGCATCTACTTTTTATTCATCAGAGGTGAACAAACAACTTAAACCAGTATTTATCTGTATTCTCTTCTAATTTTGCTCACCTATGTACCCAAACTCTTAGTGGTAATAGGAACACTTAAAAATAAGTCCAGAATTTAAGAAGACAGGTTTCCTAGTTAATCACCACTCCAGAAGCTTCTATTAGAGCTAGTTCTTCTTCCTTAAAATAAAATCTGAATGATAAATACAGTTTGGTTAACACAATTCCTCTTTGTTTATAGATAGATAGTTCACTCTCACCTCTCCCCAGTTGCCATAAGCCCACTGAGGACAAGGGCCGGATTCACAAGCTCTTTGCTCATCAGGTTTTATTCTCTCCACACAGTCGTTTGCGGTGTATCCATTTTCGTCCTGACATACAACAACACGCCGCTGGGATCCGCCAGCACAGGTACTGGAACACTAAACACATCAGTTGACAAGTTAATTCTTACCTCAATCTCCATCTTAGGGACACAAAAGCAGCTGGTTGAAAGGTTAAGACAAACGTGCTGAAAAGCATTTTCAAGTCATCCACGAAGGACAAAAAGCAATCAGGAAAACCTGACAACTTCCCCATTGTGGGGCTGTTTCATGTACATATCCTATAGACACACCTGGAGGGCAGAAATGTGTCTTCTCTTCTGGCATGCCTTAGGCCCTCCACAGGGGTTCCATAAATGCCTAATGTGACTTCCAAAGCAGGCCACTTACTGTCTTTTTCCCCTCTGCATCTCTAAGAGGCACAGAGGTGTGGATGGACACCACAGTTTATTTGAAAATTCTTTTCAAAACTTCAAGTGCCTATTTAGAACCAATATTTGATTTCCCTTTCAACACAGAGGTCAAATTACATGCTTAATGAATTGCCAGTTGTTGAAATTAAGCTTCTGTATGAACTCATTCAATTACTCCAGGAAAACATCATGGAATGTCATTTAGACATCACTTCCTAGCAGATAAAGTGTTCCTTTCTCTCTGTTTACAACAGCCTGAACTTCGGTGGCTAATGGTAGCAAGACTTGTTTTATAAAATATTTTATATTTTACTTCCTCAATGAACTTAATTGAATTTCATCACGACAAACCTCTCTTTGGCCGCACTTTCAGCCTAACACCCTCTCTTTCATGGTTTGTTATGGTGTTGTGTGTATTTCATTTCATTTCCCACATGAGCTTCTCATAGCTCACTTACTTATTTACACCTGAAGTGTTTTCTTCTTTCCATAATTTCCTTATCTTTTTAAACCCAAAATGTTTGCTAGTGTCCTTTACTCTGACCCTTGTAAAATCAGTTTGCCTATAAAATAACCATCTGGTCCTCAAAGCAATGTATTTCTCACAATTTATCAAGACTCAAACTGCATTTGCAAGCATGTTGTTACTTCCAGGTTCTGAAGGCTGATTTTTGTTTTCCAGCAAATTGTAGCTCATATCAGTGTTATTTCAAAATAGGCTCGATCAAACATTGCTTCTTGCTGGTCAACTTCTTCCGTATCAAGATGTGAATACATTTTGTTGCTTATTGAACTGGACCACTGTTAATTTCCCTGCCCATGATGGTCAAATTATAAGTGTTTTTAAATCAGTACCTGCACTTTCATTTTATATTGGGTTTAATTTTTAAATTTAGAGCCAGATAATAGATTTATTAGTTCCTCTTGAGAAAATATTTAGGTATTTTTCAAGTTATAAAAATGTTACCTTTATTCTTTGAGGATTCTGGTATACTTACTCTAAATCTGAAAATATTCATTTCCTACTTTTTTTTTTTTTTTTTTTTTTTTTTGAGGTGGGGTTTTGCTCTGTCATCCAGGTTGGAACACAGTGGTATGATCACAGCTTACTATAGCCTCCACCTCTCAGCTCAAGCAATCTTCCCACCTCAGTCTCCTGCATAGCTGGAGACCGTCAGTGTACACTACCACACCAGGTTAAAATTTTTAAATTTTTCGTAGAAACAAGGTCTCACTATGTTGCCCCAACTGGTCTCGAACTCCTGGCCTCAAGCAATCCTCCTGTCTTAGCCTCCCAAAACGCTGGGATTACAGGAGTGAGCCACCATGCTTGGCCTTACTTCCTACCTTCCTACTTTTAAACAGCTTAGTACATAATAAAAAACAGAGAACTATTATTTTAATTAGCTTTGTTTGGGGACCAGAATTTAAAATGTTAGGAAGGGCCTTTCACGGTATAAATAGATTTGTCATCTATATCTTGGTCCTTGGGTTTTCTCCTTGATAATATAATCTTGCATCATTCCTTTATTATGTCACCTGTCAGCTTTATTGCCCGAGTAAAATATCAGGCTCCTTGAGGAAAGGCTCAGTGTTATAACTTGTGTCCCTATTATGTCCCATAGTGCAGGTCACAGGATATACTACCTGGTCCAGTTAAAGATTCTGGAAGGAACAGCTCTAGAAACTCCATGGTATTCTCTCTCCAATACAGCTGATGGGTATAAGGATGAACATCTGATCCACAGCCAACCAATCCACTGGCCACCCAGGGAGCAACTGGATGCTTCCTACTGAGAATCCAACTAAAGTGCTGGTGACAGCTCTCAACTTGGGTCAAGCAGTTGCACTGCACATTCTTGAGCTGTCTGAACACTGAGCCTGCTTGGGTCTTTATACTCCCACAGACAGATGAAGTATTGTATATAACCTTTCTCCAGGTCTAATTTTGCCATTATTTGATTAACAGGGATTCTTAGTTCCATTCCTCCATGTTGCAGACTTTCAGTCTGGACTTTTGTTAACAAAGTCCCCTGTCCTCTTTAAATGACAACATTTTCTTAGGTAAACATTTTTTTGAACAAATTTTGTATCTATTAGTGAAACGCACTTGAAATTTGTCATCCACAATGGACAAAATAAAGGAGAATGGCCTTTAGAGAAGCAAAGGGTGATAGACATTTGTTTTTTTCTACCTGCTCAAATCAACATCCTTTTCCTTACATCTGGCAGCCCAATTTCCTTTAAGAAAACATTCCTCCCCACAGCAGATGCCATCTTGGTCTATCAATTAAGACACTCTGCCCTATTGTGGTCAGAGGTGGACAACTGGACTTTCCTGGGAATTTGAATCCTCAGCAGAATAACTCAAGAGTGGCATAGGCTTAAAAGCGATTCATTCAGACAGAAACTCTCTAAAGAAATTATCCCTTAGTTACTCCTCTATCTAGATCAAGGGTTGGCAAGCCACAGCCCAAAGACCAAATGTGTGCTGCCACCTGTTTTTAGAAACAAGGTTTTATTGGAACAGGGCTGTGCCCACTTATTTACATATTGTCTATGCCTGCTTTTGTGCTGCAACACACAGCTGATTAGCTGTGACAGAGACTGTATGGTTCACACAGCTGAAAAGATTTACTATCTGGCCCTCTGCAGACAAAACTTGCCAGCCCCTGAGATAGAGCCCTGAAGATGCTCTGGTCCCTGTCCCTACTGGGGCTAAATGAACAGCAATGTTTGTTTTTCTTTCACTTGAAAGAGTCAGTTTCCTTTCTTTCGTTTGCAAAACTCCTAATTGGTAACACACCTTGCTCAAGTGTATATAGGAATCTATCATAAAATGAAGTTCTTACTCCAGAAACCACTGAAAAACTTGATTCCCATTCTCCAGTGTTTATAACACTTTGCTGCCTTTTCTGCCATGGAAGGCAGGAAGACCATGTACAGTTTGTGTACCATGCAATGCAGTGCAAAGATGACGTACATCCTTCATCTTCCTGGAGTGGGTCAGACACGTCAAGCTAGGGCTGAAAAATCACATTGTCCAGCTTCAGCCTCACTTAACTTAGGAGAAAAAAATATCCAAACAAAAAACAGGCACAATGAGGAAAAGAATGGTATTACCCATCGCCACAAAAAGCTTACCTAATCCTCCCTAATTGGGAGCTCTGCCCAAGGGCAGAATCATTCAATCTTAAAGGAATGCATCATCCCCAAATGTAGTCCTAAATAAGTATAGCACTAAAAAGCTTTCTTTAAATCCTAGCGCTATCGTTAGACTACACATGTGTGAGTTTTGAATTATGTCAACAAGGAAAAACCATGAGACACTCAGCGATTACTTCCCTGGATCATCTTTTACTTTCTCTGAACGAAATCTCTTCTAATCTAGGGCAAAGGAAGCCCAACAGTGGAAAGCAAGAGAGGGGGATGGGATAGTGAGGGTCTTGGGCAACTTGGCAGCTGTTCTGCACACAACCAGCACAGACAGTGGGTGCGCAAATGCTCAGTGGCTAATTAGTATTCATCAGAAAGTACATCTAATTTACTGAAACATAACCATGGTGGGAAACAGACAGCTTCCTTCTAATTCTTTTTAGCCCAGAAACAATTAAACAGAATTAGCAGTACTAGAAGGAAACTAATAGTAAACAATTAAAAAGAAGACCCCTGAATAATTAGTAAACACCTAACTATGTCCCTATCCAGGATCCCTTAAACCCCCGCCCCGCTCCTGCAGTTCCATTTAACATGTCTGGTATTGCACAGCATATTTTTTTTTTTTTATTTAGTAAAAAGTTTAAAACATTCCAAAGCATACTTTTCTTTTGATATCAGATACCTGTCAAGGCCTTCCTAATTTGAAGGACAATGATAATGATAGTAATAAAGACAACTTGTCAACATATATTAAGTTCTCTGTGGCAGGTAGGGCACAAAGCACTTTATTTGCATCATCTCATTTAATTCTTACAGCAACCCAGGAAAGCAGGAATTATTGTTATCCTCATTTTACAGATAAGAAAACTGAGGCTCAAAGAGGAGAAGGGACCTGCAGAAGGTCCCCAAATTTAAAAGTGTAAGTCTTTAGATCAAACCAAGGCATCTTCCCTCAGCGATTGTGCTGGTAACCCTCCTAAGCACAAATCTTACCTAGACTAGTACTTCCCCTTAATCCAGGACAATGACCTACTACTACAAATTACACAACAACCATGCCACTTTGAGACAGCATCCTTCTGGAAAATAGTAGAAAGGAAAGTGACTTTCATTAAGAATTCCCTTTCAGAAAAGTTTCTCTGTCTTCTTAACTCCCCTACAGGTATGAGCTGCCTGTGGCCTCCAGGATGAATCATGATGGTATTCTTGGTACCTTCCAGGAGGTCATGTGATCATATCACCTAGTCACGATATCCCCTTTCTCCACCCAATCGAGGCAGCTTATAGGTGCAGGCAGTATCAGTATCATCAAGGGCTGTAATTAACCCATTACAAGTTACTCAAAGCAAATGAAAATGCACAATGTCAATCCCTTGTAAAGAAAAAAAATGCTCTAAAGGTGTTTCTAGTCTCTTTTCCCCCAAACCAACCTCAAGTGAAAGAGAAGCAAGCAAACTAAAGAAAGACTTCAGGAATACTCACTGCTCCCCAGGGGCCAGTTCTCCACTGGTTTCCACCGAGTACGTGCGTGCGGCTAGGGCTGGCGCTCCGGGGACGATAGTCCTCATTTTGGAAGGGGTGCTGAGCTAAGCCACTGTCTGGGGTCCTTTGAGGGCATGGTGACATGGAACAGTCCTGGTCGGTTTCTGGGATATAATCCTGGTCGCACTCACTCCGATCGATCACATGGTCACTATAGTTGACACACACCACTTGCCGGGTTGCCCTACCTTGCCCACAGGTTACAGAGCACTAGGTTGAATGTTCAGAAAGAGAAAGGGTTAGTCATTTGGTGGAGGGGTTGACAATTCCTGAATGTGCATTTCTGTAAATGGCCCACCACTTTCCCAAATTTCTCAGGCCAAAAACCTTGGAATCACCCTTGTCTCCTCTCTTGTTTTCCCACCCCATATACATTTCAGTGAGAAATCTGTGAGCTCAGTATTCAAAATCACAAAATATAACCCTTTACAACAAAAGTCAAATCCTATCCTTCCTTCCAGTGATTTTCCAATTCATCTGAATAATATCCAAAATCCTTACACTGATCTACTAGACCCTTTATGATGTGGCCACTGACTACCTCTTTGACCCATCTACCATTCGCCACTTACTGCACTCCAGCTATGCTGGCCTTACTGATGCTTCTCGAACAAGCCAAGAACACTTCCATCTGAGGGACTTCATACCTACTGCACCTTTTGCCATACCACTTAGATACCCATGTGGGTCATTCCCTCACTTCACTCAGGTCCTGCTCAATGTCAGGCCTTTTTTGACCACCCTCTCTAAAAACACATGCCATCATTCTCTATTCCATTTCTCGTCTTGACTTCTTTCTAGGACTTATCAGTACCTGTTGCTACATTACATACTTCCTTATTTGTTCATTGACTGGATCATCCATTGGAATAATCTCCATGAAGGTAGAGGCTTTATTATTCATTCTTCACTGCTCTTTCTCTAGCAAGCTTTCACCAATATCTGGTGAGTAGGCAGATGGATCTTAGAGAAGATGAACTGACAGATGGATGGACAAATGGATGGATGGACGCATGGATCAGTGTTTGGAAGCTCAAGATGTGAGAGTGAGATTATCTACTATTTATTGAGTAGTACTTTCTGTTAAGCATTTAACATACATAATCTCAAATAATCCTCACAACAGCCCTGTAAAGTAGTATTCTTTTCCGTCTTCTTTAAGAGCAGAGCAAACTGAGACTCATGGACTTAAACCAGATTGCTCAAGGCCATGCAACAAGTAAATGCCAAGGTCTGGGTTTTTACACAGCTCTATTATATTGCACCTCGCAAATTTCTCTCTCCATATTGATATTTATTGAGATATTAATCTCCATTCTCCCTATGACCTCTCCTCACCTATCCTAATCTATTTCCTGAACCCTGGGCTTTTTGCAGGGCAGAAAACAGAAGCTGCCTAAAGATAAAAGTTCTACTTTTATAAAAACCCATAGATGGTGCTTGGTGTACAGCAGGCAGGTTCACAGCACTGGATGAGGATTCCCACTTCCCATTCTTGGCAGGGTAAACCAAGAGCCTCTTGACTTTTAGGGACCACAGGATGCAGGAGGAATCCAGACTCAGAGTAAGAGCTCTCCCCTCACTCTCCTGACATTTTTGGTCCTCTACAAACCTACTGCATACTAATATGACTCAGTGAAGACGGGGATTTCTGATCAACCCAACAGGACAGGCACTCAAGCAGACTGTAAACTGATTTATTCATTTTTTGAAAATGTGCATTCCTTAAACACTTAGCTAAGAATCCTTGCACACTTGGCCAACAACACATAAGTGGAGCAGAACAATTTAAATCATAAAACAAATCCAGCTCTGACATATTACCCATTGACATTTCCAAGTGGCGGCCCCCTCCGCTGACTCCTCATACCCCTCAGTGTTCCCCCCATTCCTCCAATTCCAAATAATCCACTGGCTTACAGAGCTCCAGTCCAAGGCCTTCCATTGCCCACAGGGTGTCACAGAACATTCTTCCTTTGCCACTGGTCTAGGCAGGGTAGCACAGGCACTCTCATCAGCCACAGAGCCATTCTCATCTCGGCAGCTGACATATCTCATTCGGGTACCTTTCCCACAAGTGGCTGAGCACTGGGTGTTGGAGTAAAATCATGCAGTTATGTTACTTGGAATGGCTGTTTACTGGACAGTAGTCCACTTTCTATAGTCATGCCAGAGAACATTAGCCCCCATCCTGCCCTCCCCACTTCTCCCAGTCTATTTCTTACTGGGGTCCAAGACCCAAATCGCCACTGGGTTCTTGGTGCACTGTATGTGCTTCTCCTCGTTTCCGGGGCAGCTGGGGGAGGATGACAAGATGGTAATTCACAGTCCTAGATGTGATGGGGGAAAAAAAACCAAAGTCACTTTCAAGTCAATGCACTTTCAAGTTAATGGTCACGGTGGATAAAAATGTAAAGGCTAAGAATTCTAAAGCTTCAGATTTCTGTGTGAATCTGGGCAAGTCACATGATATCTCTCAGTCCCAATGTCTTCAATTGCAAAATGAGATATAATCTTAGTCCGTTTGTGGGTGCCTTAATAAAGGGCAGGGGTCAGCGTGATGATTTTTAAAGCCACATTTATTCATCCATTTGTGTAAAAAGAGAAAAAATATTGTAAAAGGACATGTAAGTCATGACATAGAAGGCTATCATTTTTTTTTTGTTTTGAGACGGAGTCTCGCTCTGTCTCCCAGGCTGGAGTGCAGTGGCCGGATCTCAGCTCACTGCAAGCTCCGCCTCCTGGGTTCATGCCATTCTCCTGCCTCAGCCTCGGGAGTAGCTGGGACTACAGGCGCCCGCCACCTCGCCCGGCTAGTTTTTTGTAATTTTTAGTAGAGACGGGGTTTCACCGGGTTAGCCAGGATGGTCTGGATCTCCCGACCTCGTGATCCGCCCGTCTCGGTCTCCCAAAGTGCTGGGATTACAGGCTTAAGCCACCGCACCCGGCCTGGCTATCATTTTAAAATCATTAGTTGTTAACGTTTTACAATTCTGAAGTCCAAATGATGTTCTCACATTTCAATTAATTTCTTAATCAGAATTTACTAATCATGAACTTGCTTTCCCAGTTTGCCTAAAGATAACATTAGAATCCCAGAATGTCAAATGTAGATATAAAAGGTGTATTCAATTGGCCAATGCCTGGAATTTATATAACACCCCTCAATCATTCAGACGAAGTCCTTGTTATGAACTAAGGTCATCTGTGTACAGGTAATATTCCAAGATATGCAAACAGGAACAAAAGTACACACCTGCTCAGATTCACTCTCAGCCTCAGTGGTTAGCAACTACCCTATGATTTAATACATATTCCTCAAATGCCTAAGTGTGCTGTGCACAATGAAAAAGTACTGAGGCACAGTGCAAAAGTGCTGGGGCTTGGTGTCAAATATGACTGAGACATCTTTGCCTTAGAATATCTATGTGTGGAATGTGAAATTTTGTTATTTGGCTCCAGACTTTGCCTATTCCTCCGTTTTTGGTCCAAAGAAAGGCACAGGGAACTTTTTGCAAAGTGAAGAAATTATCCACATACTGCAATGGTGGGAGCCATCCCATAGTCAAATGGATATAATAGAATAACTTAAAGGGAAATATATTTTGAATCTGAAAGCAAGCTGCTGATGCTTGCTGATGCTCAGTTCTTGATTGCTTGAGATGCCATAGCTAACATTTTCCAGGCATTCATCATACTGTGGTTTGGAACATTTCAATACAATAACATATTTTTTATTATAAGTCACATGTGTTGGGTGGTTAATTGATCGATGATGACAACATGAACAGCACTGCCATATTAATTTATTTTTTAACACTCTTTTACCATCAACAACCCACTCTGAAAGGCAGCAGATTGAGGGTGCTCAGGATGGAGACAGTACATCAGCCACATGGGGCTTCACTCAGAGTGTGAGTTCTGGGAATAGTCTGGGTTCAAATGCCATCTTCAGCAATTAGCAAAGCTGCTATGCAAACCCAAGTGTTCTCTTTACACATTCTCTTTACATACATGATGCCAAAATCAAGGTCTGTATAGAATAGTATGCTAGTGAGTGGTTATCCACCAGCTTCTTGAGAAAAAAAGATGTGTATGTGTGTGTGTTTATAGACATTGTGTGTACACAAACACACACATATTACATGGATGTACATACACATACATATGTATATATATATTTATTATAAATTTTACTGATAGAAAGGATGTATAGCAATTTTGAAATAATAAAAAAATATACAATTATTTATTTTAAATTCCATACAATCAACTGATTCTCACAGAATACATTTGTTGATTTTTGCTGAACTTTTGAACCTGTTGCCCACCTATATTTGTAACTGCCAAATGAGTATAGTTCAGGCATGAATGTTAGTTGATATATTCTTTATGTTTAAGGGTAGGATGAAAGTGTAATGATGAAGATGTATGGCCAGAACTTGACTCACTGACCAATGATGTGGAAGATGTCTTTGCTGAATCAGATACTTTTCAGATATTAGAAGAATATCTCCACATCCTTTTGTTCTATTCACAATGTAATTGCTACAGACACAAGACTCTTTTACATTTAATCTGCATCATTAACATTTTCTCCATTACTTTCTTAAGTCTAACCAATCAACCAAATAATAAATTAAGCCCTGAATTGCAGCACTTGCTGATTCTTGTGGTGTAAATACTCTCATCATGGCCAATTTCAAGCTATGAACTTGATGTCAATGAACACAGAGCTGGGGAGAGATATGTGGTAGCCCACCCTTACATAGTACATCCACCATACAGACACATACATATGTCATATAAGTTCTGAGTGTTTATAAACTTTGTTTTTAATACCACATATTTAATTATAGGTTTATATTTTCAGTTTTTAGTAATGGTTATACTTAAAAATCAGTTTGCAAAACTCCTGCAAAATTTATCGATTGGCTCTTGTGAGCTGGTACAAGTTAGCTCCAGCAAATCACTGCCTGAACATATGACACTAGTTACTGAATACTACACTGAAATCATTTTAGAAATACGAGTTTAAGAAAATGAGCCCAAAACCCAACATTCATCATCCAATAAGAATTAAAAGCAAACCTACATATACTTCAAATAACTAGAGAAGAACAAAACTGACACATCAAGATACTTGATTATAAATGTAACATATAGGTAAATCTGGACGGGTTAATCTACTGGTTGCTCTACCGACATATGTATCTATAAAAGGGTTTCAATTTTGTCTGAACAGCTGGGCAGTTTGGTATCTTGGTCCCCAAAGTCAATAACTGAGTTGGACAAAGGAAATTTACCTGGGTATCAGTTGGTCTAGTTGCTGCATTACAGTCATTGTCATCTACCACTGACATATAAGTCCCAATGATGCATTTCACTGCTCTTAGCTGGTATCCCTGTCCACAAGTGACACTGCACTGGAAGAAGGAGGACAAAAGGTATATACAATTCAGTAAATCTTCTCTTTCCCTTACTTTCCCCATAATATTCTGCAAGAGAGAAATATTTCCATCAGGTAGGCCAGAGGGCGGGCACTCAAATAAATTAGGTCGAAGTAGGCAATCCTGCTCTGTACAAATTATACTGATTCATTATTATGATGACCCTTGGAATTATTTCTGCCTCCCATTGAAATTATATTTATAGGGGTTCAACTCATTAACTGTGAACTCCTAGAAGAAGTTCATAGTATCTCCATCATTCTTACATCTTTCACACTACATAGCAGAGTGCTGTGGCTAAAATAGGTACTTAATAGAGCTCTGTGACTTTATTTGACTCCTAGGAAATTATCCTGAAGAAATAACTGGAGTTTGCATCAATATTTTTATACAGAATGGCCTTTGCAATATTATTTATAAGAGACAAAAAAACTGGACACCACCAAAGTATGCAACAACCAAATGTTGAATATCACAGCATACAAGTAATTAGGAAAATAATGTAGCCACTAAAAGGCCAATTGTTAGATTATAAAAAGCAGTCTAAAAACAATAAGTAGAGGGAGTGATAACACAGAAATGGCAGACTAGGGAGCTCCAAGAATTGGTCCCTCCACTGAAGCAACTGTTAAGCTGGCAAAAACTGGAACCAACTTTTTGGAACTCTGGAATTTAAACAAAACCTTGCAGAAACTAGGTGAATGCTTAAGAAAAAAAAGAAGCCACTCAATTTTGGTGAGAAAGTGTCATGGCATTTCTGATTACCCACCTACCACACTACATATTCCTCTCAAATGTACAGGGATCTTTTTTTTAAGAGGGACCATACGTTAGACTACAAAACAAGTCTCAATATGCTTTAAAAGAATGAGATTGCACAACCACAGTGGAGTGAGGCAAGAAATCAGTAACACAAGAAAAACTAGAAATTTCACAAATATGTGAAAACTGAACTACATACTCTTAACCAATAGGTCAAAACAGAAATCATAAGGGATATTAGAAAATACTTTGAGATAAATTAAAATGAAAGCAGAATATAAGAAAATTTATGAGATGCAATGAAAGCAATGTTCACAGGAAATCTATAGCTGCAATTACCTACAGCTAATAAAGAAAAAAAATAAATGAAGAAAGATCTCAAATCCACAACCTAACTTTACTTCCTAAGGAACTAGAAAAATAAGAGCAAACTAAAACAAACAAACAAACAAACAAAAACAAGAAAAGGAAAGAAATAATAAAGATTAGAATGGAGATAAATAAAATAGAGAGTAGAAGAACAACAGAAAAAAATCAACAGAACCAGAAATTGATTTTTGGAAAAGATCAACAAAATTGATAAACCTTTAGCTAGAATGACTAAGAAAAAATGAGAAAAGACTCCAATTACTAAATATTAGAAATGAAGGAGGGAACATGTCTACTGACCTTACAGCAATAAAAAAGGTTATAATAGAGTACTATGAACAATTGCATGCAAATATATTAGAGAATCTAGCTAAAACATGCAAACTTACACAAATTGCCTAGAAACAGACAAATCACAAAAACTGACTCAAGAAGAAATAAAAAATATTAACAGATGTATAAGAAGTAAAATGACTGAATCATTAATCAAAGCCTTCCTCAAAAAGAATAGTTTTCACCAGTTCACTCATGAATTTTAGCAACCATTTAAATAAACATTAATACCAATCCCTTTCAAATGCTTCCAGAAAAAAAAAATAAAAAAATAGGAGAACACTTCCTAACTTATTCCATGAGACCAGTATTACACTAACACCAAAGCCAAAGACAACACACACACACACACACACACACACACACACACACCAGACTAATATTGCTTATAGAGATGTAAAAATCCTCAACAAAGTACTAACAAATTGAATCCAAAAGCATACTAAAAGGATAATACATCATGGCCAAGTGGGATTTAGTCCAGGAACATAAGGCTGGCCCAACATAAGAAAGTCAATCAATGCAATACATTACATTAGTAGAGCAATGGAAAAAAAACCATGATTATCTCAATTAAAGAAAAGCATTTGACAAAATTCAACATCTTTTCATGATGAAAACATTCAGAACGCTAGCAATAAAAGGGAACTTATTCAACATCATAAAGGGCACTTAGGAAAAAAAAACCCCACAGCTAACACCATACTCAATAGTAGAGAGTAAAAACTTTCCCTCACAAGATCAGAAACGTGACAAGGATGCCTACTTTCACCACTGCTGTTCATCATTGTACTGGAAGTTCTAGCCAGATAAATTAGGAAAGAAAAAGAAATATTAACAAAAGACTGGCAAAGAAAGTGGGAAGGAAGAAGTACAACTAATTTTATTTGCAGATGTCATCATACTGTACATTGGAATCCCAAGAATCCATTAAAACTATTACTAGAGCTAATAAACAAATTTAGCAACATTGAAGGATACAAGATAAACAAAAGCCCATTGTGTTTCTATACATCAGCACTGAACAATCCCAAAGGGAAATTAAAAAAAATTCCACTTACAGCAACATCCAAAAGAATGAAATACCTAGGAACAAGTTTAAACAAGGAGGTAAAAGGCTTTCTATGCTAAAGACTATAAAACTTTGCTTGAGAAATTAAAGACCTAAATAAATAAAAAGATATTACATGTCTATGGATTAAAAGATTTAGTATTGCTAAGGTGACAATATTCCCCAAATTAATCCACAGATTCAGTGAAATTCCAAACAAAATCCTAATAACGTTTTTGCAGAAATGAAAAAGCGGATTCTGAAATTTATATAGAATGACAAGAGACCCCAAACAGCCAAAACGATATTGAAAAAGAACAAAGCTGGGGGAATCATACTTCACAATTTCAAAATGTGCTATAGTGATCAAAACAGTCTACTGGTATAAGAATAGATGTATAGACTACTGACATAAAATTCAAAGTCCAGAAATAAACCCATATATGTATGGCCAAGTGACTTTCAACAAGAGTGCCAAGCCCACTCAATGGAGAGAAAACAGTCTCTTCAGCAAGTGGTGCTGAGACAACTGGATGCCTACATGCAAAAGCATGATGTTGGAATCTTGCCCCACTCTATATACAATAATTAACCCAAAATGGATCAGTGGCCTAAATATAAGAGCTAAAACTAGAAAACTCTTTTTTAAAAAATGGCAGAAAAGCTTCATGACATTGGATTCGGCAATGACTTCTTTGTTTGACATCACAAACAAGGGCAACAGAAAATAGACAAATTGGACGACATCATAATTTAAAACCTTGTGCATTAAAGGACACTATCAACAAAGTAAAAAGGCAACACAGGGGATAGGAGCAATATTTGCAAATCATATCTCTGATAAGGAATTGACATCTAGAATCTACAACTCAATAACAAGAAAAACAAATAGATCAAAAAATGAGAAAAGGAATATTACTGAAGTATACATTTAAAATGGTTAAGATAAATTATATGATGAGTTTATTTTGCTATTAACACAATTCATATTTTTTTAAAAATTGGCAAAGAACTTAACAGACACTTCTCCAAGAAAGATATATTCAAATGACCAACAAGCACATGGAAAGATGCTCAATACCTTTTGTTATTAGGGAAATACAAATCAAAACCATGGTAAGATAAATTTATCTTACTTGGAATTTTAAAAAGGGAAAATAACAATTTTGGCAAGGATGTGGAGAAAATGGAACCCTTGTATATTATAATAAAAATGAAAAATTATGCAGTTGCTATAGAACATCATTTGGTAGTTAAAAAGTTAAACCCGGAGCTGGGCGCAGTGGCTCAGGCCTGTAATCCTAGCACTTTGGGAGGCTAAAGTGGGCAGATCATGAGGTCAGGAGATTGAGACCACCTTGGCTAACATGGTGAAACCCCATCTCTACTAAAAATACAAAAAATTAGCTGGGCGTGGTGACACACGCCTGTAATCCCAGCTACTCGGGAGGCTGAGGCAGAAGAATCGCTTGAATCTAGGAGGCAGAGGTTGCCGTGAGCCAAGATTGCGCTACTGCACTCCAGTCTGGGCAACAGAGTGAGATTCTGTCTCAAAAAAAAAAAAAAAAAAAAAGTTAAACTCAGAATTACTATATGATTCAGCAACTCCAATCCTAGATACACATCCAAAAGAAGTGAAATCAGGTACTGAAATAAATGCCTGAAATAAATATTCATAGCAGCACTAGTCACAATAGCCAAAGGTAGAAAGAACCCAAATGTCCATTGAGGGATAAATGGATAAACAAATGTTGGTACATCCATACAATGGAATATTATTCGGCCAAGTACTGATACATGCTATAATATAGATGAATCTAGAAAACATTACGGTATGTGAAAGAAGTTAGACACAAAAGGCCACAAATTCCATGATTCCATTTCTATGAAATGTCCAGAAAACATAAATCCATAAAGACAATGCAGATTGGTGGTTGCCAGGGACTGAGGGAAGAGTGGGGTGGGAAACGATTGCTTAATTCCGTGGTCCCCAACCTTTTTCGCACCCAGGACCAGTTCCACGGAAGACACTTTCCACAGATGGGGTGGGTGGGGGTGGTTTCAGGATGAAACTGTTCCACCTCAGATCATCAGACATTAGATTCTCATAAGGAGTGCACAACCTAGATCCACGCATGTACAGTTCACAATAGGGTTTGCACTCCTATGAGAATCCAATGCTGCCGCTGATCTGACAGGAGGTGGAGCTCAGGCAGTAATGCTTATGCACCCTCACCTGTTGCTATGCAGCCTGGTTCCTTACAGGCCACGGCCCATGGCCCATGACCCAGGAGTTGGGGACCCATGGCTTAACGTATACAGGGTTTCCTTTTGGGGTGAGGAAGTTTTGTAACCAGATAAAAAAGGTAGTAGTTGCAAAACATTAAGAATATACTAAATGCCACTGATTTGCTCACTTTAAAATGGTTCATTTTGTATTATGTGAGTTTCACTTCTATTAAACAATTGTCAGAATACAGCCATAATATTAATTTAAAAAATATTAGAAGAAAATCATAAACATGTTAGCAAAAACAAATTTCTTCAGTGTAGAGGTAGAACTGGGTTTGGTTTTCTTCTTGCTGAACTACATTTTGAAAAATTTCTCTTATGAATATTTATGACTCTTAAATAACATCTTCAAAAATCTGTTCCCCTGAACTGCATGTTCAGTTAAAGGAAAAAAAGGGTCTCTGATTATAAGCTGTGCTAGGAATGGCCTGGTGTGGAGACAGACAAAAAACAGGCATGTCAATTCTAATAGATGTTATATTCAGATCTTGACAGTGACCCTAAGCTGTGTTCTCCTCTTATTATTCCCTAAAAGTTATACAGACATAGAGAAAAAGATGAGATTAGAAGTATAAGTGAACTCTCCCTATTAATTCAGATATGATTGGCTATTTGGACTGTGGATGCTATGAAATGGGGAAGATTCAGAAGAGTGTCCATATCAGTGAAAGAAATTGTAAGGGTGCCATAATAAAGCTGCTTCCACTTGTTGCATGCATATTTGGAAAGGAAGATAGAGGCTAAAAGACTGAAGTGGCTGTGGCTGGTCAGGGTGAAGGGAGGGTCATTCTTCAAGAGATTACGTAAGTGACAGCAGACAGCTGTTCTACTTCTAATGGGAACTCAGAGTGCTACTTAAATAGTACCCTGAATGCTTTTGCTTCTATATTAGGAAGGACTTAATACCGAGAGTAGTAACTTTTCAGATGCAAGCGTAAGGGAGACTTTCACTCTCTCCTTTAAGAATAGCTCAAGTTAAGACTGCGGAACCTACAGACCAGAGGACTTGGAGAAGATTATTTCCAAGCGTGAGGGTTTTGCAACTTTTGATCTAATTAATTATGTTTGAAGAGTCTGGTTTATTTATGAGAGGTGAGCTTTGTAATTGTGATATTGGGAGCCAAAATATCTTTTCCAAATCTCATTCCAGATCTTCCTGCCAGAGACTCTGATGCTAGATCACCTTCTGTAACAGACCCACAGAGGCACGCTAGAAGATAACATCAGCCAGACATGAAATCTGTTGTGAATTTGTTCAAACGCTCGTGTGCTCAAGCTAAAGGGCAAAGATAGGCATGCGGGTCTGTAAAAGGGGTAATCAGCTCCAGGAGGGCAGGCAGCAATGCTTGGAAGGGGGGCAAAATGGTTGCAGAGTTACATGTGCTTGATCCAGTGCCATGGTGGTGTCCTGCATGCCACCCGGCACACCGGTTAAATCTCCACCACTGGAATGCTCCTTTGCAAGCCCTCTTCAGATAAGAAGGAAAGAATGTAGTAGTTAAGAATCTTATCGTTCAAAATACCTGTCCCCAGGGACCCGCCTGCCAGGATGCACATTCCGGCTGCTGACAAGTCTGCATAGATGTTGGCTTGGTCTCAGGGTCACACATTCTATCATTTAATCGATCTTCACCAAACTGACACCAGACCTGGCGGTGCTTATGCCCTTTTCCACAGGTGACCAAGCACTGTAATGAAAAGCGGAGCCAGTCAGGGTCATTTCTGATCAATGCGTTGTGGTTTCTGGGGTGATTTATTGATGAGTAGGAACAGGTGTGTCCTTTTCCCACAGCAATCCCTCTCCCATAGCAATTTGTAAATATACTAAGCCTCATTTTTTTCGTTTTCGTTCATTTATTCATTCATTCTATAATTATAGTCTCTGGGCCAGTTTCAAGCACAAAATAAACTCAACATAGCACCATGCTATAAAATTTGAAAAACAACATCCATAATTTTCTAGCATAGGAGTTAAGAGTGGGTAATTATAAATCAGATCAACCTAGGTTTTATCACTTACATAACCAGGTCACAAGATCTCTCTGAACCTCAATTTTCTTATCTGTAAAATGAGAATTAGTGTCTACTGCAAAGGGTTGTGAAGACTAAACGAAACAAATCCAACTAAAGCTCTTGGCACAATGTTCATTTAATAAATGTTGAACATAATCATTTTATCCATACTTATCGTAGAAAATTTGAAAACTATAGAAAAACATAAAAGAAAAAATTATAATGATCCCAAATCTCACTACCCAAGGATAACCATTATCAGTATTTTATTATTTTCTTTCCAGTCTTTCTCAGCAACTTTGGATTATAGTGAATTTACAGTTTGATCTCCCAACCTGCATTTTATCACATATTGTTGCAAAGGTTTGTTACTTAGTTTGAAATTATACTATGATGTTAGCTATCTAAGTAAAATTTAAACCCACTACTTATTTTCTCTTTTTTAACCAAGTAGTAGAGATTTTTAAGCTAAAGTAATTTGTTAACCTAGAACTAAAGCACTAGGTTTGCAGTTCATTTGTCCAGGAATCAGATACTGTTAATCAAATACACTGTTAATTGACTACTATTTCAGGGGCATTAATAGTATCCTTTTCAGATTTATTTGATGATGAAAATAAACAGTTAATACTGCACTTATAAGGATGGATAAGAGCATGGATGTAAGAGCTGTAGCAGGGAAACTTTTTCTTTCCCCATATTCCTGATTTGGCCCATAAAAAAGGAAACTTCTGTTTTGTATTTCTCATTTCCCTTCTTCCCTTTAAGGAAGGCGGAGTGAGTCCCTGCTTGGTAAGAATCTCCTTGGGCTGTGTTAACAGTGGGCTATGTTAGTAGTGCGTGCTAATACTATACCATAAAAGCAAGAAAGAGGCTGCATCTTCTTTCTCTTGTTGTCCTGGGACCATCTGTGCTAAGCACTGGAGGGTTTGCCTTGTGCTTCATAAAGTAAAGGATGAAAAAGGCATAAATCTGGAATATTCAGTCTGGTCCATTTCTTTTTTTTTTTTTTCCGAGTTTTTTTCTTTTTTTTTTTTTTCTTGCAGTTGGATGGGTAAGTCAGAGAGGTCACTCCCTGGGGTCTAATTCTCTTATTTCAAAGTCAAGGAAGTAGGAAACCTCATGTTGACTTCAGATGTGAGCTAGTATAGCTTTATGATTAATAAATCCATGATTTCCTTTCAGTGACTTAGCTAGGGCTCAAAGAGGAGGGAAGGTGATGGACTGGAACTTCAAAATCACAACAGAAGCTACCACAGTGAGTGATCCAGCCAAGCCCAAAGTGCCTCTGAGGTCACTGGTAGACTCGTTACATCCAGTACTACAGTCATGGTGCAGGCAGAGAACTGGAGTTGTTTTCTCAAGGGAGACAAGGGAGAAAGGGAGAGGTAGGAGAAAGGTGCACAAGGGTTCACCTTAAACAGATAGAGAGCACCAGAACTAGAATATGAGAGATGACCTAGGGGAAATAACAGCCCTCCCATATTACCTCTGACCAGTCTCCAGATTTCCACTGTGGACAAGGAAACTCACTGCACCTCTGAATGGTAACTTTCTCTTGATGTGTGCATTTGCTGTCATCCAGCACATCATTTCGGGTATTGACACAAATGGCCCTTCTCCTCTGGGTCCCACCATCACAGCTTTTAGAACACTGTAGGGACAAAAATAAATAAATAAAACTGTTGCTAAGTTTCTTATAAAGTATGCTCAAGATCTTGGCTATGTTGTCTCTTCCAGCTCTTAAGAAACAAACACACAAGCTGGCCAACACTAGTTGCTATTTTGGTGGAGATCTTTTCATGTTATCAGTTTGCTTACCAGGTTTATAATTAAAGTCAATATTAGCTTATTGACATACAAAAGTAAAATTGGAAATCGCTTGTAGAGTATGCAAAATAAATCAGTTGAGCTGTTCCACTTCTTTCAATTTTCCACACGTCATGCCCACGTGAGATATTACAAATCAATCATGCTACTCTATTCTGGAAAGCTTGAATGGGGTCAGGCATTACAAATCAATCATGGTCATCTCTTCCACACAGCCTAAATGGGGCTTACACACCTGCAAGGAGCCACCACCAACTAATCAGACAGCATCCAAGAAGACTCTTTGAGTGAGAGCCAACTTACTTCAGTCCAGGCAGAATAGCGCCAGCCACCTGTGTTACATTCCCCTGAGCATTTTTCACGGTTGCTTGGTTTGGGATGACTACTGCAGAAACCATCATCAACCTTCTCGGTCTTCCCATCCAGCCTGCTATATTTGGCACAGTAGATGTCTAATGTGCGGTAACCCAAACCACACTGGGCACTACATTCACTCCTGCTGGCCACATGCCACCTATGCAAAAATAATGGGGCAAAACCAACATTTCTGTTAAAAATATATGCCTTATCTATAGTCAACTGGTATTCATAGAAGAGTTGAGTTCTTTTTTCTTTCTTAACTCAAATACCACGAAGCCCAAAGCCACAGTCAGTTACTAAAATCTAATTTTAAACCAACATATCCGCATATTTTTCATGGTTGCCAATGTACATACAAGTCACAGAATGACAGCCAGAGGTGTTATCTTTGTGATGATTTTACCCCGATACAGTCAATCTGAAATTAAAGCTACCAAAAGGAAAAAAAAAAATTCAAGTGTATTAAAACCTGTGTACATTATTATCTGTAAATAAAGGCTCTTAAATTCCTTGAAGACATGGACTATATTTTATACAATTCAATTTTACACTTTAAAATTAGATTTGAATCTATAAATCTCTGTCACCTTTGTATCTGTACCACCTATAATGAGATTATGGGGTGACACAGGTATTCCATATGTGCTGGCCAATCATCTGGTTCTTTAATACCCTAGGACCATGATCAGCAGTGCTTAAATTTAAAAAGAAAATAAATAATATTCTTAAATTAAATCGTATATTCTAAATAAATGTATTTAAAATACCTTAAAATGTATTTTGTTGATTAGATTTAGAAATCCAAAAAGGGTGATTTCTTTGTACTCTTCATTGGATTTCACTCTTGACCGTTCACTCTTTACTGCTCAGAAATTGGGTGGTTTGTTGGTTGCCAATGTCCTGAGACTACTTCTATGTGTACCTGTCCAGGGTAGAACTCAGGGGAAATAAAAAGAGTTCTGGCCTCATGCTTATCTTGGAATTTCTCATGAATGTCCAAAAGTAGGTCAGAGTTGACCATCTGGCAAGTAAAGTGGGCTATGGAGATTTTCCGATAGAGTGACACCGTATTTGGGGGATTTTGTTCTAACCCGGAACATGTTCAATGAGGAATTGTAAAACAATGCTTTATCTCATCCTGTCACAGTCTAGTGGGGCAAACTCTCACTTCCTTCAGGAAGTGTGGCAAAAATGTGGCCCAATTCAACAGAAGCATCTGGAACTTTCATCTGCTCTTTGATTCTTGGCTACCTTCTCTTTGCCTTCGTCACCATTTCCTTGTGGAAAGGTTATTTTCCATCCTGGATGAAGAAGGAAGGTGTCCTGCCTCCACAAGACAACACGCCAGCAGCTTAGCATGGCAGAGTGGCTCAAGTGCCCCTGATAGTAACATCATCCCCAGAATCTGAGCAGAGAATCTTGAAGAGTCTATGGAAAGGGCATAGCACTGCCTTAGAAAAGTTCTCAAAATGCTGCCCCCTGCTTCTTAGTCTCTCCCTGGATGGTGGTCTTCAATGTTTCGTGTTCATTTAGTTCATTTCAAGGGACATAAAATACAATTATATTTTATTGCTATATTTCAGAAAACCATATTCCAAAGTGTTGTTAATAAGTAGAAACTGAGAACAAAAAGAGTAACCCTGTGTGTTTTTGTTGCAGGGGCAGTTGTGGTATTAAATAATTTTGAGAACTACTGAATTCAAAAGGTTTTATGTATTATAGAACTTCTCAAGGCCTTCAAAATGTTGATCAGCATTATTAATCTCCACATGGGGAAGGAGATTCTTGGTAAGGCTTCTCAGACATACTGGTGTGTCATGGATTGTCTTTCAAAATGAGTGATCTACAACCATGCTTTTTGAAAAGCTATTTCAGAGTTTGACCAATCAGTAACAATCCTCTCTTCAGTCTTTCAGTTTTGGACACAGCTACTTGACAATAATTACTATAAATCAAGGTTATATTGACTGTCACTTTGATAGATGCAAGATAGAACATCTTATTTATAGGCTTGGTTTGTGTCTGTGTATTTTTCAGTGAACAATTTTATTTTCCCCATAATCTATACAGGCCAGTAAGATACGCGTCTCAATGCTGACAAATAGGCATGAGCTTTTGGGTAATTTTAGGAATGAGCAAGCACCTGTCTAATCCTAAACTCATGGGTTTTCTTTGCATTTTAAAATTCCTAACCCTATGATCTTTACATCTACCAAAAGACCTGGACATAATCCCTTCGCCTTTTCTTTAATTAGAGGTGCTATTATTACCATTGGAGCCTATGATCTGACCTGCTGTCCTTGTTTAGTCTGAGTAGAGTATATATAAAAGGTAAGTGTTAAAAAAATAGTGACTTTCTCCAAATGGGAAATTTAGAATTTAGAATAGCTTAGTATGCTAGCGTACCTACTATATGAAATAAAAAGAACTGAAGCCCTGCTTACACCTAGGTATTGTAATGTTATTTTTAATAAAAATCCAGAGGATGAACTATGGAATCAGAAAGACCTGGATGTGAGTGTCAATTAAGTGACCCTAGTTGAGTCACTTAACTTCACTAAGCCTCAGTTTCCTCATCTGTGAAACAGAGGGAAACAGAATCTATTTCACTGGGATATTTGGGGGATTGAGTGAAGCAAGGCATGTGTAGCATTTCACACATATGGCAGACATTCAAGAAAAGTAGCTATTCCTGTTATAATTTATTATTATTATTATTATCATTATCCTTGGTGTTTCATTCTCCAACCAAGTTTTAAGTATCAGGTAATTCCACATAAATCAATGAGCAGAAATCTATTTGAGATCTTTTGCATCATTTTACACAAAAACTCATGGTTTCAAGGGTATCTTTTAATGTATTAGCTTTGTAAGCACTGTTTAAATTTTATATCTAAAGGCTTCCAATGCAGGAGAAATTTTGGAGAACATCACATAAGCCAGCATCATCCCAAATTAAATAGTGGCTCACTTTGGAATCTGCTCAAAGTGAAAAATATTTTTTCAAAATAACAGCTCAAACATTATCTCCACCCTCAAATTGGTGCTCCATGGGTAAACTTAAAAAGAGGGTTCTTAAATAATTATTTATTTTTATGATCGCATTCAATTATTCACAGTGCTATGTATAAATTCACCATCTTTGTGATCATAGGAGCACACTTAGCACTGCAGGCAGGAGTTCTGCTGTATCTATAGTTATCATCGGAGACTCAACCAGTCCCGTTCTGATTCAATCAGTGGAGAAAAAACAGGTAAGTGGTTCCAAGCAAGGTAGGGAACACGGATGGGGCAAAAAAACTCATGGGAATTATTTCTTTTCACAAAGGAAGAGAAGATACCCAGAATAGAATCCATGAGTACCACTCATCATTATAACTGAATTAAGAATAAAAACAACTTTCTCCTAGGGTTTAAGCACAGGATCTAGGTGCAGACTAACCACATTTAGATTTCCATCACTCCACTAACTAGTTGTGTGAGCTTGGGCAATTTGCTTAATGACTCTCAGCCTCTATTTTCCTTATTTGTAAAATGGTAATAATAATAATATATAACGTCATAATGTTTGAAGAATTAGTAGCATATTAATTATATTAACAGGATAATAGATAATGGGATAATATAAGAACTATCTTGTTAGTAAAAGAATATTAATAGGATAATATATAACTGTTAAAAAATAGTTCTTAGTAAATAGTTGACTCTATTACCATAACCATTACAGAGTACTGGGGAATATAGTGATAATTTGATATAAGGCTACTCAGAAAATGTCACCATTCTCAATTTATTAAGGTTATGCCTCAAGGAATCTATCCAACAATTCATTTTTCCCCCAAACTTTAGTGATTAATTCAGTTTAGCAGTTAATTAACTAATTATTTTTTCCTGAATAGACTTTAACTTAACTCAATTGGCTGAAACAATGGGTTTATATGGATGCTATCTACAACAAGAATATTGCCTAGTATAAATGTCTGCCTTTTAATGTCTTCTTGGTTTTTTTTTCACAATGACTTTTGTCACTATATTTTGGCAAGTCAATTTCAGTAGGGCAATGAGCTAGAAAGTCAGTGACACTGGGTAGAGGCTAGACAGATCCTGGGCTTTGAAGTCAGAGCCTCCAGTCAGAACTGGCAAAAATATGACTTTCATACCATAGCTCCTCTCACTCCCATGGCAGACATTAGTAGTCAATATCAGAACTCCTCTGTTTTCTCAGAGCCTCAAGTAGGCCTTATAATCTGCACTAAAGCACTACAGGCAGCCAATACCCTTTGATTGGATTTGGCATTGTAATGTGGAACCTTCAAAATGCTTAAGCATTTACTTTTCGGCTTACAAATGGTGAGACCTTAACACATTCCCATACTACTCTCCACTGAATTTCCCTTCTTAAAAGGAGGATAAAACAGCAACTCACCTTAACTGCATTTAACTGTCATGCAGACTATACAATGCAAGCACCGACTATTTAATATTTCAATATGACGCAGTCAACCTTGCAGGCAAATAGAAAAGCTTCAGAATGCTCTACCCACCCAATATTTCCTGCCTTGGATTTTACACTTTTCTTAAACGCAGAATTGTTTGAATATCTCAGACATCTGTATATACATTTTCTTCTTGTTTCTTCCATGATGCTACCTTAGTGCACTGCAACTGTCATGTGTGTAGGAGTTCTTCTACTAGGAGGTATACACTCTAGGTAGATATAGGTCATTATGGGTACTTTGAGGGATGAGGTTCTCCTCCTTTTCTTTTGACTTTCAAAACAAGTTTTCACATACAATGTGACTCAATCATAATGCTAATACCTACCCAACAAGTTGTGAGGATCAACTGAGAATGTTTTTTTTGGCAAGTGCCATACTCTATTAGCTATTTTAAATTCTTAAATGAATAAGAAATCTGCACATGTATGTCTTGGATAATCAGTTCCAGAGGGATGGAGAACTGGTTAAGGCTTATTTCACTGAAACACAAGAAAGGGGAACTAAAGACCAGCATCCCCCCCTTTTGCTTCTCCTGCTGGGACCTCCTGCAAGACTCTCACAATTCAGTAATAAAGGTCTTGAGAAAACAGTGGCCCACCTCAGGTCACAGTCTGTGCCGCAGGGTTCAGTAATGGGTCCAGGCTGGGGCAGCCGATCGCATCTTTGATCAGAAACAGTAAGCTGATCAGATTCCCTGGTGCAAACAAGTTTTCGTTTCCGTTCCCCTAAGCAGAGAGGGAAAAAAAGTATTCAGGGAAAACAATCTATTCCATAAACTATTTAGACCCTGGATTGGCAAGCATTTTCTCTAAAGAGCTAGATAGTAAATATCTTCAGAGCATATGATCTCCGTTACACTATTCAACCCTGACCTTACAGGGCAAAAGCAGCCACTCAAAGTCAATACATAAACAAAATTGGCATGGCTGTGTTCCAATAAAATTTTATTTGTAAAAGTAGGTAGCCCGGGCGCAGTGGCTCACGCCTATAATCCCAGCACTTTGGGAGGCTGAGGTGGATGGATCATCTGAGGTCAGGTGTTCAAGAACAGCCTGGCTAACATGGTGAAACCCATTCTCTACTAAAAATACAAAAATTAGCCAGGCATGGTGGCATGTACCTGTAATCCCAGCTACTTGGGAGACAGAGGCATGAGAATTGCTTGAACCCGGGAGGTGGAGGTTGCAGTGAGCTGAGATTATGCCACTGAACTCCAGCCTGGGTGACACAGCAAGACTCCATCTCAAAAAAAAAAAAAAGAAAAGACAAAAAAGAAAAAAAAAGTAGGCGGTGGGCTGGATTTGGCCTACTGGCTGTGGTTTGCTGACTCCTCATTTAGACAAAAGAAAACAAAATAAATAACATATGCTATGACTACTAAAACCATGCCTCTGGAAAATTACAATGGCAGAGGTGATTTTTGCTTGGTTTTACACGTGTACAAAAATTTCTTAGGATTAAGAAACTAAAATTTCCTGAATCCCTTAAAAAGTTCAACTTCCCAATCAAAAATAATCAGACACATTCAAAGAAAAGAGATTAGAGAATGTATGCAAATAGAAGAGTTTTCAGTTTGCATGTATTTGGCTGTTATTAAAAAAAAAAAAAAAAAAAAAAAAAAGATAAAAAAACTTCTCAAATCCCCAGAACTCAAATTCAAAGCAGATACCTTGGCAGGGTTTACTGCATGCTTGCCACGGCCCATGACTGTTCCAGTAAAACTGCTGAGGTTTATCTTCAATTGGAATATTGAAAGAATAGCGTACATCGGGGTTGTATAACTTTCCCACCGACAAAACCTAGAATGTGTGGACAAAACAGAAAGGAAGTGGGTGGGCTTGGTGATGCCAAGCAGAAGAAAAGGGTGGTGGGCTCATGGATAAGTTTTCACCTGAAGCAAAAGTTCTTGCTCAATGCGATCTGTTGAGTTAATTCTTTCTACGGCAGTCTCGGATCCACTGTACTCTACCACAGCATTCCCAATGCGGATTTCCCTTTTGGCCATTGTGACAACAAAGTTTCCATTTAGCAAGAATTCACCTTTACTGCTTGATAAAGCTGTAGGTGAGGAAAGAGAATAATACATTGATCTGCTGTCAATGACTAGCTGTTTGAAATATGAAGTAACATCTGGATAGGCAGAGAGTCGCTGTGCCCAGAGTGGGGACTTTTGAGCCAGACAGGCATGGCTTCAAGTCCTAAGTTTGCCACTTGCCAGCTGTGTGGCCTTGGGAATCATTTTCCATCCATCTCCATTTCTTTATCTCTAAAGTGGAGATAAAAGCACCTACTCCCTCGTGGTATCTGTGAAAAATAAAATGTAACCTAGTGTCCTAATAAACCTTGAGCTTGTTATATGAGAGTGACAGTTACAGAATTATAGATGGAAGCAAAAGTGTTGATATGATTTGAAAATATGTATTAGTGAACTGAGCCCTTATAAAATTGATTCCTACACAAATCTATATATATTAGAATTAGTCAAGCCTGATGAATCTTTGTTAAGTCTTCTTTGTTGGACAGATGTTGAAATTTGAAAATCCATGGTTAATATGATGCTCAAAGGTCTCCTTTTCAGTGTAGCTCACTGTGGTAGCCAGCCTCAAATACGGCCCCAATAAGCCTTGCTGCATGGTATTCACACTATGTGTCATCCTCTCCCACATTCAATAGGAATGACTGCAATCACTAGGATAATGCAGGAACAATAGAACCTGACTTCTGAGGCAAGGCCAAAGGCACTGTGGCTCTGCTTTGCTCTTCCTTGAACCTCTGATTCTGGAAGAAGCCAGCTGCCATGTTTTGAGGATACTAAAGAACCCATAGAGAGGCCTGCAAGTAGCAGGGAAGTACTGATTCCTTCTGCCAACAGCCTCTGAGTGAGTAATCTGGGAAGTGGTTCTCCAGCCCTAGTTGAGCCTTCAGATAATACCATATTCCTAACTGCCATCTTGACTGCAACCTCATGAGAGACTTCAAGCCAGAAACACCCATATATGCTGCTCCCAAATTCCTTACAAGAGAAACTGAGAGATAGGATATATTTGTTGTTCTAAGCCACTATGTCCTGAGATGATTTGTTACACGTAAAAGATTAATACACCTACACAGACCATTATTTCTAAACCTGCAACTGCCTCCCATTGTTAGCACAGATTACATACTTTCTATCCCCTTTCTCACCTGCATTTTTCTCCATGGCACTTTGTTTATACTCTCTCTTCCCAAACAAGAATGTAAGACCCATGATAGTAAGAAATGTTGGGATTATTTTATTCACTACTATATCCCAGTTTCTGAAAGAGCACATGGCAGGTACTTAGTAAATATGTATCTTTGGGGAAGAAGGAATAAATCTGCTCTGGATCTTGCAAAAGATGAAAAAAATCAGTGATGCTGAAAAAGTGATATTGGAGAACTGCTTGAATCGAGTGCCAAAATGTTGGCCAAATGAGAACCTGGCAGAGTTAGACCAGTTATAGAATCTAAAATAGTCAAACCCATAGAAGCAGAGATTACAGTGGTAAATGACAGGGGCAGGAAGGAGGAGGGGATGGGGAGATGCTCGTCAAAGATACAAAGATTCAGTTATGCAAGATGAATACATTCTGGAGATCTAGCATACAGCAATGTGACTATAGTTAACTTTACTGTATTGCATACTTGAAATTTGCTTAAAGGGTATAATGTTTCTTTCAACATTATAAGTGTTGAAAGAAACAAAGAGAGTGGGAGAGAGAAAGAAGAAAGAAAGGAAAAGAGAGACAGAAAGAAAAGGAAAGAGGAAGGAAGGAGGAAAGGAAAGAAAAAAAGAAAACAAAAGGCAATAGTAACTATGTGGGTGACAGATACGTTAATTAGATTGGTTTTGGTGATTATTTCACAGTGTATAGGAGTATTAAAAAAACTTAAGTTGAACACCTTAAATATATGCAATTTTTATTTGTCAAGTATCCCTCGATGAAGCTGAAAAAAGAAACAGGAAAGAAAATTGACAAGGAGGATGAGACAACAGCTGCTTCAGAAGAAATTATTTATTTATTAAAAGGTCAAGAGAGCTTACTGGGAAAGTAAATAAATCTCTAGAAAGCTTTTCAAAAATTGACTCCCTTTCAGATTTTACTGTTAAATTCAGACTTTCAGTCAAGAATATACTACTTTGCTATTATGTGACTTGATATGAACAATGTATGCAAAAATATTTATCAATTGCTTTATTCTTTTCAAAACCTTGACATGATTGAAAAGAAGATATAATTTTGTTGAAGGTCAAATACAAATAAATTTATTTTCACAATTTTGGATTAATTTCTCAAGATAAAATCTCAATCATATCTTTTCCTTTTAGTATTTAATACAAAATTTTGATAGCACTGCTTTTTTCTCTCCTGGTACCACTGCTCCTTGAATACATCCTCCTGAGTATTGGGCTTGACATGAAGCAGGTATTTAATAAAATCAGAGCTACGTAAAATGTGGGCTCTGAACAAACACTAGAGAAAGGTCCCCTTACCATCTGTAATTTGTGCAAGAGTAGCAAATTTTAGTAGTAAGGATGCCCTTGAAAGGTACAGGCCATATACTTAGGTGAATAAAAGGAACAAGGACATTTAACACACAGATGGCAAATAATTTTCATCCCCAGTGCCAATGTCAATCATTTGGTACCAGCTGCCCAAGAAACCATGCTGAACATGAGTCACCGATAGCATCATGTCTTAGCATCATATTGATGATATCTGTCTTGGTTGTGGAATGAGGAGTGGCTAAGATGACTGAGGTATTAGCCAGATCCTAACTCATCTTTCATTGATATAGGTTATCTCACCAATGTAGGTGACACATTATCTTTCACCACTCAGGAGAGAAGCAATGTGTACATAAAAGAGGTTCCAAGGATTTAGGTTAAGTAAATATTATACCCTTATGTGGATATTAAAGAGGCCTGAGATGAAGCTCTGAATATTTGTGGTTCAGCAGCAGTAGGATCCTTATTTTCGTAGACATGGGAACCTCACAGAGTTCATGCAATTGGACACTACTGATGCAAGGCTACTCATTTCAGGATTAGGAATTAACTGCATTGAATTCTGTTCCTAATCCAGCACTTCATTTACCAGAATTCTCACCCATGTAAACAATATTTGGTCCCTAGAGAAGAGTAAGGTGCCTTCATTTGAAATGATTGGAAAGAATGTGGTGACACAGGGAAAAGTCAAGATTAGCTTTTAAAAGGATAAAATACCCTCCAACTTCTTGGCTCAAAATCCTTTGGTAGTCACCGCTACCTATAAGATAGTTCAACTTCCTTAGCATAACCTCCCTGTAACTTTACAAATCTTATCTTCACCTATCTTCCTAGTCTCACCGTTCACTCCCACCAATAAACCTAAATTTCAAGTCCTGTATATTTCCAGGTCAGCCATATATCATTCTACATGGTGGCAGTAAAGTGAAGTGGTTAAGTGTGTAGCATCTGAAGTCAGACCAATAAGGATACCAATCTTTCCCATTTTCTATTTGTAACAACTTGGATAAATTACTTAACCTCTCTAAGCCTCAGTTTCTTCCTCTGTATAATGAGTTTCTTATAGGATTGTTATATGGATTAAATAAGAACCCATATGAGCTTTAGTTCCTGGCAGATCAAAATGCCTTTGTATGTTCTGTCCCCTTATCACACCTCTCTAAGGTAGGGTCTATTATAGAAGCCTAATTTATGGGTGAGAAAAGCATAACTTAAAATAGTTAATTTCCCAAGGCCAGGTGGCTCCTAATCATGGAAATCCATCTCCAGAGTCTATAAACTACTAAAATTTTCCAAGAAGGGGGTCAACAAATGTTTGTTAAATGAGTAAATGAGTTCATGCATTCGTTCTCTTGTATACAAATAGAAACTAAGTATGTTTGTGTTGTAGATTTTCTTAAATGTAAATTGTTCATTTTGTTAGACTGCATGAGCCCTTGAGCAAAGCAGCCATTTAAAAATCCACTTTTTTGACTAATAGACATTGGAAACTACCAAAGGTGGGAGGGTAAAAGGAGGATAGGGGTTGAAAAATTACCTATTGGGTACAGTGTTCATTATTTGGGTAATGGGTACACTAAAAGCTCAGACTTCAGCACTACCCAATATATGCATGTAAGAAACCTGTAGTCCTACCCCTTAAATAAATAAAATGATAAAATAAAAATAAAAATTTACTTTTATAAGCCCAAGAGAGATCCCAACCCATAGTAGGTGCTCAATCGATGATGCTGAAAGAATAAGTGACTGATGGAGTCTGACACTCATGACAAGGAGGATAGAGTGCTTCCAGCCAAATGACTCTTTTTCAGTCAGTGTAAACCTCTGACAACCTTGTCTTGCCTGTAGCTCCTGCAGCGTGAGATCCACCAGCCATGAAAGAGGCAGGAGTTTCAATGGGTCACTGAAGCTGAGGTTGTTTAGGTTGTTTCCGTGGCACCTCGGGTATCCTGAGGCTGCTCCCTAATGTGGGTCATTCAAATGGTGACAGTATGATGAGCTGTCAACAAAATCACCCAATTCTTTCAAATGAAGTTGCATGCTAGTTACCCAGCTGATGTCTTGCTAAAAAGGGGAAAGTAAAATGTCCCATGCTGGTTCTGTAAATCAGGTGATAATCCAGTGTGGTCATATGTAAAGAGTGATAGTCTGTTCTGGGTTAATTTGGGGGGCTTTTCCAATGTCTCCAGGCTTCCTTTCATGCTTTGCTGACTCAGGGTATTTCACCCTTCACTGCATATTCTTTATTCCAGTAGATGTGAGTGGGGTGAAAGAGAGGAGCACAAATGATAAAGGATTCCTCTTACGATCTGCCCTGATAAACGGTTTGGCCCCAGACATCCTTAAAATCATCAGATGAAAAAAAAATTCCTATTTTATCTTGCACCGCACAGATTCCCATCTTCCCATTGCCACAATTAATCAAGAGCTAAGTGCACTGGAGACAAATAAGTATCACAGAAATGGTTACTTTTTCTTCTAAAGGGATATGAACATGGTGGCCCTGGGTACAACTTGGCTTTAGCTGAACAGGAGGAAGGGGTCCACGTGAAAGGATGACCTTTGACAGGGAGGCTTTCTGCTTTGGTACTTTGTGAAACAAATAGTTTCCTGAAAACAAGAGCCTAATGCCCAACCTCCCACTAATGCGATTAAGGGAGCTAATTTCCTGGGTTGGTTTCCCTTCCATTGCACCCATCAGAGCTGGGTTGCTACAAAAGGCCCTCTCTCCTGGAAATCTCTCCCTTCCAGAATACACAGAAAAGTATGGCTTGGCTCACATGAAAAAAAAACACACACACACATAAGGGATAAGGATGAAGATTGCTTTGCTTAGCAATGGAACATCTGTGACTGGACTCAATGCGAGACCCAGTGTGGGTTGTAAAACCTTCTCAGTGCATTTGCTGCATCTTCCCTCAAGCCAAGAGTAAATATTTACACACGCCAGATTTGATGACAACATCAAATTCCTCCTAACTTGTTGAGTAACCACTGTGAGGTTCAAAGGCTCTGAGGTCTCAACTTTCACACTCAGTGGACTGTGACTTGCAATGTAGGCTTGCACACTTTTCATTTGCTTCTAGAGAGACTTCCTTATGCCAACAGGTGACTTTCCCATTCTATTCCATTAAAGAGCCATAACTGGTTCAGACTGCCTGTCCCAGATGACAAATCTTTAATTTTGTTTTCATTCTTTACAAGGAGATTAAGAAACCTCCAGTGAATAATAAAAGGTTATCAGGAGGCCCTCCTGAATTCAGGTGCTTGATGTGCACTCATTAAGTTGAACTGAATTGAGGCCACCACTTGGAGGGAGATTATTTTTCCAAGAAAGAGAAGAATAGCAGAGAATCCTTCTCTCTTTTGAAGAGAAGAAAGGAGCAACTCAACACGGCCTTCAGTTCTCAGGAAATTAATTTATAAAGCAGGCTGTATGCAATGCTGTTTGATTTAATTAGGAAGTAGTAAGGACACAGCAATCACATGCTTAAATTTATAACCAAGTGTACAAAGAAAGATACTTGCCCCATTCTGCAGCTGTTCAAGGAGAAATGAAGGATTCCCCCCGCAAAATAATTTGAAAACAGTTCCCCGAGAACTTTGTTAATTGTCTTATAAAGTTGCCACTCATTTGGATATTTGGGGTAGTGAAAAGCTGATGTCGTCATAGAGTAATTAATTCCAAGCAAGGCTTTACGGCCCTTGAAAGAAGAGGTCAATGTACATTTCCAAGGTAACCTCATTCTCCATTAAGCGCACAGTAGGTATTCATTAAAGACAGCATGGACAATGGCTGTTCAACAATTCAGCAATCATTTGCTTCGTACCTATCATATGTAGGCTTCATATCAGTAGCTGAAGACATAAAGACCCTGCCCGAACTTTAAAACACTAGTGGTAGTATAATAAATATGTAACTAGTCGTCTTGTCATCTCAGTTGATGACAACTCCATCCTTCCCATTGCTCAGGTTTTGACCTTGGAGTTTTGAGATTCCTTTGTACTTTAACTCCTTTATTTCTCTCACACACTATGTTCAATCCATCAGCAAATCATATTGGTTCCAACTTCAAAAGATATCCAGAATCTAACCACATACTGCTCCCATTGGGGCCAAGCCACCAGCATCTCTCTCCTGAATTACTGCAATGATTTCCTAATCAATGTCACTGCTTCTGTCCTGTACACTTCCTCCACCATGTCTTCTCAATGTGCCAGCCAGAGTGCTCCTTTAAAAACATAAATGCAGTAAGATCTCATTCCTCAGCTCAAAACCTCCAGTGGCTCCTGATGTCTCTGAGTCCAAGCCAAAGTTCTTATAATGGTTATATGGTTGTCTATGACCTAGTCCTGTTTAACCTTATCTAGGAGTGTCCTCTGTGTTCACTCAGCAACAGCCACACTGCCTCCCTCTGTTCTTCCCTATTTCAAGGACTTTGCAATGGCTATTCCCTCCACCTGGAATGCTCTTCCTCTAAATAGCTTGCTATCTTGCTCTGTGATTCAAACATTTCAACTCTACTGTCCACATCTCACACTTGGTATCCCAATTTCCCTCAGCCTGCTCTGATTTCTAGCAGCACTTATCACCTGTAACAGTATGGAGTTTTCTTATCTGTCAGGTTACTGTTTATTGCCTATTGTTTATTGTCCCACTAAAAAGTAATGTCCAAGAAGACACAAATTTTTTTATCTGTTTTGTTCATTGTGCCTAGAACAGTGCGTGCCTGGCACATATTAAATAAGTGAGTGAGTGAATGAATGGTGATAGCAAATGCCATAATGGAGTCATGTATAAATATCATACTTGATTAGCATGCTTAGCTAAAGGCTCACTGTCTATCTATGCAGCTTCGTGTAGACATTCCAAAATAGAGATATAGGCTTTAATTCAATTCAACAAATACTCACTTTCTGGCTCAATATGTCTAAATGCTTATATTAAGGGCCTCTATACTGGTTGAATTCAGATGAATAAATAGAGTTCCTGCCTGGATATTATAAGAAAGAAAGTACATTCATTTCTTTTAAAGATTGACTGCCCAGCAAGACTGCTCTAATTTATTCTAGATCTGAGTGTAAGCCATGCTGCTCTTCATGGCTGGGAAGAGTTTTGTGTAAGGTGACCAGTTAAATCACTTTCGGTCATGACTCTACTCTCCATGTCCTCTTTCTTTCAAATGGCAGTTAGGCAAATTTCACAATCACTTACAGAAATTTACATAAAAATAAATTAAAGTGAGACTGGGCTAGGCATGGTGGCTCATGCCTGTAATCTCAGCACTTTGGGAGGCCAAGGCAGGAAGATTGCTTGAGGCCAGGAGTTCAAGCACAGCCTCGGCAACATAGTGAGACATCATCTCTATAAATAAGAAATAAAAATAAATAAAAAACTACTAGCTGTGCATAGTGGTGAGTGCCTATAGTCCCAGCTACTCAGGCTGAGGTGGGAGGATCACTTGAGCCTGGGAGGTTGAAGCTGCAGTGAGCTGTGATCACACCACTGCACTCCAGCCTGGGTGACAGAGTGAGATCCTATCTCAAAAATACAGGGAAGGGAATAACACACATAGGGGCTTGCGGGATGCAGGATGTGTGGGCAAGGGAGAGCATCAGGAAATATAGCTAATGCATGCTGGGCTTAATACCTAGATGATGGGTTGACAGGTACAGCAAATCACCATGGCACATGTTTACTTATGTAACAAACCTACAGTCTTGCACATGTACCCCAGAACTTTAAATTAAGAAATAAATAAATAAATAATAAAATAAGATGGGACTGGGCTGAGCAAACCGTTGAAAATCAACACAGTGTCATTTTGGTATGCGTGGTTTAAATATAAGGAATAGATATTAATTAATCATGCACCTAGGTTCAGTGAGAAAAGGATAAAAAATCTGTATAGTACTGTTATTCTAGTAATGACTTAAGAAAAATACATGTCACCATAGAACCTTTTGCAATGAACAGGCATAATGAAATACTGAATAAGTCTACCAGTGGTCTGCTACTGGTTAGAGCTGATAATATAAAAATTAAGTCAAGTAATGCTTCTAATAAAACATTTGCAAGTCAGTTCCCCACAGGACAGCTTTTTGAAAAGACCCAATGAGAGCAAGGATTTTATGCTAAAATTAGAAGATAAGTACTTTCAAAATTTGACTTGGGGCCTTTGTATTTTTTAAGATCCAGAGTAAATCCCTTGATATCAAATAATGCAGCTACATAACTTTTCAATCAATACTCTGAGGGTGTACGTATGAGGGAGAAACAATGATGAATTTTGAGATGCACTTATTTTATGCAAATCCATGACATCTGAAAGCTCTCCCTCTGCATGCCAGAGCAGGAAGGAAGTAGTATCTGGCCACTGCTCCATAGAACCAGAACTCACAAGTGGCAGGGCATCCCATCTCACCTAAGTAGTTGTCGTCGTCTGTTTCCCCTGAGAAACTGTGCTGCCGCACATCAATATTGGTAGCACCTGCTGGAATTCGGACCACAGTGTTGTAACCTGAAAAGAATTTAGCAGAAATTCAGTACTCCACAAAATGGTTCACTTTCTCTAAGTATGGAATAAAAAGTGGACAACAAAAGAATAGAATGTATTCTCATATAATTCTATTAGGTGCCTTCTAGTCGATGGATAATCCACCATAACAAGACTGATTTTTATGCTCAACATTAATACTTTTCAGTATTACATGTGGTTAACAATTTTCAAACTTTGACCATATTCCTTTTCACGGTTCTTAGGAGCAGATTCTTACCATAATGTACTGTATTAAATGTTCCTGCCACTGTTTTGCATGAAGAATTATCGCCACCACAAACCCCACATTTATCTCTCCGGGCTTTTGAGTTTAAAACATGATCGCATCCAGCTTGCTTTTAAAAAGAAAAGATTTGAAATAAATGTAAGTATTATAGAGATTATAAAATGTCAAATAATGTGTTTCTTTTTTGTGCACTCAAAATGACAAGAAAGTCAAGTCCCTTTAAACTTGCAAAGGTTGAAAACTGAAATTATTTACTGCCTTGCTATTTAAAATGTGGTCCTTGGACCAGCAGCCATGGGCACCTCTGATGTGGTCAGGAATGCAGAATTTCAGGACCCACCCAGATCTATTGGATCAGAGTTGGCCTTTTAATAGGATTCCTCAGGTGCTTCACCTACAGATAAAAGTTTGAAAAGCACTAGTCTGTAAGTAAGCACAGTAATTTTTTAAAAAATTGCTTAGGAATGAAAAAAAAGGGCATAGGTGAGGACTGTATCTAATTAAAGAGCTCATGCCCCATCATAAGGGAGTTGCCGCTGTCCACTCCAGACTATTGCTGCCATGAGGGATGGGAGCCCTGTGTTGACATTTTTTCCCAATTTTCCAAAGAAGCTGGAAAAATTGATTTTATGTAAAATCCCATACGTTTAAATATTGGCTATGAATGCCAGCCAAAGTATGACCATGGGCCGCCAGTTTCAAGCCTGAGGCTCCATCGAGTGGCCTCCTGAATTTCTCCCCATATTAACACAATGCAGCCACGTACACTGAACTCTGAAACATACACTGACAATGACCAGAAGACCAGGAGAACACAGTCCACATTCTTGTCCATTTTGTTCATTTGTGTGAACTAATCTTTGAGGAAAAACTCAATGTGTTGCTGTGAAATGGACAGATAAGGAAATCTGCAGTATAAGCTATTAGTCAGTGGGTGATACCCTTAGGGGTTCTTTCAATCAAATCCTTCCAACCAGGAACTCCAATGTGCTTTTGGACCACAGGCAAAACAAAAACAAAAACAAACAAAAAAACCCAGAGGCATCATCTCAGAGCCCAACCAGATCAGAAATAATTTTTGACTAACGAGAACAGTGAAATGATATCTAGCCCCTGAGAAATCACTACTCTGATGCTTTGCTGTTTCCCAGAAGTTTCCCAATTTCCCTTTCAAGAATAATTAATTAACAGGCATGTCTCAGGTAGAAATGATCATGGTTAAAAATGCAAAGAGAAACTAGAATGAGGCCAGCTATTCTTCCTGACATATTTCTCGACCTCAGCTATTCAATCTAAAAAATTTGCTGTCAGGAAGCATTTGCTTAAGCATTGAGGTTATAGCAAAGGAGTGTGTGTGTAAATTGTTATAATAAATTTTTAAGGAGAGGTTTTGTGCAAGACCCTCACAGAGACTGAAAATGTCAAGAAAAATCAAGGGCAATGGTTTCCAAACTTTGGCACAACGTGCATTAGAAAAAATGATACTACCCAAAGGATTATAAATTATGCTGCTATAAAGACACATGCACACGTATGTTTATTGCAGCACTATTCACAATAGCAAAGACTTGGAATCAACCCAAATGTCCATCAGTGACAGATTGGATTAAGAAAATGTGGTACATATACACCATGGAATACTATGCAGCCATAAAAAAGGATGAGTTTGTGTCCTTTGTAGGGACATGGATGCAGCTGGAAACCATCATTCTTAGGAAACTATCACAAGAACAGAAAACCAAACACCGCATGTTCTCACTCATAGGTGGGAACTGAACAATGAGATCACTTGGACTCAGGAAGGGGAACATTACACACCGGGGCCTATCATGTTGAGGGGGGAGGGGGGAGGGATTGCATTGGGAGTTATACCTGATGTAAATGACGAGTTGATGGGTGCAGCACACCAACATGGCACAAGTATACATATGTAACAAACCTGCACGTTATGCACATGTACCCTACAACTTAAAAGTATAATAATAATAAATAAATTAAAAAAAAAAAGATACTAGGCCGGGCGCGGTGGCTTACGCCTGTAATCCCATCACTTTGGGAGGCCGAGGCGGGCAGATCACAAGGTCAGGAGATGGAGACCATGGTGAAACCCCGTCTCCACTAAAAATACAAAAAATTAGCCGGGCGCGGTGGCAGGCGCCTGTAGTCCCAGCTACTTGGGAGGCTGAGGCAGGAGAATGGCGTGAACTGAGGAGGCGGAGCTTGCAGTGAGCCAAGATCGCGCCACTGCACTCCAGCCTGGGCGACAGAGCGAGACTCCGTCTCAAAAAAAAAAAAAAAAAAAAAAGTGTTACTGATGATGTTGCTGATCCTGGGGCCACACTTTGAGAACCACTGCCCTGGCAATAGTGCACAGATATTAGCAGTTGCTATTCTATCTAGGAAGCCACAAACCACAGCTTGGCAGCGGGAAAACACAGTGAAGAAAACACTATCTGGGACTTACCCGGCAAAGACCCTGGACACAGATATCGTTTGTGTCCTGGCCACAAGGAGTTCCGTCTATCACTCTGTCTCGAAGCTGATAGTAGGCCGTGTTCCCTGCCACTCTGCAGAACAACTTGCACCGGTCCTTCATCAGAACTGGAGAGGAGAAAGAATACAACTTGACTTTCATGCTTGGCCTCGGTGCCGGCCGGCCAATGGCGGATACATACACCAGACACACTTACTTCCACTATACTTAGGGACCCAGCGCACATTGGGAAGCAGACCGTTGATGTTAAAATGCTTCCCGTCAAAGTGAGCACACTGTTCATCTCGGAAGTCTCGCTTCTGCTTGAGACATGGCTCCGTGTTGCAGGACTTAAATTTCATTCTACGTCCTACACAGTATTTTCCACCATTTTTTGGCCTGGAAAAAAAAAAAGTGAAGAGCACACACACTGTATTATCATGTATTCCTCTGAACATCATTCCCTCATTCGTGACTTCCTGTCTTCTAGAGAAGTAAATCTAGGGTGGCAAATGACAGAGGAATGGGCAAGAACTCTGAATCCTGGTTTTGCATTCCTGCTGTCAATACCATGATGCGTACAACCTTGGGTAAGTCACTTGACCTCCGCAAGCCTCCCTTATATTTGCAAAATTGAATGTAGCTACCTTGTAGGCAGTTGTGAGGATAAATGTTAGAATGTATAGCTTAAAGTATGAGATACAAAGCTTGAATCTGAATCTATTAGGCCACTTTTTGTTCCTTTTCTTCCCGACATTCACGGTGCTTCAATGTTAAAACTGTAGAAGGTGAAAGGTACCCAAGAGTGGTTTGGAATGCTCCCTATCTTCCTTTTGTACCTCGACATATTCACAGGAGACCATCGAAAACTTGTTCCCTCACACCTCCATTCATTCTGTCCCTCTACACCCTCTCTCCAGACAACCATTGTTTTTGTTTGTTTTGTTTCACAAATAAAATGGAATAATGGGAATGTGTTCACATTTTGACTAACTTAAGAGGAGAAGCAGGAAAGAGCAGACTGGTTTCATTAGTTTTTGTGTGACGAGTGTATGGCGTACGCCTTGCAAAGCATCACAGTGCAAATTTAATCTCGGCATGCAACCCTGTGCATGTATATTCCAGATGTGATCCAGAGAGTAAATTATACAACACATCTACCAGCAGTCACCAGCATGCCAAATTCATCATGGAAATGGGAAGATCACAGAATCGTAGGAAGCTGGGGCTCACCCACCCAGGGCTCAAACAGCTCGGGTTTCACAACTGCCCTAGAACACCCTGAAACTGAAAGGACATTTTTCACCTTTTTTCCTTTAGAATGAATCTTTCACAGTAATCGGACTATAAAAAATGGGGTTTTGGCTGGTTTGTTTCAAACAGGAGTTTTGGGGAATGAGAAATATATCCCTGCTCACAAAATATAGAATGAGAGGTAGAAGGAGCTCTGGAGTTGGATCTCGGTTCCAATCTGGCCCTATCCTCTATCTCTATCCTATCCGGATCTCGGTTCCAATCTGGCCCTCTCTGTGTGGCCCTAGACAAAGTTCTCAGTCTTCCTGAGCTTCAATTTTGCCCTTCTCTAAAATGAGTGTACATAGTAGATGCCAGAAAATGTTAGCTACTATGATAGTACATGTCAGCACTGCCCAATCTAATCTGATCTGATTCTGCAGTTGGCTTCAGCACCCACTCTGAGCACTGAGGCAGGACTCAGTGCTCCTGCAGCGTGCCCAGGTCCCAAAAAGGCCCTCCTAGGGAAGCTTGTCCTAATATTGTTATAAATGTACTCATTCGATCAAAGATTTGCAACACAAAGTAAGAGCACCGGCTTTGCGGTTACAAGTTGGAGGGATGACTTTGTATAAGCTGTCTCACCTCCCTGGGCTCTATCTTCACATGTAAAACAGAGATGATGCTGTGTACCTAAAAGGCTTGTTGTGACTCTGAAAAACTTAGCAAGAAGTCTGATCAACATTCACCATTATTTATCATACGGAAGACTGCATCTAGGGATGCAAAATGGCACATAAGACAGTCGTGTCTATGTCTGTCTGTTTCTGCATTAAGCACAATTAAGCTCATATACTGTATATCTGCACTATTCATTCAACCTGGAAAAGCTCCTTCATATCTTGTCCAAGACTAGGGAAGATGAGGTGCTTTCATACCAAGTAACAGGATGTTTAGAGAAGTACTTTGCCCAAAGGTCACACAGCTAACAAACGAAGAGAGTCAGGACTGGAATCCAAGTCTCCCAGAATCTTCTCTGTGCACGTCTGCTACATTATCTGTGTGCTGTGGTTCAGAGTCTTTTTTTTGTTTGTTTTCTTTTTCGGTGCCATTTAGAGATGCAGAATGGGTTTCCTAGATCCAAGCCCGTTTCTCAGTAACAAGGCACCCCAGTCTCATTCATAAAATATCACAGATTATCCATGAATAATAGAGCAGGACTGTATACCTGCTCAGGTGAAACTTGTTTTAAATGTACTACAAGGAAGACCCCCTTCAATTTTTCCTCCAGTTGAAATTATCATTATGGAATCTTTTTAGATGTCCCAGCTGACTATGGTGGATCAATCATTTATTTATTGCCTGAAAGTAACTCATATTTCTTTCACTTTGAACATAAAGTTTTTAAAATTGATTTTTTTGTTCTCTTATATAACAAGTCTTAGCTGATTCTTGAACTTTATCAAATGCAGTAGTTCTTCGGACTGCAAATAGTTATGACTTACAGGTGGCTTCCCTTCAGATGGTAACAGTTTCCACCTTTGCTTGCTTTGACCACTGTAACATGGCAAGTAGTATTTTGGGATTTATTTTTATAAAAAACATTTTTTATAAACACACAAAAAATACTATATGTGAGAGGCAATACTCCTGATGGTTAGAAACATGGACTCTGGAAACAAAGGGTTTGAATCCCAGCCATGCCTCTTAATAATGATGCAATCTTAGGTGAGTTGCTTAATCTCGCCAAGCCTCTGTTTGCTTGTCTGTAAAAGGGAGATGGTACTAATATCTACTTCATAAAGCTGTGGTGAGGGTTAACTAGATTAATACATTCAAAGCACTTGAACAAAGTGTGGCTTACAGTAAGTGATTAATAAAAGTTTAGCTATTACAAGATTTGGCAAACTACCATCCTGTGGGCCAAATCCAGCCTGCCACTTATTTTTGCATGGCTTGTTAGCTAAGAATAAGTTTTACATTTTAAAGTAATTGAAAAAAAAATCTTAAAAGTAGAAGATTTTGGGACACATGTGAACTATGGGAAATTCAAATTTCAGTGTCCATAAATAAAGTTTTATTGGAACATAGCCACACCCACATTGTCTATGTTTGTTTCTCCGTGTATCAGTAAGGTTGAGTAATTGTGATGGAGACCACATAAAGTGCAAAGCCTAAAATATTTACTATTTGGCCCTGATGGAAAAGGTTTCCTGATCCCTGGACTATTCTTGTGTCACTGCGCTACGTTCCAAATTCTGTCACTGACTATACTGAGAGGGGAGCCCAATCCAACTCTCCCTGACCAGAAGCTCAAGACCTGGCCTCTCTTTCAGGCTGTCTCCCTTGAGACAGGCCTCTTTCCATATCAAAACTTGGTCTGCAAGTTGATTTGCTTTTATGTAAAGGCAGGTTACAATTTTTTCCTTAATTATGGACATGACTTTAACAAATATAAATTGGCCTTCTAAACTATATATGTTTCCTCTCTCCTAGGCAATGTGACTGTTGCCTGATTTACATGGACTATATAATAGAGAAAACTTTAGCCAACCAAACTCATCTTTCAGCAAGGAAAAAAAATCATTTTATAATTTAATTATTTAGCGGAATAGGAGTATTTTTCTAGGTAGGCAAATATTGAAAATAATAGGAAATATAGCTTTAAAAAATAGTAACCACATTTCCCAACTATTAAGATCCTTTTAAAATATTGAATGTCAAATAGGGATGGGAAGGGTTTAAGGAAATTGCTAGAGTAATTCCTATTATGCACAGCCAAATTGGATCTTTCTTTCAAGCACATATTACACAGCCATGCCTGTTGATACATAGAAAGGAAATTCAAGATGATGCATGACCAAAACTATAACGAAATTTTTGCAGAGGTCATCACAGATACAGTCTATTCTCAAGGAAAGCTAAACTTTGGTCTGCAAAAGGGTTTGAACAGAAATCTCAACTTCTACGTTTATGTACAATGAATTAGGGTAGGCAGATTTAGGGTTGGCACAAGACATTTCTAAAGATATAACAGGCAGCCCCAGAAGGTAGTGTGATTCCTGTGCTTGGAGGTTTTTAAGAAGGGGCCTGATGGCCAATTATGGAGAATGCTGAAAGGCTATTCAAAATTAGATGGGATGGGGCGGGAGCTGTACCAGCCCATCTTTAATGATCTTTCCAAATGGGGCAGTCTATGAAACTGGATTCTTTTATGTGTTCATTAGTTAATCGCTCTTCCACAGTAACCAATTCTCAACATTTCGAAACAAGTTCATCCAAACCGAGTGCCTCAAAAAAAAGCCTTGCTGTAATTCCTTACAGCCAAACGAGAAATTCATTTTCTGGATGAAATAGACATGTGTCTTGAATATGTTTTTAAAGTAAGATTTCATAAGCAGTTGCTATGGAGAGAGCCTAAGGGGGAAATATCTAGTTCACAATCTTTTTTTCCTCAAATTTTTGAGTTTATTATTTTCAAATTTTAACCTATCTCCTAATTTAAAAGCAAAATAGAAGCATTGGAAAAACAAAATGCTGTGCCTTTCCTGAGGAACTGGTATGATTTTTGTTTTTGATAGACTGTAACAATTCTACGGACCATTTTGTTTCAGCCACAAGGAAGCTCTGAGCCAAATTGTGAGCACAAAACAAGTATAGGGCCCAAAAGCCTGAAAATACATCTTCTAGTTCCAAAGCTCAGTCTGGTTTTGGTACTGTAAGTTATATTTTGGTGGTTCTGATTTTAAATTTTACTCTATTATACACTTCTTATAGGTCGGGAGACCATATAATTAATTGCCCAATCAAGAACGTTCTGAGAGTGAAAATGGGAGCTATTAATAACTCCTCCAGGGCAACAGATAGAACGAGGGACTGTTGTTGCAAACCAGAACTATGATCATCTTATCCGTAGGGCATGGATCAAAACTGAGATTAAAAAAATAAAGCACCTAAAGACAAAATATAAGGGCCCCACCTGTAGCACCATATATACCACTTGAGACCAAAATATCTTGTGACCAAAATTAGAAAGCATATGGTCTCTACGGCTTGCTCGTGGAGTAGAGCATAATCTCATCTTTTTTGGCTTTTATGCTTTCGGGGGGGAAAAAACTCCTAAGAATATACTATAAAGTCTCTGGATGCTAAATAAATACACTCTTGAATCAGATAAATACTGTGAAAAAAGACAAAACAATCCAGTGTCCTTAATAGAGACATACCTTGTACCTTGGGTTCTAAAAACAGAGTACTCCATTATATTGTAAGGGCTCGTCAAACTGACAAAAGGCATATTCCCGGTGAGGGGGGCAGCTGTTCCCCTCAAACTCCCTGAGAAGCGTGACAGCAACCACTTCTACGTTCTACATAATGAACCATCTGCTCTGTGAATTTCTCTGAACAAGCTTTTAAACTGAGATTTGGATCTGATTTTCCCTTTTCTGTGTTCCTTTCTCTTTTCAGATTGACTCCCCCAGAGCCATTGTAACCTCTGTATTCAGAGGCAGTCTCCTTCCTCAATTAACAGGGACATCCTAAAGTGCAAATAACTTGGAGGAGTTTTAATGAAATGATGTCAGTGCTGACACTCAACTAGGTGTTTTTTTTTTTTTTAAAAACTCCCATAGCAAACAGCAGGGACAAGGACCTCTAATTGAGGTCTTTAATGATTGGTTCTTAACTTCTGAATGTGAGGATCTTTGTTGCACTTTGAAGCTCAAGATCCTTTTCTGCTGAGATCTTTACACTGGGTGATTTTCTTTGTCTAGCCCATTCCAATTATGGAGTGATTTATCTCTCTCCACTTTTCACATTACTTCTAGAATTGCTCAAGACTTAAAAAAGTGGTATTTAAAAAAAGGCCAAATACTTATTTTGCATGGAATATTCTTGAGTCAAAAATGTTTTAAGTGCTTATAAAGTGGTCACTGTTTGCAAGTTCATACCCTCATGATAGCATTTACTATAAACTAATAACTTTGCTCAACGTAGCCAACAAATAGTTTTTAATATGTAAAAATTCATCATATTAGTTGTTACAAGATTTTCTTTTAAAGCTTCAACAACACCAGCAACAAGGATGTATAGCTGAGTTTAAAAAGCAGTATGAAGCTTCTTTTATATTATATATACTTATTTTATATTATATGGTACTTATTTCATATAATACATATTTACATCCACAATCTTTTCTAAAAGTCTGAAATGACACACACCCAATTTTTTTTAGTGATTATTTCTCATGGGGAATAAGCAGGAAGTAGGAATAGTGTGACAACTTCTAAAATATTCTATATGTTTGTGTATGAATCTTTTTAAGCATGATCTATATTTATACTAATATTTTAAAAACTAATTCAAAATATAGGCTATATCGAAAATCTAAGGCTTATTCATTTTTATTCATAGCTACAGTATTAGTTTTATGGAACAGAGTCTATATCTCATAGCCCTTTAGTTATCTTCCTTGTTGACCACTACATGGACATGAAATAAGGTTGGGTTACGAACAAAAATGAGTTAAAGTAAATTAATCATCATCTGAGATTTGTAGTACAGAGTATTTAGACCAGGGCTTGCAAACCAGTTGCCTACAGCTATGTTCTTTTTGATTCACACAATTCAGATTTTTCATAGAAAAGATTTGGAAGCTGTGCCAATATTAGACTGTTTTCTTACCTCTGAACAATCAGCCAGACCTGAGTAGTGCCCTGCATTTGATCTCTACAATACAACTATTGTATTACCCTAGCCTACTTAGTTCCTTTACTTCACCTATTTGCTTCTCAGTACAATAGAGTTTGCTATCCATGATCTAAGCTATTAAAAATAAATGAGACTGCTAGAGGAAATCATTTTACAAAATCCCAAAGCAGCTAGGGTCTTCAAAGTGGTTGTGGGTTTTTACATTGAAAAACTATCCCTATAGATTTCTTGGTTCCCCAGCCTAAATAGGTTCCATGGCAAGTCTGAGAAAGTGCCATACAAACTATTACTTACTTTTACTTACCTATTATTTTCTATTCCTTTTCAACTATATATGTCTTAGATCTATGTAAAATTGGATGCCATTTTTCAAAATGAAGATAGCAATTTATTATGCATAAACAGGCTTCCCCAACCCTCCAACCCACCCCACCCTACCCATGTCTGCTATGACAAATGCTGGGGGAAAAAGTCCATGGACTTTATTTAAACATGTCAGTCCTGACAAGGTTAGGCTGGTAGAAGTTGCCATAGTCACACAATGAGAATTATTCTGAAAGGTAAGAGACTCTCAATCTGTAAAATGTCAGGTTGTAGGATGGGGACTTCAGCTGTCTCACCTGTAATACAACTAGATTGATTAAAAAAGTAATTTCTTATCACAGAACACATTATTGGTGGAAAAAAAAAAAAAGAAAAAAATAAAATACAAAGTAATTCTTGATTTGGGGTCCCAGGTCCCTTGAGGTCTAACTAGAGGGAGTATATTAGTCTACAAACTGGATGAAAATGCCCAATGTTTTTGTTTCCATGTGAAAATCTATCTAGTCACTCCATTAGTGTGCTATCTTAAGCTCTGAGTGTAGCGGGGAGAGTGAGACCTGCCTGATTGTCAACACTGGGAAACAGACCAACCCCAAAACCATCATCTGTTTGGTAGATAAAACTGTGAATAACAAAGGATCTTGAGAGAAAAACAATAATACAGGGAATAGACTTTGGGTACCATGGAATAGACTTTGGGTGCCTGGGAATAGACTTTGGGTACCGTGGGTCTAAGCAGCCCTTGAAGTTTATGTTCTTTCTAGCTCTCTAATTTGGAACGTGCTCTTCATCCACCAAAATTATTCCCTTTAGGAATCTCTTGTTCCTGACATACCAATAATAACAGTTATACATTCTAGGACTTACTCTGGTCTGTTGCACTCTCGAATGGCTGTTTTGATGCCCCCTCCACATGTTCTGGAGCAGGTTCCAAAGGGACTCCAACTTCCCCAGGATCCATCTGTCACAGGGACATCCATTTCTTTGGGAACACAAAATCCATACTTGCAGTGCTGTATTTAATAAGGGGAATAGTGAGGGAGACTTGGCGCTATGAGTTGTTACAGGACTGGCTGTCCTTTTAAACACACCATACTTTAATTATTTTCCATGTGTGGGTTTGAAATGCTGCAGATTCATCATCTATATGAATACTAGAAACTATAGGGATTTTAATCTCACACTTAGTGATTTTAGGCTGGGTCTTCCTTTATAGCTTGCTTGAATAAAACTGGCCAGTGACTGGCTCCAGGCTGACATGGTAACTCCAATGACAAGCTTCAAACGGCTCAATTAGTTTACTTGGAAAAACCAGGAGTGGAAATGGGAAGGGTGGTTATAGACAGGGCCAAAATGAGTTCTAAGATTTGCATAGTGAATTTCCATCAATAAGGCCTAGAGAAGTTACAAGTCTGGTAAACTATAATGCTTTATTGCTCCCAATTTTAATTATATTGGAGAGGGGGAAAAAAAAGCGAGTTACATGATTCCTATAAACACACTCCAGGAAACCTGTCAGGATGAGACGAAAGCAAAATGGACACACTACAGAGAGCCCTAAACTTTATTACTTGTTTGTTACTAATGGTTTCAGATTCTCCAGCCTGGAGCAGGAAGAAGGCCATGATGTTTAAAAAATAATAATAAAACAAAATAAAACTCCTCAGCAGGACAAGGGAGGAGAGAAGCCATTCCAACCCTCTGCCATTGTTGGGGTGTGAAGCCCTGACACAAAGCCGAGGTCACTGAGCAATGGACAAAGGAACAGTGGCGGCAGTGGCCACAGGAGGGTGACGCCCCGCGGCTCGCTCAGATCTCTGAAGCAGAGCTGGTGGCGGCTGTCATGATTTATCCCCAGGGAGGACACAGCCGCCAAGAGGGGAGAGGCAGAGAAGTTTGAAGACCAGGGGGTGGGGCAGCATGCAGGGAAAGTGGAAAAATAAGAGGTAGGTGAAGGTCTCAGTGGGAATAGCAGGCCCCACCCCCACACAATACTTGGTAAACAATTATTTAAACAGTGCAATTAAGCTTTCTCCAGTCTGCCTGGCCTCCTCCCTTGTAATTATCCTCTTACAGTATCTGAGGACACGTCCCTTTCCCTGGGCTGTTTGGCTGAGGCTTAAGACGTTCTGCATCTGAACCCCGGGTGACTCAGGACACATGAAATGTGCACCAAGGCAGTGGGGACTACGTCACTCTCTGGAAATCACTTCATATTTGTCTTTACAGTGGCTGTGAACATTTCTTAGAAAATATACATATAAAAATAAATGAACAGACGGACAGCTTTGTCTAGAGTACCTCTGTCCCGTAGACACAGAACATGAACCACATATATAATTTAAGAATTTCTAAAGTCACATAAAAAACTTAATTTATTTTATTTAGCCCAATCTATTTAAAACATTATTTCTACATGTAATCTATATAACATTACTCAAGATATTTTTTATTTTATTTATTTATTTATTTTTTTGAGACAGGGTCTTCCTCTGTCACCCAGGCTGGAGTGCAGTAGTGCAATCATGGCTCACTGCAGCCTCAACCTCCCAGGCTCAAGTGATCCTCCCACCTCAGCCTCCCGAGTAGCTGGGACCACAGGCGTATACCACCATGCTCAGCTCAATTTTCTTATTTTTTATAGAGACAGTTGGGGGTGGGGGATCTTAGCATGTTGCCCAGGCTAATCTCAAACTCCTAGGCTCAAGAAATCTGCCCTCCTTGGCTTCTCAAAGTGCTGCGATTACAGGACTGAGCCACCACACCTGGCCTACTAATGAGTTTTTTAATGCTCTTTTTTTTCATACTAAGTCTTCAAATCCTGGGGTGTATTTTATACCTAAGCACATCTCAGTTCATGTTGACATTTTAACATAACCACACGTGGCTAGTGGCCACCATACTGGACACAGCGGGTCTAGACAGACAAAACTTAACAGAATATAACAGGTCTCACTAGGACTGGTAACTCTTTTACAAAATAATTCTGTGGCCTTGGGTGAGTCCTTAAAGTCTGTTTCCACAACCAAAAAATCGGGACCTACTGGCCAAAATTATTTGGAGTTTAACATGGGACAAAGTATGTAACATACTTAGTATATAACTTAGCACATACGGGACCCCACTTAAATAACAGTGGCAATGATAATGGTAAATGTGTACACTGCACTTAATATTTGTCAGGCACTGTTCTAAGCATTATATATACAAACTTAGTCCTCACAACACACTGCGAAGTAGGTACTATTATAACTTCCATTTTTACAGGAAAGAAAATGAAGGGACAGAGGGGTTGATGCCAAACATAAGTAAGAGGCAGGAATGGTACTGAAACATAGACAAGACTTAACAGTGCATACTCTTAACTGGGACACATACTGCCTCTTAACTGTGAGCAAAGGGGACAATTTCTGACATCTAAATAAAGGACTGAAGTTTTCACCAAAAGTAAGATTAATGAGATGCCTAGGTGAGGCTGAGTCTCCAGATTATTCACTCAATATCCATCCTCCCCTTTATCTTGGCAATAGAACCTATATTTTCCAAAGTTTCCCTATGGATAGCGGTGGTCAAAGGGAAGTTAGCAGAATTCACTGGGTAGGATTACTCAAGAGGCCCTCTGAACTCTTTGGCTTCATTCCGCGGGGAAGTCAGACTCCTTGGCTGGAGCTAACACAGCCATTTTGTACCTTGAGGACAAAATTAAGGAGTTTTCTGGAAATATATTTTTTCCCTCTTAGCACTTCAGACTTCAGTTTCTGGATCTCTTTATTCTACAGATTTTATTTCCACAAGAGAGCAACTTCCAAATGACCATTCTTCTCATTAAGCATTCCTATAAACCTCAGAACAAAACAAGGAGGTAGGTTTATCAGAGCGCTACCATTTAGCACTGCACTCAAATGTCCTCACAGTTGCTTTTTAAAAGAAAACTTCTAATTCAAAACTGATGGAAATTAAATATTTCTTAGTGATATGACCATTGACAGGTGTCCAAAAGAGAGGAGGAACTTCAGAGGAATATGAAAAGTGTCTGACGTGACAGATGCTGGGAATGGGGGCTGTTTGGGAAACATGCGCCAAGATAATCTATTTTACCTGGCAAATTCTACAAATAATAATCACAGAGCAAAATTACTATTACATCATAGCAAAGCATTAAGTGGCTGGTGAAATAAGAGCTGAAATAGAGTCAGCCTTTATTTAAAATGTCCAAAACCATTTAAATAGTATTTTATACAAATGTATCTTTTTAAGAGGTTGGAATGGGGACTTAGAGGTTGATTTTGTCCAAAGGAAACTTGAAACAAAGGGGTTTCAAACCTCACACTCACAAATAAGGTTAAAATGAAAATGCTAAGGGACTTAAGAGAGTGGAGAAAATAAAGAGACATTAGTGAGTCATTCATCAAAATAACATTGTGTCAGCAGCCCAAGACAGATTACTGCTGCAGGAGCAGAACAGAAAGAAGGGAAAGAAAGAAAAAACATTAACCCAGCGGCCAAGGGAGGCAGAATGTGCTAGCATATAGAGAAAACACACATACTGGCAATTCTATGAAAAAGAAACAAAGCAAAAAACTCAAAGAATTTCTATGCCAACATATTCACCTTCTTTGGCATTTCTAGAATGTGTAAATACTCTTCAGGGTATTTATATATATCCACATCTTTAATAAAAGCTGCTAGACATGGCCACTTTTCTAAAACAACTAAAACTGGACCTATCATTTTCTCTGCACAGTTCTTCTCCAAAAGCATCCTGAGCCTACCTTGGGAATGCCTTGAAGGCTCCTGCTCTTGCTACAAGCACACCCACTTGCTTGTGTTTAGCAGGAGCAGGGTCTGCTGAAAGCTCTCCCAAAGCTCCCCATCCCTCAGAAGATAGAAGATTACCCTACTATCCCTCCTCTTCTGCAAAAACAGAAGATTGGGAAAAGACACAATTGACATCCTCCAAGTTATTCTGCATTCTAGAACTAGTTGGGTAACCATACTGCTATATGGAGCTTGATAGCACGTTCATGACAATTTTACTAAATACAAGTCATTTCATCACGTAATTGAAAATTTTTCTTTGTTGTGTTTCTTTTTCAGTAATAACATGTGTCAGAAATAGACACAGTGGGTGGGTCTATCAGGTTAAGAACCACAACTAAATACCAGTGATTTTGCTGAGATCAAACATTCAATTTAAGTAATATAACGGGCTGGTTCTAACTCAAGCCAACTAACCAAGTTGTCAAATAGGTGTTAAGTTTATTGTTATCTCCTACCAACTGGTAGCAGTTGTTTGGATCTTTGTGTTTAGAAGGACTCTGAGGCTACATCTTGATTTTGTAAGAATGAGTGCCATATTCAATTTTTAATGGCTGCCATTGACTCTCAGACAAAACTATGATTTTGTAGCCTCCAATCCACTAAGTTTTACGTCTTGCAAAGATTCACTCTTTGGTCAAAGAGATATATTTCCCTTTACACCAATGAAAGCTCTAGAAGCTATTACACGCTTGTATCCGTATACACTTTTTGTTAGGCTGTCATTGAGGAAAGCTATATTCTCAATTGATGAGGTCCCAGCCACAGAGAAATTAGCACATGAGCTGACTCTGTTTCCAATTTAAGTCAAAGACAAAAGCATCTTTATTATAATTTTTTATTTTTGCATTGGCCTTTATATTTTTAAACTTTCATATCCTCAGGATCATTTAACACTGAAAAATCCACTAGTCTTCCTCTTTGACCATCACAAACTGGAGGAGCTCAGTGAGCCTGAGTTAGGGCCACTCCAGTAGGACCTGCTGCCCCTTCAGAGGAGGGGCTGTGCCAAATGATCTGAGTGACCTTGGACAAATCACTCATTGTGAGACAAGAAACTGAGAAGTTTCTTCTCTGTAAGATCAGGGAACAGGTAATGAAGTTCCATCATCTCTTAGGACCTCTTCCACAGAAACATTCTGGGTGCTACTGATTCTATAAGGTAAAGCGGACGAAAGCGAAATGAGATGAGAATTATTAAAAGTAAGTAAAGTGGACAATGCAAAGAGGAGAGAAAAAAGGGAAAAACATATAGAAGGATAGCAAACCACTCAGAAATATCATTCAGGAATTGTATCCTTGGTAAGTTACAGATAGAATGCCATTTTCCATGTGTATTTCTTTTTAAATTGGGATTTATATCTAAAACTTTTTGTAACCAAATTTTTGGGCTGATGGTAGTATCACTGACATGCCACCATTTTTTTAAATGCACACTAGGTACAGAAGGTTAAGTTAATCATACTCCTAGGTGCATGAGACACTGTTACCACTGGGCCACAAAAGTAGCAGATTCTGTTTAGCTATTAACAAATCAGTAGAAACAATTATAACCAGCGCATGAGAACCTGGATTTCGATATATCCTAGATGACATTATAGCTCCTTAAAGGGAATAATGCCGGTTGGCAAAAGCCTGGTATCATAGTAGTACCTGCAATAGATGTACTATATTTCTATATTTCCTTGATTCTAAACTGTTCCATCAACTTACCAATAGCTTTCCAGTGTCACCCCAAAAGAGAAGAAAAAGAAATACAATCTCACATTAAATGTTCCCATAGGCACACTGGAATTTTAGACATGTTTAAATGAGAGAAAGTCTTAAGTTGAGAGAATATCTTAATATTGAAGCAATAATGATAGGTATATTCTCTGGTATCAGCATTACACAATCTAAGTTTCACAATTTTTAATAGTAAGCTAAACATCTGTCCTCTAAAAAATATTACGCATGCTAAAACAGACTGCATTGTTTTATATTCTAAACATTGGTGTCTGATTATACAGCCAAAATTGTGCACATTTCTGCCCTAAGACAGAAGGACAGAACAGGGCATTACTTGCCTTTCCAGGCTCGCACTCCGTCCCATCGGCCCAGGGTGTGTGCTGAGTCCGGCAGCCTTTGTGTACTCCATTGACATTATTGCACCAGAGCCGTCTACATTGCATCTGCTCAATTCAATGAAATGGCAATTGAGAGACAAATGATTTATTTGACAGTATCAAACAAGGCAAAGCTTGCTTTCAACTAATGTTTCGCTAATGATATAGGGTAAGTTGGAAAGGAAATTCTTTTCTTGGCATGATAAATGCTAAAATATTAAAAGAGATATAGACAGCAGCCCATAAAACACATTTCTATGCCTGGTAATGGATACCCATGTACCCACCACCAAGCTAGAGGAAAGAAAACTTCACAGGCACAGCTGAAGGCCCGATGTACTCATCCTAGGTCCCTTTCCCTTCCCTTTCTTACCAGAAGTGACCACAGTCCTGAGTAGTGTTCATCACTTCATCATTCCCAACATTTTTACTACAAATGTTAATAAATCTCCAGTAATAGACAGCATGTAAGCTTTACAACTGCACCATACTGACATATCCTACAACTTGCTTTCTTCCTCCTCTAAATGCTCTGTTTTTTAGATTTATTCCATTTGCTATATTTAACTCTATTTCAGGGCACACTTTTAAAAGATTTTTTAATTTTTCCTAATTATTAAAATAAACCACACTTACAGTAGAAAAGTTGCACAAGTATTAAAAGTTTATTTTTTTAAATAGAAAAGGTTTCAAACTACTCTATCTTTTCTGTAGCTTTTTCTCCCCTTTTAGGGTTGAGATCATACTTTATAAAATTGTTTATCTTGTTATCTTAACTTAAAATTATATCAGGAGCATGTTCCCAGATGCAGATCGTTTTCAGTTGCTACAAAAGGGAGACACTATAATTTGCTTAACTTTTCTTTTGCTTGGCAGTTCAATGACTCCTAATTTTTCCTATCATAAATAACACAAAAACAAATATTGCCATGAATCAAGTTTACTCAAAATTTTGTTATTATTTCCATGGAATACTACTGTACTTCTCAATTCACCAGGCAATCTCTGAAGACACTCCCAGCAAAAGAAACACACACATGCCACCCCAAAGAGACAGAATGGGCCACCCCATAGAAGCACAGTTCTACTCATCTGCAACCTGATAACTGCTAGATGATGTCACTGGCCCAAACCTCCACAACACATGCATCAGGCTATATCACACAGCCATCCCAGCTGAGGCCCCAGCAGAAATGATTTCAAGCCCCAGTTGGTCACAGGATGTTACCTTCACAAGCTAAAACACAGAGACACGTTTGTCTCATGAGTTACCTCTTCTGAATCTTGAAGAGTCCCTATAATTTAGGTCACCTGGACAAGTCGAAGGGCATTAAAGGCAACAAGGAGAGAAAAAAGCTGAGCTCTGTAATTCCCAACTCTGTAACCTTGCTGCCTCTGAGCCTCACTTTCACTTATAAAATGAAAGTGATGATGGCATTTCCCTTTTGGGCTGCCATGAGGATGACATGAGGAAGTGCAGGTAAAGCATTATTTAACACTGAGCAATAGTACTGTTGTGTCATCTTCATAATTATTATGATCACTAATATACAATTTTACTCTCAGCTTTTCCTTGGGTAGTTTATATTCGAGTTAGAATCCAATGGAAAACTATGAATAAAAAGAAGAGCAGAATCAGTAGATGAGGGCAGAAGTGGCCCTCCTACACTTACCATATACGGGCACACCTGAGAACCTGGTCCAAAAATCAATTCACATTGTTTATTCACGTTGTAAAGGATGCCTGGCAGTTGGACAGGCAAAGGGTAGGGTCTGGATTCAGGTTCATTAAGCAAACACTCGCCATAACCAGTGCTATGGAAATACACAGAAACACACAGATGGTGAGAACGGTGGCTGTCAAGAGCTCCAGATAATGGTAAAGGCCACCCCACCATTGTAATGGTAGAGAGGACAGTTACTTTTTAACATGTGCTTTATTCTTTACAGCCAAGATTAAATCCAGATGCTGAAGTTACATTTTTGCTCTTTACTTTGTAGAACCACACACAATGAATACAACATAGCCAGTAGGAAATATACATCTGCTACAATGTTTGATCACACTTCACAGCAATTATCTGTTTGTGTTTGACTATCTTTCCCAATAGACTGTAAGCTTCTTAAGGGCAAAGATAGTGTCTTTTTCATCCAAGCACAGGGCCCTGTCCATGACAACAGGTGCTTAGTAAATGTTTGTTGAAGGGATGCATAAGCAAATCAATGACTCATAGAAAGAAAACACTTTACACCATCTGGTTAAAAAGAAAAACAGCAACCCTCCGGTTCTTTCCGTTTTCAGCAAACACCTCTCCTGGAAAATTCACACCCGTTGAGTTCTGATTAATAAAGCCTCCTCTTCCCTGTGGTTGCAGAAATATACACCCAGTGACTCTGGGACAATCACTTAACCTTTCATACTTCTGAGAGAGAAGAGCAATAAATCTGTGACACAGGGGCATTGTATAATGTAATGGATCTTTGAGCAGCCTAGCAGGAAGCTTAAAAAACAAAACAAGAAAAGAAAGAAAATGGGAAAAAAGAGAAAAGGGGGAGGGAAGAGGGGGAGAGGAAGAGTGAGGCAGAGAGAGAAGGTCCTCAATTCAACAGTGTGGGAGCTACTAAAATTTCCACTCATCCACAGACTCTGCTTTGGGATCATCTCACTACCCCACCCCTTTTCAGGCCAAAATTACTAAATTAGAAGTGCATAAATACTTGCGGCCTTCATCAAGAAATCAGATTCATAGTCCCTCTCCCCATGTCTGAACAAATCTCAAAACTTTACCCAAAATGAAGCAACATTTCCACATCCTCTTTAAGATTCCAACCTTTTCTTTAGCTCAGTCTGTAATCTTCTAAACTCTGGCAAGGATATGAACTACACAGATGTCAGAGAGTATTTTGTTTGTTTGTTTGTTTGTTTTGCCTTCTCCAAGGAGTGTCAACAAAAATAACAGAAAAGGAATGTTTGACTTTGTATTGTCTTTCCCACAATTCATTCACTACATGTAGACCAGGCACTAGAAGTTTGTGCTAAAAGAATGTTCAAGTCTTACTCTAAAAACTCAGTGATATATTTTCGACTACACTTTGACCACATCCAGGGGTTGGTGTAGAAGTTCAGTGTTGGAGCCATGACATGCTGGGGACTCTTAACTCCTTCTTCTTTACATTTGTTGTTGTCATCATGAGGCATGTTAAACCTAAAGCCAATGAGACAATGATGAGAATGTCAATAAATACCAAGGGATCATGCTGTTCTAATTGCTTCAGGAATGCATCTATCTAAGAGAAAAAAATTTAACTGCATTTTGGATAAGAACCTGAACTCTGGTAAGTAGAACAAAATGTAAGACAATTCGAGATAGACTGTAGATTAAAATATAATTCTCACCCAACTTAATACGAAGTGTAAATGCATAAAATGCATTTAAAAAGATGTGGGTTGGCCCATGTATTTGGTTTAAGTGTACTTTTTGGAATTGCAGAGGCTCTGAATAAGCTGTAGTTGGTGCTAGAATACAGTAGTTGGAATTCCTAATAAGCTGTTAAAGGGCAATTTATAGAGTCAAGAATTTGGCAACTTATGATAATGTGAATATAAAGAGTCAGGGAAGTGTCAAAAACTGAAGCCAAGAGCTTTCTAATAAGAGGCTCACTATGGGTCTTGGCATCTTCCCTTTTTTGGATCAGGGTGACAAATTATATACCTGTGTAGGTATATCATTCTAAAGGCATGCAAAGTTTGTGCACAATAAAACCCATGAAAGGTAGTGGTATGCATGGAAACCAGAGGCATGCCAATTCTACTGGCGTAACTCAGAGATGGCAAATAGTTTCATGCTTCATGCCAACACCAATTGATTGGTACTGGCTTCCTGAAAAGCCAGGCACAAAAGGATTCTTAAATTAATCCAGGTTCCGCCTGTGAGAAGGCTGTGAAGGACTGCCAACATCCTTATGGGCCTGGAAGGGAATGCAGCAGCATGAACACATACTTGCAATTCTTGGCTTAGCCAGAAGGAGTGGAAAAAAGTAGGAAGTATTTCCTAAATCCAGAAACACCAATTCTGTGACCCACATGCCATTCTCAGCTCAGGCAATTATCCACTGGGTGACAACCTCAGAAGGGTCACCTTCCCTCTGTCTGGATGACTATCCCCAATCACAAAATTGACACATGTAATTAATTTAGCATTGAGGGAGAAATTCCCTTCACTAGTTCATCTTGATTACAGAAATAAGTGAGTCAGACAGAAGCATGTAGATTTGCATCATATAAAAGTTGGAATAAAAGCCTATGGAGTCTATTCCATTAATTTATCACATTTTCCCTTTTTCTTTAAAGTTTATGTCTCTTAATACTCACCAACAGAGACAGAAAAACTTGATCTTAGTTGAATTTAGAAATAGTTCTTAAAACGTGAGACTCTTATGCTTAAGAATCTATTTTCTTAAAAGAATAAATGCCTTGGTTTCCAGTTCCCTGATGCATAATCAATGTAATACCTGCATCAACAAACTTAAAACAAGCAAGGCATTCAAATCTTAGCAGTTTCTCTATAGTGGTGTTTATTTCCCATCCCCAGATGATGTTTATTCCCCACTCTCACAATTACTTGATACAGTCAAGTTTATTTCAGCATGTAAATAAGCTGAAAATTTATTTTCATTCAAATGTTACTCACATTTGCTCACTGAAGGAGTTAAATAGTAATAAATACTTATTGGACACGTACGAACAACAATAACCATGACTTTTCAGTATTCACAACACACCAGAAAATGTGCTAAATGCTTGAGATGCTTTATTTCATTTAATCACTTATTTTACCCAATGAATAGTACAGGTTGAGCATTCCTCATCTCAAAACCCCAAATCCAAAATCCTCCAAAATCCAAAACTTTTTGAGTGCCAACATGACACCAGTGGAAAATTCCACACATAAATGTGTAACACAAACTTTGTTTAATGCATAAAATTATTTAAAATATCATATACAATTACCTCTAGGCAATGTGCATAAGGTATATACAAAACATAACTTTCTTGCTTAAACTTGAGTCCCATCCCCAAGATATCTCATTATGTATATGAAAATATTGCAAAAATCTGAGACAATCCAAAATCCAAAACATTTCTGGTCCCAAGCATTTTGGATAAGGAATTCTACATCTGTACTGTTATTATCTGCATTTTGCAGATGAGAAAACTGAGCCATAGAGAGCTTTAATTACTTGATCAAATCCCACAGCCACTAAGCTGGGGAAGCTGGAATGGGAATTCTCTTCAAGGCTTCCCTGAGTTTCACAAAGGTGCTTCAGAAAACACAAGGATAGAGAAGATGTTGACTAAGCAGGTTGGGCCTGCCACAAATGCTTAATGGAAAGCCATACCTCTTTTATGTTCTAAATAGGGGGCATTTGACTATATTTCCTCTGGAGAAAAGAAAAGGGGTGTGCTCTTAAAATACATTTGAAGGGTACTAGTTTAAAAATATACCTGTTATCGATTGAGCTAAATTGGAGACACCTGTGTATATATCCATCTTGTTCTGTGCCTCATACACTACACTGCACATAGAGGACCTTAAATGTATGAATGAAAAGCTTGTTTTATAAATGATGTTAGCTCTAAGTAAAGTTATCATCTGCCACACAAATTGATCTGCAGCTATATTAATAATATCTTTTCAGAAAATTATTTCAAAATAGATAGTATAAGTAATTTAATCATCTTAGAAAGAAAATAATGCAGATCAAAACTCAGAATAATTTCTAGTAAATTTGCAGTGTTTTGCCCCATGTTCTAACCATGCTCTATTTCTAAAAAGCAAAAGGGAAAAGCCATTTCATAATAGCCACTTAGTGATCATAATTAGGAAATGATTCCTTCTTTCTATCTTTGTTCATTCCCTTTCCTGAAAAAAGGGATATTACTGTTCCCAGATGCTAAATATCAGAATTAGAACTGTGTATAACTAGAATCAGGAATGGTCTGGCTTTGTAAAAATCTTGGGGGCCACAGTAATGGTGGGGGACCCTCCTGGACAAAGGTGTTAAATCAGGAAAGTTCTCTAGGCTAATATATCCTCTGCTTCAGTAGAAGGAATGGAAAGACCCCATTTCTCCAGTTCCCAGTAGGAAAGGAGACTATTAGACCTCATGTATTGAACTTGAGCAGTTAAACCAAAGATACACACAAGCTATGGCTGAAGAGAGTGCACTGCATTTACTCAACTATCGGAAGTCAAAGTCATTTCACCCAATTAGGTTCAAAGCTCTTCCACCCTGCAAACTCTACTATGACTCGGGAAGTGTCTTACACACTTGAAAGTCAAGTAAATGCTCACTGACGCGAAGGAATAAAAGGTTTAGGTCACTCTGAATTAAATGAAATTACTGAAAGGAAACTCACACATGACCCAGCTCATGGGCAATCGTAAAAGCTGTACTCAATCCACTATCTTCACTAATAGAACAGCTTCTGTAGGGATCACAAATGGTTCCCAGTTCAGCCAGGCCTATTAGAAGGAAAAACAACAAGGTTTACTCTAAAAAGCAACTGTGGCTTGAAATAAAAACATGCAGTAAACTGTTTTAGCCATAGAAGATACGCACAGAGAACTCACCTAAGGTATCACATTTGTCGTGAGCTCTGCAGATATCCTGTCTGAAAGCAAAGCAGACTTAGGCCTTGATGACATCAAAGAGTAAGTGTCAATATAAGTAAATACTTTAGGGTTGTCTAGGCATTCACAACAGCACACACTTTGGGGTGGGGGTTACAAAAAGTAAATTCATAAGACCAGAGTTTCAAAACTGAAAAAATTTTGGAATTGTTGATTTAAGAATTATAAACTACTACATTAAGAAGTCTTTTTCTGTGGTCAGGGTGGTCACAGAGCAGTAAAAAATCTCTCCAACCAGGATTTTCCCAATACCCTGGTTTCTAGTTTTGTAAAGACTCTTTGAGAACATTCCTGAGAAGGTGCAAGATACCTTTTACTTTCATTTAAGAGGACATGCTCGGAGTTATACCTGATGTAAATGACGAGTTGATGGGTGCTGACGAGTTGATGGGTGCAGCACACCAACATGGCACACGTATACATATGTAACAAACCTGCACATTGTGCACATGTACCCTAGAACCTAAAGTATAATAAAAAAAAAAAAAAAGAGGACATGCTCAGGACCACAATAGAGATGGCAGGAGGTGGGAGGCACAATTAAGCCAGCATGCCTCTGTGTTGCTACAGTGTTTTAACATTTTGAGATAGTAGCTACCATAGAAAAATTGGGAGGTTTCACAGTTTAAAAAAATTCATTTTTCTGGCTTTTGCAAAATCACAAAAGCTGGCAACACTGAACTCATATACTACATGGCAATGCCAGGTCCATCTGAATAGCAGCTGCCCTTGCCTGTTATATAAGGCATTCATTTTCAGGTCTGCCTAACACATTTATTCCTCACTTGGCATCTATAAGTTAGTGGTTCTCAACCAAGGTGATTCTGCCCTTCCCACGGAGGGCAGTGGCAATGTCTGGAGACATTGCTGGTTGTCACAACTGAGGGGAGGGAGTGCTCCTGATACGTAGTGAGCAGAGGCCAGGGATGCTGCTAAACATCTTGCAATGCACAGAAAGAATTATCCAGCCCAAAATGTCAACAGTGCCTAAGCTGAGAAACCCTCCACCAGCAGCTGACTATCAGGAATGCGTGACTACATCCCATCAACTTGACCTGAGACTGAAAGATCTGAGGAATAAGAAATCCATATACCTTGTTAAGAGAACAGCAGTATCATGATGGATTCCGCCTGGACTGTTCTTCGAATGCTGCCACTGGCAAAAGTTTTTTAATGTTGTCTGAGCATTAAAAGATATGGAAGGCCCATCCTAAATACAGAGAAGAATTATAGTTAATCTGTTGTACCAGTACCAATTAGATATGCCATTTCGGATACAGATAGAAGAAAAAAGAAAAAAAACTTTATTACCTGTTCATTATGAATCACAATTAAGTTCACAATAACAATATTAATTAAATTTCCAATACTTGGGTCTTTATAGATAGAGGCTACCTGCAACCGAGATAAATTTTTCAAAGTTAATTGTGAACTCCGTGTAAGCAATAAGCAAGTCACGTCTTACGTTGGGCTCCACCTCTTTTTTACGTTTCTTGCAACATATGCATTTTGTGGTTGTGAATTTTTCATTCACTCAACAATCCTTTTTGTAAAGTCTCTTCGTAAAATTCATAGATCACAGTTTTAGGTAACAGTGAATTCAAACAAGTTTAAATTCCTCTGAAATTGCATTGCCACGTGACTTAACAGTTCTCTGTACCAGAACACTGGATATTAATTTTCCATTAAGCTCTTTCTTCTCTTCTGAAGTCCTAGATTGCCACCTTATAGAATCTCACATTGGGTGCATGTTAGCCAACACTGCTGTTCTTTAATGTTTACCACCAATTTGTGTCCTTGACAACCTTGTTAACCTGGTGGGGTTTTTATTTTTGTAGTATTATAATTAATTATAGGAGCTAACATTTACTAAATGCTTGAGAACTGGCTGAAAACTACATACACACATGCATTTAGTCTCTATACAGCAAAACTCTGGTCTGGGTACTATTAAAATCTCTGTTCAACAAATGAGGAAACTAAGTCACTCAGAGAAATTAAGTCACTTGTCTGAGGCAACACACTGGTGAGTAGCAGAGCCAGAACTCTCAACCTAGGGCAGTTTGACCCAAAGTCCATGTTCATAATAAAAATTCTTATGAGAGATCTGAAATTAAGAAGTGAAAATGAGGTTATGCATATGTGCAGGGCCAGATTAGATGTTCCCTTCCCTCCTGGGCATGAGAGGGCTGGGGTATCTGGGACTGAGCAGCATGTGGGGGCGAGAGGGGCATGAAGGCCAGGCGGGGTTGACGGAGGGCAGAGGGGAATGGGTCACAGCAGTGAACAAAAAGGCAAGGAGTACCACAGCCCACATGGGGGGAAGAAGAAACCCTAAAGCTATGCCCAAACAGGATTGCTTTTCATATCCATCTGGGGGATTTATTAAAAATAAGTTTTAGTTCAGGTAAATTAGGGCTCATCCATTGAAAGAAAAGTTATGCTACAGCTGAAAAGGAGTAAGAGGAGGTCTATATGGGCTTTTCTGGAACCATCTCGAATCGTTCAATAAAATAGCAATGTGTAATACAGTATGCGAAAATGCCTCCAGTTTGAAAAGAAGTTGTATATGCAAACGTGTTTGCATAAGAAATACCTAGAGTTGCACTGCCCAACAGTGGCCACTCATCACATGTGGCTAGTGAGTACTGGTATGTGGCTAGCTCAAATTGGGTTATACTGAGAATGTAAAACACTGGATTTTGAAGGCTTAGTATTAAAAAAAGTAAAATACCTCAATAATTTTTAAAATAATATTTGATATAAAATATATTGCTAAAATTAATTTTACCTGTTTATATTTTACTTTTTTTTTGAGACAGGGTCTCACTCTGTTGCCAAGGCTGATGCGCAGTGGCACAATCAAGGCTCACTGCAGCCTCCTGGGCTCAAGAGATTCTCTCACCTCAGCTCCCAAGGACCTCAGCCTACTATATATGAGCCAGGTATATGCCACCACACCTGGCTAATTTTTTTTTTTTTTTTTTTTTTTTTTTTTTTTTATAGAGACCAGGTCTTGCTATAATGCCCAGGCTGGTCTTAAACTCCAGGCCCCAAGAGATTGTTCCACCTCAGCCTCCTAAAATGTTGGGATTACAGGCATGAGTGACTGTACCTGGCCATTTTCTTAAAAACTTTTTTTCTTAATGTGGCTACTTGAAAATTTAAAATTAGGAAAAAAAACTTTTTGAAAAATTTAAATACATTTGAAATTAAATATGTGGTTTGCATTATATTTCTATTGGGCAGTGCTTGTTAGAAACATGTAAGAAAACTTTCAACAGTGGCTGCCTCTGGGAAGGGGCCTGGCAGTCTGCATAGAGAATGGTACTTATTTTTTAACAATAGTCTTTGTTCTGTCTGATTTTTTAAAAATCATGCAAATGTATTGTGGTTTTAATTCAAAATGGGAGTAGAAAAATAGAATGAAAGCCTCCTAGGTGTCACTCCCCAGGCTACTTAATTAGAATCCCGGGGAAGAGGCTATTTTTAGAAGTTCCACAGGTGACTATGGTTCACAACCAGCCTCCCTAAGAATTACTGAATATCCACAACTGGCTGTGCAAAGTTCCTAAGTGAGGTAAAAAGCACTGGTTTTGGGAACTGGACAAGCTAAAGGTCACAGGCAGTGTCCAAGTGATTTATTAACTTTACCTGACCATGGGCAAGTGACCTAACTCCTCTGAGACTCAGTTTTCTTATCTATAAAATGGGCATGATTGATAATCTCACCCGGCAGGGTTGCCAGGATTCAAAATTATACCTTTTAAGTAAGAAGCACATTGTCTAACGCAGAATAAATACTTCATATTGATAACCACTGTTGTCAGTTTAAAAAGGCAACCAACAAATAATCTTATGTTCTGTTCAGTCACTTCCCTGAATGGCTGAAATGCCAGTTCTGAATGGTTCTCCAAAGCACTGAGTGGAAACCCATTCCCCAAAGGCACATTTAGAGACCTCATAAATCACCTTCGTTTGAATGTACTTACAATTGACATTAAAGTTAAAATATAGTGTTGAAGGTTTTCTCCGTGGTATGAAACCATTCTGTTGTCTGCCACCACCAAGACTTCTACAAACCGTGGATAGGATAAAAAACGTTTTGTCCTTCTGTGGGTCCTCTTTTCTGTTGTGTTGTCCGTCTTATTACCATAGGCAGAAAATGCCTCTGTTGCTAAGCCGCTGTTTAATGCTGCCACGTCATCAGCCAGGTTAATCCTTTCTCCCCATTTTCTTGCTCTGGTTTTCTTCTTGTCTTTACTGTGCCTATTTTTGTGTTCTGTAACAAATCAGATGGTATGCATTACATTTCAAGCCACAGCTATTTTATATTAAGAATTTAATTTGACACATTTTAAATTGATGCCTCTGTGGTCAGATTACATACAAAAACAAGTCCTGCATACCGTGGACTCTATAGATGCACCTCAATCTGTACTCCCACCTAAGTGACTAAGGATTTGAGGTTTGCTTCCCTGGGAAGCTTTCACACTTGCTCACTTATGGTATTAGAAAATCAGGCCTGAGCTTGAGGGAAACAAGGCATGTGATTCTTATTCTTTTCATTTGGTAACAAAAGCCTTGCTGAGACTGATTCAAGGAATCCCACTCTTGCCAAAGGTATAGTAAGGGCCAATATGTAGCTACAGAGCTCTAAAAAACTTAAATGGAGGCTGGGCGCAGTGGCTCATGCCTGTAATCCCAGTACTTTGCGGGGGGGGTCAAGGCAGTTGAATCTCATGAGGCCAGGAGTTTGAGACTAGACCGGTCAACGTGGTAAAACCCTGTCTCTAACAAAAATACAAAAATTAGCCAGGCATAGTGGTGCACGTCTATAATCCCAGCTACTTAGGAGGCTGAGGCACGAGAAGTGCTTGAACCTGGGAGGCAGAGCCTGCAGTGAGCTTAGATCACGTTACTGCACTCCAGCCTGGGTGAGACAAAGGGAGACTCTGTCTCAAAAAAAAAAAAAAAAAAAAAAAAAGTTCCATATATACCACTGATGCTATTCAATTAGTTCTAATACAAAGAGGTCTGAGAGGTGGACAGGCTAACAGACGATACAAAGGAACTGTAGAAAATGCACAACCAGGTATTTTATTACCTTATTAGATCATTTCAGTACTTAAAATATAAGAATAGAATCACAGCAATTCAATGTCTCTGAATTTTTAATTAACTTACTCCAGGGCTCAGTTAAGGAAATAAACTCTGAGAGTCTGGGCAGACAGCTGGGACCATGATTTATAATGTCAGATTAGCTCTACTGATTTCCAACTCATGCCTAGGCCTCTTCTTGGGTTCTCCACAGTCTTGCTACTCAAAGCAGGGTCCGTGGACCAGCAAAATTGACAACAACTAGAAGCTTGTTAAAAAGCAGATTCTTTGGCCCCACCCCAGGCTTGAATCTACGCTTAACTAGATCCCCAGGTGACTGATATTAACACTGACATTTTGAGAATCACTAGTTTCCAACTTGGCTTGAAGTTTATATTGCTGATGAAAATACTGAATTTTTGCATCATCAACTATGCAATAAACAGAATAAGCATTAAAATGCCTGCCAAAATACACTTTGAGTAAAAACAGAATTTAATCAGTTAACTTGACAATCAGATCATAAATGTGCTTTAATGCTTTAATGCCACCAGCTTGTGGTCTAAAATAGGCAACAGAATTCTACAATGAAGAAGTATGCTTACCTAACCATAAGGAATAGAATTTGTCACATCAATACCAAAGGTAAAAATAAAAATTAAAAACAGTTAGATTCTAAGTGATTTCATATTTGAAAGGACTAAATATTTGACCATTATAACCAACTGCTAAGAAAATCAGTTTAGGCCAGGATGTGCATTTTACCCAAGTTGAGTGTTTTAGTCATTCTTAAAATACAGTGGTCCCCCCCTTTTTCATGGTTTCGTTTCCCTTGGTTTCAGTTACCTGCAGTCACCTCAGTCCTAAAATATTAAATGGAAAATTCCAGAAATAAACAATTCATAACCTTTAAATTGCACACCATTCTGAGCAGTGTGATGGACTCTGGCACCATCCTGCCCCATCCTGCCTGGGGTTGGAAATCATCCTTTAGGCTAGCTATCTATCCTGTATACACGCCCCACCTAGTCACCTAGTAGCCATTCCGGTGATCAGATTGACTGTCGAGGTATTGCAGTGCTGTGTTTAAGGAATCCTTATTTTACTTAATGATGGCCTCACAGTGCAAGAGTAGTGATGCTGGTAATTTGGATTAAGACAAAGAGAAGCTGTAAAGTGCTAGCTTTAAGTGAAAAGGTGAAAACTCTCAACTTAATAAGGAAAGAAAAAAAAAAACAACTCTGCATGCCGAGGTTGTTAAAGTCTATGGTAAGAACAGATCTTCCCTCTGTAAAATTACGAAGAATGAAAAGAAACTGGTGTTAGTTTTGCTGTCGCACCTCAAACTGCAAAAGTTACGGATACAGTGCACAATCAGTTTATTTAAGATGGAGAGGCATTAAATTTGTGGTTGGAAGACAGGAACAGAAACTTTCTGGCCAATGGCAATCACGTTTGGTACTATCTGTGGTTTTAGGCATCCACTGGTGGTCTTGGAACATATCCCTCAAGGATAAGGGAGGACTACTATAGTAAAATCTGTCCAAACTGTCAAACAAGTTATATGCAGTCCAGTTATAGATAACATCACTAGCCTAAAACCTGGTACATAAGATGTAACATTACATTCTTCTTCTTCTAGTTTTTCTTTCAAGAACACTCATATATGTATACCAATGCCAATGGCTATTGCATGTCTACCAACTGGCATTGGTATACATATATGAGTTTTCAGTATATGCATACCAAGGCCAAATTAATTGTTAAATCATCAAATGAATATAGACGAGATATTAATTACACACCTATTATGTACCAGGCATTGAATTAGGCTCTTTTACGTATGCTATCTTACTCCCTTCAAAGTGAGAAAATTACCTCTATTTTTCTGATGAGGAAAATAAGTCTCAAAGAAATTAGCAACGTATTCAAAGTCACATTGCAGGAAGTGGAGGTACAAGGAATCAGTCGTAGATTTGCTCAATTCCCTAAACCGTGCTCTATGAGGTGAGCTTTCTCAATAGCTACAGTTTGAAATGAGCTCATGATATGGTGAACAGCTCCCAAAATAAATATGAGTTGAGAAAAAGACAGTGCCTGGTGGATATTTTCACGAAGATTTTTGTTTTTTACAACAGGTGTATGGAAGCTATGTTGAAAATTAAATTTTTTAATACATTAAAGTATGTCACTTACACTGGGAAAAATAATCCTTGCTTAATGTCTTCTGTAATTATTATAGTTTGATTTATTATAGTAAGTAAAGTGTTAGACATTTTAGAAGATTTAAAGTCTCTATTGGTTTTCTATTTCTCATTTGTTGATTTCTGCTCTAATCTCGATTTCTTTTCTTTTGCTTGCTTTAGTTTTAACTTGCTCTTTTCTTTCTGTTGTCTTAAAGTAGAAGGTTAGGTTATTGATTTGAGACCTTCTTTCTTCACAGAAGTATTTACAACTATAAATTTTCTTCTAAGCCCTGCTTTAGCAGCATCCCATGTTTTGGTATATTGAGTCTTCATTTTCATTCATCTCAAAAAATTTTCTGATTTCTCCTTTGAATCATTGTTCATTTAGAAGGGTGCTGTTTAATTTACACATTTGCGCTTCTCATTTTTTGTCTGTAATTGATTTCTAATTTTGTTACATTGTGATCAGCAAAGATGTTTTGTCTTACTTTTATCCTTTTAAATGTATTGAAATCTGTTTTATGTTCTTGTATCCGGTGTGTGCTGGAGAATGTTTCATGTTCACTTCAGAATACTCTGCTGTTTGTGGGGTAACGTGTCCTATAGATATCTGTTAGTAGTTGGTTTATAGTGTTGGGCAACTTTTCTACTTCCTTGTCAATCTTCTGCCTGGCTGCTCTATCCATTATTGAAAGTGGGGTGCTGAAGTTTCCAATTATTGTTGCTGAATTGTCTATTTCTCCTTCCATTTCTGGTCAGTTTTTGCTTCATGTATTTTGGTGTTCCGTTATCAGGTGCATACATGCTTATTATTATTATATCTTCCTGATACATTGACTTTTTTATCATTATAAAACACTTTGATGGACTTTATTCTACCAGGAAAGTGAAAGAAGCCAGTCACAAAAGACCACACATCAAAGGACTCCAGTCATAGGAAATGTCTAAAACCGGGAAATCTACAGAGACAGAAAGTAGAGTAGTACAAGTTGGGCATCCCTAATCTGAAAACTCCAAATCCAAAATACTCCAAAATTCAAAACTTTTAAATACTGACATGACACCACCAAGTGAAAAATTCCACACATAAGTATTTAACACAAACTTTATTTCATGCACACAATTAATAAAACTGTTGAATAAAATTGCCTTCAACCTATGTGTACGAGGTGTATATGAAAAATATGTGATTAGACTGGGGTCCTATGCTCAAGATGTCTCACTCTGTGTAGTATATGCAAGCTTTCTAAAATCCAAAAAATCCAAAATCTGAAAGACTTCTAGTCTGAAGTATTTTGGATAGAGATGGAGTGGGGAGATGGAAGTGTGGTTAGCTAAGAAGTACAGATTCTTTCCTCAAGTGATAAAAATATCCTAAAATTGACTGAAATGATGATTATACATATCTGTGGATTACCAAAAAATCATCAAATCGTATAGTTTAAATGGGTGAATAGTACGTATGAGACTTATACTTCAATAAAGCTGTTTAAAAAAGAGAAACTATATCACTAAGTTTGTGAAAAGTAAATAATCCTTATTTAATGTTTTCTGTAAATATTACAATTTTTTTTATTGGATTTACTTGGAGAAAACTACTGAGTGAGAACAGCACTCAGGAAATGTTGTATGGAATTCTTTTTTTTTTTTTTTTTTTTTTTTTTGACCACTAAGGGGAAAAACAAATGTACTATCAGAATCATCAGAGGGGACTTGGGCACAAGAAAACCTGCAGATGAATCAAGGCCATAATTGGAAACAAAGTATACTTATAAATATAATCAAAGAAATGAAGGCATTAATCAGAAAAAGGCTACAGTCTCTACTAGCAAACGACTCATGTAATTGTAATATTTCTAGAGGATATTTCACCCACAAGTAATCTGTGTATCAAAGAAATAATTCAGCATACTTTAGATGGCATGAAAATGCAAAACCCAAATTATTTCTTCAGGATCAAAAGCAATTTCTTCTAAAACAGAATGCTCTTCAGTCTTTTATCAATCTGACCTTTTCTCCTAATGAGTTAGAATCATATTTATTGACCTAATTAGTCCAACTAATTTCTATCACATTAACCATTTTAGCAAGCAACTTTGAATTTCTCATTAAAAATAGCATTAAAAATAGACACTATATCTTGTATACCCACTCAACTCTCTTGCTTCTGAATAGAATTGTAATAACAGAATAGTTTTCACCCACAGAGTACACACTGTTAGGATAAACAGAAAGTCATCCACATTTCTCTTTTGTGAGCTTTTAGTATAATGCTAAAGGAGGAATAGAGGCTCGTGTTTCAGGAATTTGCAAAGTCACTTTGCTTACAGTTTAATCAGAATAGGCTACATAATAAAATTTCACTGCCCTGGAAAGCACTGTAAAAATGGTCTGTGTATTCTTGCTCTTCTTTTTTTCCTCATATATAGTTTTACATTTATGATAACTTTTCAATAATAGTTTAAGATTATTTGTATAAAGTACAATTTTCAAAGTATGAAGATCAATAGTTTTCAGGATATTCGCAGAGTTCCACAATCAAGGCCACCATCTAACCTTAGAATAATTTCATATTCCCAAGGAGAAATCCCATACCTCATAGCAGTCATTACATTCTCCCCTTTCCTCAGCCCCTGGCAATCACTAACCTATATTGTTGTATTTACGAATTTGCCTATTCTGACATGTCATTTAAGTAGAGTCATACAATATGTGGCCTTCTGTGACTGGCTTCTTTCACTTAGCACAATGTTTTCAAGTTTCTTCTATGTTGTAGCATTCATCAGTATTCCATTACCTGTTACTGTTAAATATTCCACTGTATGGATATACCACATAATGTTTATCCATTCATCAGTTGGTGGACATTTGGGTGGACATTCAACCCAACTGAATAAGAACATTGCTGCTATGAACATTCATGTACAGGGTTTTGGGTGAATATATTTTTGTTTTTGTTGTATATATACATAGCAGTAGAGTTGCCAGGTCATACGGTAACTCTACGTATAACATTTTGAGGAACTGCCAAATTGTTTTCCAAAGTGGCTACACCATTTTCTTGCTTCCTCTTGAAGTTCAAATAAGACACCTGGAAACAGGACATCATTTTTTCATGTTTCTTCTTCTTTGAGGATTCCTCGAAAGTTAATCACGTTTACTTAATTAAATAGCTTAATGAAAAACTTGGCCTAGCTCAAATCCTAAAATAGCATATTGATGCCTCCAATTAGTAAGTGCATGTTTGCATTAGAAGAAAAGTGTAATACTTAGCAATCTGAATCCTCATATATGCATGTAAATAATTTTAGACGTTTAAAAAAGCTCTAACTGGCAAGTGTATGTTTCCTATCACCACATCATAGGTATTACAGTTCTAACATTTTATTACAAGGACATGAGTTAATATCGGCTTTTGCAACTACTTTGGCGTTGATGCTCACAAAAGGGAAGTAGTCATGCTTACACTGCCACAAACAGCCAATGTTTGAAGAACTCGTGCAGCGAAGGAAGGGCAGCCTGATTTAAGTCCTATTTGACCTTGGGCAAACAACTGACACCTGCTTATAACGTGGAGTTAAAAACAGTACTTATTTCATAGAGTGGCTTTGAGGAATAATTGGAGATCATGCATGCAAAGTGCTAGCACAGTGCCTAGTGCATAGGAAGGAATGAATAAATATCGTTACCATATTTTTCTTTCTTTTTTTTTTTTTTGCCAGTCATAAAGTCATAAAGTGAGTTAGAAGTAAAAGGAACCATTTAAGGTAGAGAGACTAAGTGTGCTTAAAAACAATTTTCTGGCTTACAATAACAATTTCAAAGACATGAGCTGTATACTCCTAGTGGGGAAAATCAGCACAGAGTGTGCCTGATTGCATTTCTGACATCCAGCTTTATGATACCGTGAAAAGAGGAGGAACTACAAGACCAGAAGTGCTGAGGGCTCGTCTTCACCCTACTATCCCATCTGAAGGATCTTTTCTGAGTCACTTCTCTGGGCCTCAGTTTCCTGACCTTTAAATGGGTGTATAAATACTTGCTTCCATCTTACGGCTATTTTGAGAATTAAATAAGAAATCATATAGAGAATTTCTCATAAATTGTAAGTTAAATTTTAAAAAAATTCACTCCTTGAACATCGATTTTGTGCCAAGTACTGGGCTAGATAAGTTGAAATAAACAACAGCAATGACAAAACAAGAATAAAACGTGGGTCCAATCTTTTTAAAAAAAATGATTATAAAAATTTAAGATGATATACTTATTTTTAAAAAATCTCACAGCGAAAAACTTTTAACATCTGCTGATTTATTGGTAAAAATGTTTTAAATGAGCTTCATTTCACATTTTAATACAATAAAATGCACAGTATGTTACTAAATAACTGGGATTATTTCAGCAAATACCAGCCAGGCCTTGTTATTCAGTGGTTAACTCACTGAAGTGTTTCCCACCAAATGGGGTTGGGCCTAGGAGATCTGAATGTTAACATTAACAGTTGGGAAGTTAATTATTGCTCTCTATTTTGTAAGGTTTATCAAAATTTAACTGAATTTCCTGCAGGCACTGGGCTACCTTGTGACTTCACACAGCACAGGACCAAAGGGAGGATTCAGGAGCAAGGCGAGACCCCTTTCTGTTCCACCCAAGCTTGACAGAGAGAAGCAAATCTGCACAGGAATCATCTGTGGTTTTCCACTTGGATTCTGGAGCCAGGCCAACCCTGGTTCCCATTCCTGCCCTAAAGCTATTCTAGTTGCCCTTTCTTGTGTCATTTCCTGCTTTAAAGCCTCAGTTTCCTTATCTGTAAAATGATGATAGTAACAGCACACTGCAAAGAGTAACTGTGGAGATTGAAAGAGATAATACATAAAATGCCCTTAAAGCAGGGCATGGCACAGAAGACAGGTCCATTACACATTTAATGTAATAATAATTATTAGTGGTATTGTTTTACTTGAAGAATGCAAAACATCTGCTCTTTATAAATTAGGATATTGACATTCTCAAACAAAACAATTCTGTTTTAGAAAGAATATTTTATGGGGCACAGTGGCTCCTCGTGTAATCCCAGAAATTTAGGAGGTGAAGGCAGGAGGAATACTTGAGGCCAGGAGTTCAAGACCAGCATGGGCAACATAGGGAGACCCTATCTCTACAAAAATCAACAAAGCAAACAACAGTGTGAGCTGTTTTTTTCTTTTTGTTTGTTTTATTATTATTTTTTAAGTGATGTGCCCAGTGTCAAGTAGCGCCACATGCACAGTGCTGACAGTAAATAAATACAAAGAGTGATGGCAGAAGGGATTGTGGCTAAGACTCATTTTGGGCTGGCCTGAACCTTTATAAACAATGTTTCCATGAGAGTGGTTTATGGTACATTAGTCCCATAAGATAGTTTCAAAAACAAATCAATTAACTTTGCAAAACACTTAACACAGCTTGCACATCTGGAACTTTCTCCATGCATATTAGCATTTTAAGAGCCCTGAGAAGTCTTGCAGGAAAGAAACCAGTTTACATTTGTTGAATCGCATGATTGCCAAACTTACAGGATCTTTGCCAAGTTAAGAGGCAAGTGATGGGGACAGCACCATCACTGGCACTATAACAAAACGCAGGTGGGATGTGTGGATGGGCTTCCCTCTCAGGGAGAGAAGGGTGTGCGAGTGGAAGGCAACAACTGAGAAGCTTCTTGGCTTTCAAGGAGCAGTGGTGGGCAGTGGGAGGTGTCTGAGGGTCCCCTCACTACCTTTTAAGGGGGTGGGTGTCTTCAGCTACCTGGGGAGTTAAATTTGCTGACTTGGGCTTGAGATTTGGGTACACTAGCCCCAAAAGCCCTTCTGTGTCCTTTTCATTCTCCATTCTATAACTCCTTCAACTAAGTGTGATAACAACAATGACTACAGGCCATAATCATACTGGCCAACGTTTGTTGAGTGCTTTTCTCTGTGTCAGGGACTCTTTTTTTAAATTATACTTTAAGTTCTAGGGTACATGTGCACAACGTGCAGGTTTGTTACATATGTATACATGAGCCATGTTGGTGTGCTGCGCCCATTAACTTGTCATTTACATTAGGTATATCTCCTAATGCTATCCCTCCCCTCTCCCCCACTCCCCACAATAGGACCCTGTGTGTGATGTTCCCCTTCCTGTGTCCGAGTGGGAGATCTCATCGTTCAATTCCCACCTATGAGTGAGAACATGTGGTATTTGGTTTTCTGTTCTTGCGATAGTTTGCTGAGAATGATGGTTTCCAAAAGAGGACACAAACAAATGGAAGCTACCATGCTCATGGATAGGAAGAATCAATATTGTGACAACGGCCATACTGCCCAACGTGATTTATAGATTCAATGCCATCCCCATTAAGCTACCAATGACTTTCTTCACAGAATTGGAAAAAACTGCTTTAAAGTTCATATGGAAAAAAAAAGACCCCGCATTGTCAGGCACTCTTCTAAGCACTTGATTATTCCTCAAAGCAACCCGATAAGGTAGGAACTATTACCTTCATTTCATAAATGAGGAAACTGAGGGACACTTGAAATAACTTGTGAAAATACTTAAAGTATCTATTTGAAGTAGTATAAGATGCTGAACATCCTAGGGCCTGTATTTTACTAAGAGACATTTAGTTTTGCTATCAATATCCTGCGAAGTACTATTTGGGAAATGTTGGTTTCGACTCACTCTATCTCTTAGCAGTAGTGGGAGAGTGATCTTTCTGCCTGGCAGGGTGCCAGCTGCCCACAGCCACCCTGTCCTGGCTGCAGCTCGCTTGCCATGGCCGCTTCTCAGGCTGCTTTGTGCCACGGCTTGGCATCTCCCAGGCTTGCACTCTCCAGTAGAAATAAAATGCAAGCCACACGTGGAAGTTAAGAATTTCTAGTAGCCACATTTTTTTAACGTCAAAAGGAACAGATTAAATTAATTTTAATAATAGATTCTATTGAACCCAATTATGCAAAATATTATTTCAACATGTGACACTAGCCACATCTCAAGGGCCTCCTGGTGACCGTATAGGATGATGCATTCTAGGCAGGAAGTGTTTGCAGAGTGGATACAGGAGACAGCGTGTTGTGGGAGATAAGAGTGTGTGCTCAGGAATCAGAGAGACCTGTGTGTAAATCCCAGCTGCTCTGCATTCAATCTTTGTGACCTCTGGTGAGTCACTTCAGCCCTCTGTGCCTCAGTTTCCTCATCTGTGAAAAGGGGATAATGACAGTTCGTGCCTAATAGGGCAGTAGGGAGGGTGAAATGACTTAGTCTACATAAAGTGTTAGAACGGGGCCTGGTGGGTAGGAAGTACTCTGGAGGCACGGGCTGTGCTAACTCTCATTACTTAGAATGAGCAGCAGGTTAAGGCTGCTGGAATGAAGTGGCTCCCAGGCCTGCTGCTGGGATCTGCCTGCTATCTGACATTTCACTGCAGCTTGTGGGTGGCCCTGATGCTGAATGTGGTGCCTGTGGTGGGTCTAGGTATCATTCTCATATCAGAGATTAAAGCGCAGTTGGGCTGGAGCTCTTTGAAAAGGCATGTAAGCAACTCGTAGGGAGTGTATCTCCCACATTCTTTTGATACACAGGTCTTCTAGTTTATAGGCACTGAGGACTGGTTTATAGGGCCTGCAACTGAAACCCTTTCTCGTCCCAATGTCCATGTTCCATGACCATGGAAGTGAGTGACCACAGGGGCATGCTGTACTCCAGTGACCGGTGGACCTCACTGGTCTTCCTCCCCAGCCACAGGCCACCTTCCCCAATACCCTGGTCCAGCTCAGAAAAGGCTTGATGGGTTTATTTATTTTAAAATCATATTTGGTTGCTGTATACTCAGCTTTCGATGTGACAACTTAATCCCTTAAATGAATTGAAACCTTTCTATCTTTCTCTATCAGCTTGAGACAACTTCTTGAACAGTCTCACCAGTTCATTCTTAATTATTCCCACACTTAAAATAAATACAATGGCACTTCCCAAAGCTCATTTGAGTCATACTTTTGATCCCCTTTCCAGGCACCATCTGCAGCTTTTCCTTGTGTTACAGCCTGGAAAGAACACAGGACTGGGAAGTAAGAAGCCTGTGTTCAATTTTGCCATTCGTTCTAGCTCCAATATTAGGAGTCCCTTCGAAGTTCTGGGCCTTGATCCTCTTATCCATAAAGAGAAGGCCTGGAATAGAAGTTCTCGCTAAAGTTTCCCCCAGTATTAAAAATTTATGAATTCTTGTATTTTATAAGATAAAAGTGAATGATGATTAAAAATGAAGTCCTCAGTTTCCAAAGGGGCAAAACCCAACAGAGATTCCCTCTGAGCCACTGTCACTCTCAGAAAGGGTATGGATGAAACAGTCAGCAGGGTGGCAGGGAAGAAGAAGACAGAATAACTCCAAAAGAGAGAGACCAACACAAAAGAAGTGGACTTTTGCTGATGTTAAATTATATTAAGGGGAGTACAGTCTACACATCTCCATTACTCATTGGGAAAATTTTATTTCGGACCTGCTGAAACAGATAATAGTTTCTGAAAAACCACTTCTATTTTCTCTAATCTGACGTGTTACAATGAAATAACATCAAATGTGAGAATTACGAAACTGGCTTGAAAGAAACAAAAAAGTATACAATCAAAGATATCTCTGGAAAAGCATTTAAATTGTCCACAAAGCACAGGATGGAAACTTTCAGGATTTATGGAGTTACATCTTCTATCCCTCTTCAGCAGCAGGGCATGTGGTCGTAAGGGCTGAATCTCATACTATTAACACCAAACTATTTTACCTCTGTCTCTGTCTCATTGTCCCTCTGACTCTCTCTTTCTCTCGAGCTGTCTGCATGCACATACACACATGTAACATACATGCAAAACAACACAGTTGCATTCTTACCTATGAAGAGGCTCCTCTGGACCTGTTTTCACCCATGAGCTAAGACAACACATTGCCATCACAAAGTATACTGGTTGGACATGGAGAGTTGTGTTTCTGGATACAGAAGAGCAATAAAAATAACAACTGCCTCTTCTCTTGGCCTAGACCATGGCTTTGAATAATAAATCCTAAATAAGCCTCTCCTATTCCATTTTTTGGACAAGCTCTATACTGCATGCTCCACTACACTTTCTTGCTATGTAGTTCTGGGACTGCATGAAATCTATGGTGCATGAAGTACTGGCAATAAAATAAAGAAGCTGTGTATGAAATAAGCATTTACAAATTAAGAGACTTTTTGAAAGACAAGCCACAATCTGGGAGACAATATTTGCAAACTATATCTGACAAAGGACTTATATACAGAATAAAGAACTTTCAGACTTCAGTAATAAGAAAACAAATATTCTAAGTTTTAAAAAATTGCTGAAAGATTTGAACAGATACTTCACCAAAGAAGATACTTGGACAGCAAATATGCACATGAAGAAATACCCAATATCATTAGTCTTTAGGTAAATGTAAATGAAAACTGCAATGAAATTCCACTAAACACCTATTAGAATAGCTAAACTTCAAAAAACAAAAGCAGAACAACAAAATGTTGACAATACCAAGTGCTGGAGAGGATGCAGAGGAAATGGAACTTTCATACCCTGCAGGTGGGGCTACAAAATGGCACAACCACTTTGAAAAATATATTGGCAGTTTCTAATAGAGTGAAACATACATTAACCACCTAAGCCGGTAATCTTATGCCTAGGTATTTATCCAAATGAAGTGGAAACTTATATTCACACAAAAATCTGTATGCAAATATTTATAGTGGCTTTATTTGTAATGGTCAAAAACTGTTGCTCAAGTACGTAATGGTTAAAGAAATGGTGGCATATCCATTCAATGGAATACTGCTCACCAATAAAAAAGGATGAATTACTGATACAGGCAACAATGTGGATGAACCTCAAACACACTGTGCTTAGTGATTATTTCTATATTCTGCAAAAGACAAAACTATAGAGACAGAAAACAGGAGTGGGGAGAGGGGCTGATTACAAAGGACACCAAAAACTGCTCTATAACGTGATTATCATGATGATTCTATGACTATACATTTGCTAAAACCTGCAGAGCTATACACTAGAAAGGTTAAATGTTATGGTATGTAAATTATACATTAATAGAGAAATGGAAGGAAAACACTAGGAAACACTAATGGAAAATAAAAAGATTTATCAAAAATTAAAAAAAAATTAGCAGAAAAATTCTCAAGCCAATCACATTAACTTGAAATTTTTTCCACACAGCAACTGCATTTTTAACACTCATTCTAATTCTAACGTCATATAAGAATTGAGAATCAATAAAAAGGAAGACTTGTGCCAACATTTGCCCCATGTTTGACTTTGCTCCTTCTCAAAGCCCACTATTCAGTCACATGTGCACACCATATCAGATCTTGCATTCACCCATGCTCTTTTTGTGATATTCAGATTATTTATTAATGATTTTCAGTTGCACAGAACATCCATGCAGATATCTGGTCCAGAGGTAAAAAGTCAAATGAGAAAACACAGCCATAAATGGCTATAATAAAGACTCTTTAATGATACAATTATCATAAAGAAACCATCTTTGGCAGATACAAAGGTGCAAATGTTAAACCTCAATGCATGATAAAATAGCACTTTATTAACCAAAGTGGGATTATCCCCTCATATGAAGAAACTCAAGAAATTTTGCCATGTCTTACTTTAAAAAGAAAGCCCACTCAAGTGAAAGATCTGGAGGGTTCTCAGGTCAACACCAAAATCTTCCTGCCTCTGTCAGCTAGATGGCCCTCTGTCAGAGCCTTCTACTGATTCTGAAGTCCCTTCTAAAGAACGATGTGCATCTTAACCAGTTTCAGGTGGTTCCTGTGAAGGTGAACATATTATCAAGTATTCATCCTTGTAGCACCCCTTTTCTTCAGCAGGGAATGGGTTTCTGAAGCAAAGTGTCAGGAATTCCTAAAATATGATTAGCAAGAAACAGGGAAAGGTCCTGAGATGGCACAGAAGGTGTAAAGCAGGCAGCTATTATGGCTGTGTTTGGATCCAGAAGCTTAATTAAAAAGTTTTGGGGGCCAAGCGTGGTAGCTCACACCTGTAATCCCAGCATTTTGGGAGGCCACAGCAGATGAACCACTTGAGGCTAGGAGTTTGAGAGAAGCCTGGCCAACATGGCAAAACCCTGTCTCTACTAAAAATATACAAATTAGCTGGGTGTGGTGGTGCACCACTGTAATCTCAGCTACTTGGAAGGCTGAGGCACAAGAATAGCTTGAACCTGGAAGGTGGTGGTTGCAGTGGGCCAAGATTGCACCACTGCACTCCAGCCTGGGCAACAGAGCAAGACTCTCAAACAACAACACAAAAAACGTTTTGGGGAATAAGCGTATTTTGTATGTAAATGAGTCCTAATCTCAGGTACAAACCTAACTTGCCACCTTACATTCCTAATTGCAAACTGGCCCTTCTGGGCTTCAAAACACAGGTGAGGGAGATCCTTTAAGGATAGAAAAGGTAGTTTAACATTTCAGTCAATGATGGAATGCAGATATGACAGTGGTCTCCTAAGATCGTAATACTAAATTTTGACTCTACCTTTTCTGTGTTTAGATACATAGATACTTAACATCATGTTACAATTGCCTGCAGTATTCAGTACAGTCACATACTGTACAGGTCTGTAGCCTAGGAGCAATAAGCTATGTACCACCTAGCCTAGGTGTGTGGTAGGCTATCCCATCTAGGTTTGTGTCAGTGCACTCTGTGATGTTCACAAAAGTACCTAACAAGAATGCATGGGTCACACACACCCTATGCATGATGACACTGTAAATTGAGGATCTTTCTATTGATAGGAACATCACAATGAGAGCTATTAAGGCACTTCAGACAAGGAGTCAAAACACCTCACAAAGATACTGCCTTTTCCCTTCAATTAAATCACTCTGAGAAGTGGTTTAATGGCCCAGGGGCTTTGCTCTGGGTACCTGCTCTGGCCTCGGAGGCTGGCGTTTGTTTTCAAATCATTGCAACTGCAGCCTGACCTTATGATGATAAAGATGAAGCAAAGACTATGGAAGGGAAAAAGGGGCTATATGCAGCAAAACTAAAACTAGAACAAAAATAGCAATTTTAACAATAGCAATAAGGACAACAAAGTGAAAAGTAGCTTCAGAGACAACAATGAGTTGCAATGTGTGGACCTTGTTTAGATCACAATCTAACCAATGATTGTAAAAAGGCATTTTGGAGACAATGAGAAAAATTTGAATATAGGTACTGTGTAGGTGATATGAAGGAATCATTGTTAATTTTGCTGAAACATTATTTATAATATTACTTGATACATATTATGTATCAAATATTAATACTATTATAGTTACATACAAAAATCTCCACTTTTCAAACATTTATCATGAAATATTTAGAGATGGTATCTTGGGTTTGCTTTAATATACTCAGCATAAAGAAAAATAAGCAAATGTAGAAAAATCTTAGTCATTATTAAGATTCATGGTGTTTATAGTGGTTCGTTTTATTATTGTCTCTACCTTTATGTATGCTTGAAGATGTTCATAATAAAATGGTTTTTAAAAACAAAATGATTTTTAAAAAAGCTTTCTTGAAAAGGTCGAAATGTATGAAGGGCTGAATTTCAATAGGAAGGCATACAAAAATTTGAAGCTGAATAGAATCCGATTTGTTAAATATAAGTAGAAAGTAAATTATGTGAATGTGGTTTATCTAAATAAATGTCCCCCTCCCCCCCAAATAAAGAAGAATATGTCTTTTAGACTATTCTATTTATTTGGTAAGACATTTGCTCACTGTCAAGCTTCTTACCTATCCTTTCAAATAAAATTACTATATATTGTCAAAAAAAAATTAATGAATAAATGGGAACAGATGAAAGAAGGTACAATTCCTGTATTAGAAGTTTCTTTTGTACTATTTCTTAATGACTTTATTGGAGTACTGCCCTATTAATACCAAAGTTCTTTTTTTTAAAAAAAGGAAAGCAGAATTTTTATAAGTACCATTCAGTAGATCAAGTTGAAGAAATAAAGAATTAATGTATTTAAAACAGTGATTTTCTAATAATGTACCAAGGATTTTAGAGGTCATTGCTTATACTGACTGTTTATTTGACAGAAAGTCACTGAAGACTATAAAAAAGAGAAAAACGTATAAACTCCGATGAAGAACAAAAAGGGGAAAATGAAAGGAAATCAGGCTCAAACCATCCCAAATGGCAATAACTGTCTTTAAAAATTCATAATCAGTCTTGAGTTGCAGTGCCAGCTTTTTCCCTTTCTGCACACTGTGGACAAGTTTGTTCACCTCTCTGAGTTCAGCTTTCTCATTTGTAAGATGGGAATAATCAGAGCATCTTCCTCCCACGAACTGTTGCAGGAGTAAATGAAATAATCATAATGTGCTTTCACATTGCCAAGTACACAGTTCCTTAAATGCTGCCTGCTCTTGATCTCTACAAGGCTGAAAGGGTCTAAGAATGCAGAAAGTGTGTGGAGAAAGTGCAGGCAGACCAGTTCCTAGCATAAGTCACTCATTAGCCACCAACCACTGACCTGCTTGGGGCCCAGGCAGGATTCTGAAGTCAGCCGAAGCTTTTGTCACTGCCTGGAACCCACAGGCTGCCCCAGAATGTTTTACCAAGAGCCCCCTCAGGGGTCTGCTCCCCAGCTCTGTCTCTCACTCCATTTGGTCACCACTAGAAGGGCAGCTAATCTAATCAGCTAATCTATGCTAAATTATTAATGGGATCCAAGAGGTTAATGTGTAACAAGTATACACTTCATCAGAGGCCTGCTGGAGACAGACACAAGGCCTCTGTGAGTCATTAGAGTCTTGGTGGGAATTTCAGGCACCAGGCAGCCTTCCTCAAATCAAATCAAATTCCAGACAGGCATTTAAAAATTCCTGCCAGCAGAAATAGTTTATATATGAAGGCAGTCAAATCAATGCCGAGGCCAAAAAATATCCCCTAACTAGACCAGGACATAAGGGCTGAAGAAAATGGTATGTTTATGATCTTTATAACCTTGGGCAAGTCAACATTATGAACTTCTCTGTGTCTCAGTTTTCCAATCTGCAAAATGGAGTTTGCGGTAAGCATTGAAATATGTAATCCATGTAAAGTGCTTGGAACAGAGCCTACCACATGATACATGCTCAGCAAATGTCAATTCTTATTAGTATCATCTAGAGAATGGAAATTAGATGGTAGTCAAAGAAGATGCTCCAAAACCTGAAGTTAAAAAGGGGTTTGTAGGCCAGGCATGATGGCTCGGTTCTGTAATCCCAGGGAGATCCTGTCTCTACAATGTTTTTTGGTTTGTTTTAATGAGCCAAGCGTGGTGGCATATGTCTCTAGTTTTAGCTGCTTAGAAGGCTGAGGTATAAGGATCCCTGGAGCCCTGGAAATGAAGGCTATAATAAGCTATGATCGTGCCACTGCACTCTAGCCTGGGCAACAGAGTGAGATTCTGCCTCAAAAAGCCAAACAAACCAAAAAAGGGGTTTCTAGATAGCAGTTTCCATTTGTGTTTTCAATGCAATTCGACCCACAGTATAGCACATTGGAATCAGATTGGGTTAAGGCTCAGACTGTCTTCTTCCTGGCTGCGTGACCTTCTGGACAAGTTTCTCAACCTCTTTGAGCTAATTTTCTCAACTGTAAAATAGGGGTAATAATACCTAACCTACAATGTTGATGAATGTATTACATATGATAATGTGTGCAAAGTGTGTAGCATAGTGATCCCATATGCACATAAGAGCCTAACAGATGATGTCTTTAATTATCATCTTAAGTTTTCCAGCCTTTGTAACGGCAGCCTGGAAATCCCAATCAGGAAGTGATGGTACTGTCTCATGGGAGTGACAAACAGAGTCACCAGTGCCTAATGGAGATGAAATCTTAATAACACTAGGGTCAGTCCAACAGGCACAAGGCAATTTAGCTGGGTTGAATGAGATTCAACTTTAACCAGCCACAGATGTCCCAAAGAAGTAGACATGAGGCAGGATTTTTATCTGTCTGGTTATTGAGACTGCCTCATTGCAAGAAAATAAAGGACTGATAATCTCCACTTCTAAGGTCCTAAGATCCTAAGAGACCAAAATGTGGCTTGGCTATTGGTCTCCAGTGACAAGTTCAATGGGTCTAGCAAAATAAATCCATGCCACTGTCCCCATTTCATTTTATCTGTATTTTCTGATTATGAAACTGTTATAGAAACATAGCAAAGGAGTCACAATATATAAGAATATAAAATTTCAAAAGTAACGACTGCCTATGTTCCTAGTAACCATAAATAATCACTGTTAAGATTTTCATGTCTTTACTTCAGATTTTCTGTTTACACACATGTACACAAATACAGTTTATCATTAAAAAAAAAATCCTACCAAACATACTAGTTTATCACCTGCTTGTTCACTGAATATATATTTCTGTGTTTGGTAACATAAATTCAGGCCATCATTTTTAACAGATGCATAGGAATCCATTATATGCCTGCGTCATAATGTATTGATCTATCTTCCTCCCAAAGAGGACTTAGGCTGTTTCCAGTCTTTTGCTATAATAAATAACACTGTACTGGATCTCGTTCATAAACACCTTTACACAATTCTCCGATTATTTCTTTAGGCACAGCATTGATGGGTCACAGGGTAGACAGTTCTTAAATGCCTTAAGAAACAAAAATTACCTGGCCTTGCTGAGATGGGAAGGTGAGGGAGAAGTTTGAGTTAGAGAAAAAACACTTGTCTTCCAGGCCCAGGCAAACAAAACAGCCTTCTTCCCGGCCTTTCTCTCACCCACCTACCAGGAAGCACTGATAAGAACCACTAAATCCTCTTGTACAAAACTCAGGGTCAAATAGAGAGTGTCTGTGAAACAGAACTTGGGATTTCATCCGGAAACAAGCAATAGGAAGGATCCGCAGGAAGTGGCTTATAAAAGCAAGCCACTCTCCGAAGGGTTCCCATAGGCCTTTCGCTTGTCCCCCTGGTGTGTGGGGCTGGCAGGCAGTGAGCACAGTGAATTTTACTGAGGACCCGGTGTGCAGAGGACACTGCAGTCACAAGGGCATGTCATAGGGAGAGAAGACACCCCACTTCCCATCCTGAACCCTAAGGAACTCACAAATAGGATGAAAAGACAGACAAATGCAGAGACACTCAAATGACCCAAATGTATACACATAGACATAACCAGTGATGACAAAACAGATACAATTGGGAAGGGCAGCCACTGGGCCAAGAGAAACTTGCAAGAAAGAAAATGTTTAAATGCTGCATTGGGTACAGAGGAAACAAGGGGACAGAAAGCACCCTCAGCCTTGCTACTAGCTGGCAGGGTGACCTTGGGCAAGTCCCCTAAACCCTTCATGATTACCCAGAAGAACTAGGCTATTAGCTCTAAATTTTTGTATTTTGAGTTTTCCTTTCCTTATTGTGGTGTTTTGTTTTCTATTTTCATGAACCCTTAAAAAAAAAATCTTACCATTCTGTGATTGTCTCCCACCTGCTAAATAAACACTATCCTGGCAGCTTTCATTATTTCATACTCATTTAGCTCTAACTTCAATCTTGAAAGGTACATGTTATTCTTACTTTATATTATAAAGTGTGCTTAAAGTCATACAACTCACCAGGAATACGGACGGTTACTGGTTTTCTCCTCCTGGCACAGAGGAGTTGGTCAATAAAGACTTGATGGCTAACTGAATGAATGGACACATGAATGAAGAAACAGAGTTGTAGACTCCTTTCTAAACCCATAAAGCTTTCATTGCAGAAGACTCCTTCTATGCTTCCCTTTCTAACTTATCTCAGAATCCTTTTTTGAAAATTAGGCATACCTCAAGACTCAGAAATGACCAAGATATATTCCATCTGCATGTGAAAGTGTCACAGCCATTGTGTCTTGCCCTGCTCCAACTCCCATGATTTGGTAACTAAAGGGTTACACCTAGCTCAGCAGGATCTCTCTCCCAAGGCTAGGGAAAGTTTGGATGAGTTGGTGTTGAATATATAGGGTATCACTCCTGGGAGGAAGCATCTTAACATCCTGCAACTTCAGTTTCCTTATCTGCACAGAATTAGAGTGTTGGCCTAGACCAGACTGCTAAAGACTCCTCCAGTTCCAATATTCTATCATTCTATGAGAAGAGGAGACGTGGAAAGCCCTGATGTAGAAAGTCAAGTTCACAGCAATGCCAACAGCAAGTGACAGATAATGACTACTACCTTAAACCCAACTTTAGCAGTGACTCTCAAATTTAGCTAAACATCTGAATCACTTGGAGCACTATTAAAACCACTGATTCTTGCTTCATCACGTTTGCCTGGGAGAGGGGTTTGTTTTGTTTTGTTTTAAAGAATCTGCATTTGTATGAGGCTCCCAGAGTACTTCTAAAGGTTACTTTTGGTTACCAACCACTGCTCTTGATTGGTGGTTGGGAAGGAAGGTGTATCACTGAATCTGAATGGATTGCTATTGCTAGGCAGCCCCTTTTCTCTCTGGCAAGAGGGACTACTCCCACCCCAACCTACTTTCACTCCCTGTGCAAAGGCTACCTGATTTCAGAGGTGTCCTTGACCTGTTGGTCCATTCCTCTGACGCCTGCTGGTGAATCGTGCCATATTCTAAACTGTCCTGAGAAATTGCATCTGAATTCAAAGAACAGGTGCAGAGTAGCTGGAAGAGAGAGACCAGAGTGGCACAGCCCAGCAGCAATCTTTGGAAGAGCTGATCGAAACTGCTGGGCTCCTGGTTCATCACATGGGATGAAGGAACGGCACGCCATATTGGTCAGGAGAAAGCACACACTAGGAGGAAAACTAAAAATACTGGCATTGGTGATTTGGAAGGTGGTACTTAAAGGCACCAACCTTAATAATGACTGGAACCCAAATACTGTTTTTTTTTTTAACTAAGGCATCTTCATTGTTCTCGAACTTGACATTTTTAAGATTCACTCTTCTTTGTGTTTTTAACAGGGTTTGACAATGACATTTCCTCCAGCCCAGGAAATCAAATGCCCATTAACTTGCATAATTAATATTTTTAAATGAACCTTGAAGATTTTTTTGAATCACAATATTAATTAAGACTTTCTCCTTCTGCCCCCTCTCTCTTTTCCACACAGACTCCTGCACAGAGAAAATGGGTCACGGAATAAGACAAACATGGGTCATCATTGTGGACTAGCTGTGAGATCTTGGGCAAACTACTTCATCTCTGTAAATCTCAGCTCCTTTTCCAGGTATTATACAATGGAGTTAGGAATGGTACCTACCTCATAGGTTTGTGATAAGGATTAAGCAAGGTAGTGCAGGTACAGTGCTTTGCATAATGCATGTACAGAATAGAACAATAATAAATAGTCATTTTTAAAAATGTTGACCTGTAGCCACTTTAGGGGAGTGTCACTGGTCATGTCAATAAATTGGTCATGACCAGTGACACTCCCCTAAAGTGTCATTGGTCAATAAATTCATTAGTGAAAAAAATATTTCAGTGTCTTCTGAATATATACAAATAAGATGGAAGGAGGGAAATTGCAAATTTCATTTCTGTATGTTACATATACATTTCATGTTATACTTACATTTATACACATGTCTAAAATGTGTACTTGCTAATACAGATTTGGGAAGTCAAGAAGTTATGGTACAATGTGCTAATGGTCTTATTAGCACAGTCAAAAATGTGATAAATGTCCTGTCCATTAAACTTGCTGGTGTCTGGCAGTCTTGACTCTGTACCCGCTGCTGCAACTATTGTTTTTGATCTATCTAAGTATACTTGCCCCTCTACTCCTTGTATCCTTTGGTTCTTTGGAGTCTGACAGAATGCTTCAGTTATATTCCATCTTGTTGTGGTGGTAAGAACACAGAACTGGATGCGATAAAGCCAAAAGACCTACAATGCTACACCCTTAAATTTGGCTACTTGTAGGTTATAAATGGTCAATGTTATCTTTTATTAAAGGATTCACTTTAGAAATAATAATTCCAGGAGAGAATAGGATAGCACATGCTATCCCACTGAACAACCTGGTACAGGTATAAGATGAAGTAAGTGATCCTCTGGGGAGCATTTGAGGAAACTCCCTGGTGGTCTTGAATTTTGGCCTTGTTTGGAGATACCAGAAAAACCCTGAGATGCTATTTAATTTGGAGAAGCAATTTTAAAAATAAAGAATAGAAAGAAAGATAAAAGTTTTAGAGACAGGAAGTCCAAGAATTTTTTTTTAAGTATTTTCATGAACAACCTAAGACGCAGGACCAAATTGAGGAATTATTTCATAGGATAACCTATCATCAGGCAGAAAGTAACCAGGCTTCTGAGGCAGTGGAGTGTTGCTACAAGACTGCAGATGGAGAAACACAGACAGAAGCTTTCCAGGGTGCCCAGAATGATGTATCCCTGACAATGGCCAAACACATCAGCACAAAACCTCAAAGAATCTGGCCAGGATGGAAGGAGACTAGCAGTGGGCACATAGGATTTGACTGGTTGATTGGTACCTCACGGCGTAACATACAGGTACCTGCCTACAGTTCCTTAAGTCACAGAACATGAGCAAACCTGAAGTTTATAGGAAACATTCAACAAACACATATACGTTTTTGTGACTTCCATTTATAAGACATTTCTGTAACCGTACATGGTGAAACAAACAAACAAAAAACACCCAAATGAACAGAAGATGCCAAAAAAACACAAGCATTTGGTGACTGAGGGTGCTACTATCACGACCTGAATATTACTCAAGCTGAACCCTAAAAATCAGCAACTTCAACCAAAAAGGCAGCTCTGCCCATAGAAGGCATGGAGTCACTACTTTGAGTTCAAATCCTGACTTTATAACTTCTTAGCTGTGCACCTTTGAAAAGGTACTAAACCTCTCCTTAGTCTCCACATCTGTACAGTGGGGTATGTATCCCTACCTCATTTGAGGACTGAATAAACAATAATACATATGGTAGCACTTTGTAGACTGAAAGAGAGCTACATTTCTGTAGTAGAGCAATTTACCCATCTCAAAGAGCTGGGCTCTCTGCGTAAGCAAGAAGCAAATACCTGAGGTGTCACATGCATGCCTTCCCGTTGAGGGCTCTCTCTGGGGGGTGCTGCGCCTATAAATGATGTGGGGTTTGTTTTGTTCCTCTTCATCTTCTTGTTCATCCATGGACTGTAGTGGTTCAATAAAATAATCCCCATCATAAGACCGGAATGTGCCCAGCTGCAAATGAAGAGAGATGGGAGGTTGATTTAACATAACTCAGTCATTGGGAGGAAGAAAAACAAAAGAACATTTTCAAGTAAAGATGGTGTCATTTTACCCAAATTCTTTTTCAGAAGGGTTGTTTCAACTGAAAATGCTGCAACATATGTGGAGAAGTGGTTTATTTTCACTCTCTGTCATATCAGTACATTTTCTAAAAATTATTTATTATTTACTATTCTTATTATTTTAGAGATACGGTCTCGCCCTCTCACTCAGCCTTGAACTCCCGGGCTCAAGCGATCCCCCTCAGCCTCCTGAGTAGCTGGGATTATAGGATGCCATCATGCCCAGCTAAATTTTTTACTTTTTGTAGAGATGGGGGTCTCAATATGTTGCCCAGGCTGGTCTTGAACTCCTGGCTCAGCCTTCCAAAGTGTCATATCAGTAACTGATTCTTGGTTTGACTCCAGTTGATTGTACCTGCTATCCAAATCTGTCTCTAAGAAATACTTCCTTAGGGCTCAAGTTCCAATCATTACTACAGGCTGTTGAAAGAGTCTTGGAAACTTAAAGAGCCTGGAAACTTAGGGACAAGTATGCATTGCAGCAGGAAAAGCTGTCCTATTGAAGTCTTCCCATTGATTCAAATTCAAGAAGCATATTTTGGCCACAATGCATTCAAGGTGGTACCACCTGTAATGCTGGCACATGATCCTCTCACCAGCCCTTTCCTTTGCAAAATAGGGGAGTGATGTCCTGCAAGGCTTTGAAGCCAGATTGCTCTAGGTTCCAGTTTCAGCACCACCACCTACCCATTCACCTTGGGCAAGTTCCTTAACCACTCTGAGCTTAAGCTTCCTTGTTTGTCAGCTGGGGATAGATACTTAATGTAACGAGTTACTGTGCAGATTAAAGGAGATAATGATAATTAAGTGCTTAGCAAAATGCCTGACACCTTGCAAAGACTTAGGACTCATGAACGGTTTTTGGTGTTGCCAGCGTTAGCCTCTAACCATTAGGATAAAATTTGCTCTTCCTAATCATTCTAAGCACCTTGCAAGTCACTTTTGCTCCTTTTCACCCCACATATCCAGTTTTTGCAAATGATAAATGATACCTCAAGATTGAACCACCCAAACTAAAAATTACAAGAACGCTGAAAAATTCCCTATGCCACATTGCTGAGTGGTGTTTAAGAGAAGAAATCAAGCTCCTCTCTTCTCTTCCACTTTCCCATTTCCCATGCTGGAAAAAAAATCTGATGCCTTGCATCCTTCCATTGACACAGGAAAAATGACTCCCTGAACATCAGCAACTGCATCCGCATCAGCATCATCCAGGAGCTTATTAGAAATTCAAATAATTGTGCTCCACCTCAAATCTGATCTATTGCATCAAAATCTCTAGGGGCAGGGTCCAAGAATTGAAATGTTAATGAGCTCCCAGGGTATTCTTATGCATGATAAAGTATGAGCAGCACTAGGCTAAGCCATTGGTTCCCCAAAACAGCTAGCTTCAAAATTGCCTGGGAAGATTTTTTGTTTTTGTTTTTCAATTAGATTTGGGGCATTACCCACTACTGACAGATTCAGAATTTCTAGGGATGGATCTAGAATGTTTTTTGTTTTGAAAGCTCTCCACATGATTTATGAGCCCCTGGTTTAAGAAAAGGGCAGCTCAGGTGTGGTCAGACTAAGAGACAGAGTAGCTAGTTGCCAGAGAAGTGATTTAATAAATTTACTTTCTGCCTGTTTTCAATACACAACTCTGGTGTTCTCCCAGCACAAATCAGAGCGCATATCACATGTGAAACCCATCAGAGACACGAGTCCTGGGAAAGAGCCAGGGAGCTCAGCTGGTGACGATTTGCCACCTTTGATTGGTAAATGGGAAAACCAAGACACAGAAGGAGGAAGTGATTGGGCCCAAGTTCCCCGTCGATGGTACAGAAGCAGCTGGACAGTGCTAGTGCTGAGTCTAACCTGACTTTAGTCCTGTGCCTTTTTAGAAAAGAACCCTGAAATTCTCTTCAGGAGAACAGGATCAGTCTCTGGTCTATGGTTAAGTGCTAAGGATCAGAAAGACCCGGTTGAAATCCCAACCCTGCCACTTATGAGCTGTGAGACCTTGGGCAAGTCTCCAGCTCTCAAAGTCTCAGATTTTTTTTTTCTTGTCAGTAAAATGCGTTGTTTTGAGGATTGGGTTATTGGAGGATTTGGATGAGATAATACATATGTAAACTACTTATAATAGCCAGGCAGACGATAATAAGAGCTCAATAAATCTTATCAATATGATGCCAAAATTAATCGTGCTATTGATTCACAAAGGTGGGCCTAAGAGTTATCTTTTCTTGGTTAAGGTGACTATTTATTCAAACATGTATACTAAGTATACATACGTAGTACATACTAAGTACATACTAAGCACAACATACAAAGCTCCAATATAGAAGAAAAATGAGTTGATGCTGACCCTGTTGCCAAGGAGAAAGGGATAAAACATGTGTACCAAGAACCTTGATGTAAGGGAGAACATACTAAGCATCATAAGAGAGACTCTCAGAAGTGTCTATGAAGGTGGAGGGGGAGAGATGACATCAACTTGGGGAACTATGAAAAGGTCTTCTGGGAAAGAAGAGATATAAATCATATACACCTCCAAAGAAGGGTAGGATTTGAGTATGTGAAGATGAGTGAGAAGACCAAGTAAATTCAAAGGCACAAAGGCAATGAAGACTAGGATTGAGAGTGGGGTGCAGAGAAAGCAGTGTAAATAGTCTGACTGCACTGTAAATAGTCTCAAATGCCAAATGGAGTTAGCGATCGAGGAGAAAGACTGGAGAAGCAGCCCAGTGTAATATTTCTTAGACATCAGTCCTAAGGAGAGAGGGAGAGAAAAGTGAAGGGGTATAGATTTAGGGTAGAGATGTTCAGGAGAGGTGAGCGACCCATCTCAGATGAAATTCAGAAAAACTGACAAGTGACTAGGGGTGGCAGGATGGCACGGCCCACTCCAAAATCTGGTAGACTCCCAAGAGTCTACCAGATTTCTTGGAAGACTCCTAGGCGAAGAACTAGCAACATCATGACGCCACTGCTACATATGTGGTAAGGGGAAGTCTTGGGAGGAGATAACTTCCAGAAGGAAGACAGAGGGGCAGGGGTTTTGGAGCTAGATTAATGACTGAAGATACAAAGAGCCAGAGCGCATATCCTTAAGATGTATGAGGGCCCTTTTCCCCAAAAGAGGCAGACTGCGAATTAAACGCAATATAAATGAGGTTATTACAGTACAGGTAGTCGTTTCTGAAGCCCCAGTCCTCAGTTCCCAAAGAAACCACGTGCCCATTACCACCTAAAACTGCCAATGAAAATGAAGGTGCTGCGCAGTAAAATATTTATACAACTGCTGGGGCCACTCGGCTTCAGCGGGTGTGGAGGCGGGGAGAGAGGAGGAGTAAAGACTGTTTACAAACGACGTACACACGCAGTCCTATCCCTACGGTCCTGGAATTGGGGGTTACTATCTTGGAATCTGGGGGCACTCCAGGCTCTGGGCTCAGACGGCTGACTTCTACCTATCCGAGCCTTAACCTTTCAAAGACGGGAAGGATTCCGGAGCTCTTGCCCTAAGTCCTGGGGCAGCGATGACTCACCGCAGCACCCCCTCCCACTTCGCCAAGCTGCCGTCTCCGCCCACCCCCAAACAATCTCGACAGCGCATTTCGGGAGCCACGGCTCCGGGCGCTCTGCTGGGGGCTAAAGGGGTTTATCCCTTTCCTTGAATCCCAGCAGGCTAGAACTACCCCCTCCCAGGCTTCAGGCTTGCCATGCTCCCCACCCGATCCTTCCAATGCGAGGCAGAGAAGGAAGGATGCGCTTGGGAACTCTAAGAGCCGCGAACGACAGCGCACTGATGGAGCAGCCCAGTGTCCGGGGGTGAGTATCCAAGGCCCCACTTAGAAAAGGGAGGGAGGGGCTGTGGGTGCTTCGGGAAGAGTAAAGGCATCACCGGGCACACTGCCTACGACCCCATTGCGCGTACAGCGCCTTGCGCTGGGAGAGACTGACCCGGGTAAGTTTCTGCGTCACATGCGCGTGGCAGAAACGCACGTCGCTTAGGAAAGTCAAGGACCACCCTTGCTCGGGCCAGAACCGTACAGCAGCGACTCCTCAAATGTCGAGAAGTCGGGGGCAGATGCCTTGTAAGATCCACTGGAGGGCACGTGCAGGGGTCGGCAGAGAGTCGGGGAACCATCGTGGATTCCCTGCTAAATGCGTATTTGGAAGCGCAAGAAGGCGGTCTCCCCGCCCTGCCTCAGTCCCTAGGGAAACGTGCGCCGCAGGCTCCCTCTCTCCACTCTCTGGAACCCCTAAGTAGTAGAAACCCCAGAGGAACCGAAATCACGTCCGGACAGCCTCTCCAGGCTGTCTCCCACTATCCTGTTTCTCCCGGCCACCCCACCAGTAGGGTGCAGAGTTGGACTGCGCTGCACCCCCACTCTCGGTTCCACCCCAATTCAAAGCGTCCGGGGTAGGCTCCGCCTTCTCCTCCGCCCCCAGAGCCCTCGGCCCACCCTTCCGTTCTTGGGACGGGACCTGCTCCCTGTCAATCCAGTTCAGCCTCAGGGTTCCTGGCGCGTGAATAAAGGCCCTGAGAGAAAGCGGGGACTCTAGATTACGCACCGCCCTCCACAACACACACGCAAGGAACTCCCAGTGCCTTGGGCAGCGGATCCTCAGCCCCACATCCCCGATGCAAGGCGCACCAATGAGGAGTCTGGTTCGCCCTGCGCTCAGCTGCTCGGCTCCCGGGTGGCCAAGTTTGCTGCAGGGAACCGCAACTCCAGCAACTTTCTCCGAGTTTGGAAACTGACTTCCAGGCCGCCTCGCAGCGTTGGGCAATGCGCCGCTGAACCGAGTCCAAACTCCAGAAAGCTCTGAAACATCCAGAAGCCCCTGGGGGCGGGTGTGTGCGCTCCACGCCAGTGTACGCGCACGCACAGAGCTAGCTACCCAAACCTTACGAGTTTCTAGCTGATATTTAACGCCGGAGAGGAGGGGAGCCTCGCCACAGTGAGGGTCTCTAGGCTTAGAGGGCAATTAAGTCTTCCAGAGGCGGGCGAGGAGGCGGAAGGGGAGAGGAGGTGGCGCGCGCCCACTTACCATTCCCGAGCAGAGGCTGATGACGGCCGTGTGCTCGGACTTGGTATTGACATAGCCTTTGTAGAAACAGTGCTTGAGTTCCGCTTCCTCTTCGGAATAAAACTTGGTCTGGTTCACCCCGGGCGTCCCGAGGAGGGTGACAGTGAACAGTGGAGCGATAAATCCGGCATTGGCGGTGAGATTAAATAGAAACTGCTGGCCGAAGGCGGAGAGGCGGTAATGCGCCTGGGAGGAGGTAGAGGAGGAAGAGGAGGAGGCGAAGGCAGGCCAGGGGTCAGTGGCAGAGTTAATGCTCCGTCGCCTTCTTTTGAAGTGGACGTTCGTGGGAAAGGGTTCTCCGAGAGCGTTCACTCGGATGGGAGACACGATTTCGTATTCACTCAGGGTCTCTAATAATTTCACTGCGGAGAGAAGCAGAGGTATATGAACCAATAATTCATTTTTCCTCAAGCTTTAATTTAAAACGAAGGTGGGGACTTTGTTCTGACTTTATTTTCCAGCCCATTCGAGCCAATCCCTTCACCCTTAATCAGCGGACAAATATTTGCTAAGCACCTACTATGTGCCAGTAACAGGACCTGTGCTAGGTGCTGAGGATACAGTATTCCGAGCCAGACAATTAACAAGTCAAAATATATATGATTTAAGATATTGATAAATAACCTGAATAAAATAAAACATGACGCTATCTGGTGCCCCCAATTATTAAATTACTTTAGTTTGCAGCGTGGGAGTGGGGATGGGGGATATATCCGGCTAACAGCAAGGTGGGGGGGGTGCCTAAATTCGTTTCCACAGTGTCCCTCCCTAGCAATTGATTGGGGATGACCCAAAGAAGGGAGAGGCTGCAAAGCGGGAGATAATTCTTTCGAGGAAAAGGAGAGAGGCCTCCGCTGTGGGGTGCCCCTGCCCGGGAGCGAGGACCGGGAGGCGGCGTCGGGGCCGGCGGGGTCCCGGGGGCCGGAGCCTGGTTACCTTGCCTCGGGTGCAGCCTGTCCTTGCGCACGGCCGCCGCGGCGTCTGGGATCCCCATCTCAGCCAGGTCCCGCACCAGGAGCGTTAGCAGTGTGGCCCAGGATACAAACTGCATGGTGCTTCCCACCCCTCCCTCCGCTGCCCCCACCCCCCTCCCTCCTGCCCTCCTTGGCTGCGGCGGCGACGCGAGGCAGCGGCCGTGGAGAGCGCGCGGAGCCCGGCGCCCGCCGCCAACTTTTGACTTTAGGAGTCGCTGAGGTCTCGCTGCGAGGGTCCCGTCTGCGCTCGGCTGAGCAACGCCGCCGCCTGCCGAGAGCTGAGCCGCTCGGGCCGCAGGAGGAGCCGGAGGAGCAGGAGGAGGAGGAGGACTGGGGCTCGGCTGCTTGGCCGCATAATGCCCAGCGAGCGGGCAGGAGAAGGCGAGGAACTTGCGCTCCGAGGCGCGCCGGGCGCCCTGTGCTGGCCGGGATAGCTGAGCGGCTTCTTGAATGGGGGGCTGGGGGGGCGGAGGCGGGGGGGCCGCGGGTCCACAGCCTCTCAAATGCCCCCGGTGCACGCCTCCAAGAGGAGGAGAGGGGAGGAGAAAGCGAGACGAACGGGGACCGCCTCCTTCCAGACCATGTCCCCTCCTCGGCCGGCCCGTGCGGGACTCTCAGCCGGAGGCCCTGCCGGCTGCAAGAGGCGGAGGCCAGAGGCGTCACCAGCGCCGGGGCAGCTGGTCGTGGTCCTCGCCACCTCGCTGAAGTGGGGTTTTCTGAGATTCCCTGCCCCGGGGAGGGAAAGCAGGGAAAGTTCTCTCCCTTTCCTGGCGCGCGTGCAGCCACTTCCCCTCTCGTCTTTTTCCTCTCCTCTCCTCTCTCTCCTCCCTACCGAGTCTCTTTTTTCTCCTCCCCCTTGTCTCCCTGTTGCTGTGCCTCTCAGACTCTGTCCCCTCTCCTCATTTTTCCCTGTGATGTCCGTCTTCTCCCCGCCCCACCGTGTTCCTCTCTGTTTCTCACATTTCTCCTTTTCCTTTCCTTTCTCTCCCGTCCCTATCTCTTGCCACCAGTCCCCTTCTTTTGGTTTCTTACAAGTGAAAGTGGCCCAGCGCAGGAGCGCCTTCCCTTCCTACAGTTTTTCACTCGGGAGGAGATTTGGCACCTGAGCTCTGCTCTCGATTTAATCGCCCCAAGTCAAGAGTTTTAGAAATGGGGTTATTAATCCTGCAGCTCGGAGTGAGTTTCGAATACGTGGTCTCTTGAAAATTTCGCAAAATGTTTAAGCTGTGCTTTCCACCAACCTCTGTCACCATTCGTGGAGGGTCCATAGCATTCTCTAGGTCCCTGGCCCAAAAAAAAGGTTAAGAAGGCGTTTTGGCAACGAGAAGGGGCGGGGACTCTGGCGCTCCTTACTACCCGGGGGTTTAGAGATGGGAGGGGAAGGGGGGATGGAGTGTAAAGTTGTAGATCCCTGTGGGAAGCACCAGTCCCTGGAGGGATTTCTCAATCACTTCCGCTTGCTTTCAGCCTGAGAGATGCTTGGAAAGACTGAAAGCAGACGCTTCAAGCTACACCTTCGTGTGTGTGTGTGTGTGTGTGTGTGTGTGTGTGTGTGTGTGTGTGTGTGAATTGTTGAATCCTAGGTGGTTCAGTGGCGTTTTTTCTTTAACCAGCCCTCAGGAAGATAGAAAGTGTTAATTTCAAGATAAAAGACATGACCATATCGGTAAAAATATATAAATATATGACTAATAAATATATATTTGCCCAAGTATCCTATAACCGGGGTTGAGGTTCTGTTGCGTGGTAGGTTAGCACTCAGGACTAGAAATACCAAAGATAGCCAACACTAGGAACCAAATCACAATATGCTAGTAATGTCAACTGTTCTTGAGATAGTAATACAAATATTTCTTCCGGTGAAGGGTAAAAATGACTTGGCAAGACGAATTTGCTAAATAATTGTTAACCCAAATTGATGATGTTACCATCGTCTTATTACTAGAATTTCATAATGGGTATGTAAAATGTAAGAATGGAAAAATAACACCTGTATTGTGCACAATTAGAGATTTTTAGAGAATGGCATTTAAACCTTGAACTTCCAAATTAATTCACTAAAATACATTTCTTCTAATACACAGTATTTCTTTTTATTGTAATAAAATTCCCCACAATCACGGTGTCTGGGAGTTGCTGAGAATTTAGTAAGGAACAGAAAAATATCAAGAAATCAATCTTATTGGCTGATTCCTGTGGAAAATATTCCAGTACTTCCATTGTAAAATTACTCAAAAGTATAGCACTTTTCAGTATTTTCCATTAAATATTTTCTTTCTCTTTCAGTTCAAATCCCTCCTGGCAAACAGAAGTTAACTAACAGTATAGAAATGATGATATGTAGGGACAGAAGCCTCCTTTGTGTACTCTCTCTCCTTTGCTTTCTTTTTAGGACTTTGCTTGAAGAACGAACTTTGGCTACAGTTTTAAAAAATTGATCCACAAGAACTGATAGGCCAGGAAGATACAAAATATCTCTTCGTGACCTCCTGAGATGACCAAGAGCCTAGGTTTCTGAATTTCTCATCCTTAGTGAGGCTGCTCATCTCTTCTTCAATGTATTAGCTGGCTTCTGCATTTACATCTGCAAAAAAGTCTTAAAGAATCTTAGGAAAAGTCTTTTAAATCGTGAGACATGAAAAGGACAGTTGAGCTAACTAAACAATTCAGGCAAAAATCTTTTGTCTGAATAATTACTCTTTGTCTAAATAAGTACTCTTACTCAGTACTTACCATGAGGTAACATACAGCATTTAATTTAATTCTCAAAACAGCTCTTTTAGGAAGGCAGTGTCAGTAATCTCATTTTACCGATAAGGATACTGAGTTCTGAATAAGTGAAATAATTTGACCCCCCTCAATCCAGTAAGTGAGAAACAAGATTAAAACTCCGCTTCAGTCGTTCAATCCAAGTTCATAACTATTATCATATGTCATGAATAACTGATTAATCAGAAACATTGCTAGATTTTTGGAGGGTTGCTTTGTGGGAAAATGACTAAAATCATTCAGAGAATTGCCTCAAGCTCTTATTCTATGTATAACTTTTCTTTAGCTCTCTTTTTCTTCTAATGCTAAGTATTTAATGATAATCGTGTCAGCTATTTCACTGATATTTCACAACTTTTTCTTCAGCAGTTAGAAGAGATCTGGCACATAGTAGGTATTCAAGAAATATTTACTAAGACTAGGCATAGTGGCTCATGCCTATAATCCTAGCACTTTGGAAGGCTGAGGTGGGAGGAGTGCATGAGGTCAGATCAGCGGTTCAAGACCAGCCTTGGCAACATAGCAACCCGTTGTTTCTACAAAAAAAGAGAAAAGAAATAATAAAATAAAATAAAATAAATTGGTCCCTCATAAAAATTTGCTCTGAAAGAAGCAAACCTTTTCAAGGTCACCTGGAGTTAATGGAGGGACAGTTTTTAGCCCATTTTGTTTTGGGACTTTACTGGAATTGAATGGTATTGTAGGTTAAGTGGAAGTCTTCATTGGCTGATTCTTCATGAAAATTAGATCCCAGAGGAGTGATGATTGATATTAGTCACTAGGGAGAGATAATCTGGCCAATGGAAATGAAAGTGATGACATCACCAATGACTCTGTTTGCCTAATGCCACTGGAAACGGCAGGAAGGAGACTTGAAGCAAAGCCATCAATTTCCACAGAAAGGGGAAACCCACACCCAAATGGTAGGGAGGGCCCAGGAGCCAGAATTCAAGTGAATAGTTTCCTGAGTGGTCAGCAGTGTCAGGTGATTTGGGGAACAGATAAGCCCCTAGTACTTGGTAGCACTGCATTCTGGTGAGTGAATCACCAACCTGGGACCTGGTGGTGGCTCAGCTCTGTGACCTTGGGCCTAAAGAATCTTAGGGAGATGTGTTTTACGTCACAAGAAATGAAAAGGACAATTGTGCTAACTAAATAATTTGGGTTCCAATCTTTTGTCTGAATAATAATAATGAGAATCTTTTCTTGACTACTTACTATGTACCAGGCCATGTGTACTATGTCCTCTCTGATCCAATTTCCTATTTGCATACTGTGGTGGGTAGAAACTGTGTTGTCTTTCCTTGCCCTGAATGACCTTAGTGTATTTTTTAAAAGTCTTCTAACTACTGACTTCAAGCAACAGGTAGTGTAGAGAAAGTAGTTTGTGTCATTATTGATAATAACAGTAGATTCCCTTCATTGAGTTCTTTGTGCTAACTTTTTAATCCTCATAGCTATCCTGCCTTCTGGGTTTTACCCTCCTCATTTATGATGAAAATAAGACCCAGCAAAATTAAGTGACTTTGCCTGGCATTACAGAGTCAGAATGTGCAGTTGGGATTTACACTGGGGTCCAGTTACCTCCAAAGCTTGTGATCGCCATTAATCAGAGCAGTCTAGTAACATAAAGATTTTCACCTAATTGATCTTGATCATTCAGCATTTATATTTGGCCTGATGAATACCATCTGTAAGAATATCATTTTTTCTTCTAATGCTAAATCTAAAGTTCTAACTAGCTTTTCTTGACCCTACTCTGAAAGTCATAGTTCCATTTTGGAGGTGGCTCTGTATAGCTCATGACCAGCTTATAGCAGTTCTACGAAGGTGATCCCATCTTCAGCCTGTTCACTCACCAGGAGCTCTTTGTTTACTTGTCATCCTGGAAGACCATACTCACATTATTGCTCAGGCTTTAAAGCCCCATATGAATCCCACTAATCTTTCCTTTGACTGTATTCTTAGGGCTTCAAATCCTTTTTCTCCTCCCTCTACTATCCTTGAAATGAGAGCTTCACACCTGGGGTTCAACATCATAACTACAAATGGAATTCAGAAGTGCTAGACTTCTAGCTTTGATCCAAACTACTTCTAACCTGCAGCCAAATTAGCAACACAATGTATGCAAGCACAATTTTATTATTCTCTAAAAGTGCACATTTGATGTCGACAATTGTTAAATATATGGCATCTTTAACTAGCAGGGAATCTGATAACCCTAGGAGTATTTTGAGTCGTGCCAGAGCACTTTATGCTCCCTGAGTCCAGAATTTTCCCTGTCCTAGTTTGGTTCACACATGTTGTTGTGTTTTGGTGTCCTTTGTTAGTCTTTAAGGTACACAAGGGCAAAGGACAAATCTATTTCCTCCATGGTTACATAGTAGGCACTTCACAAATATGCCTTAAATGAGTGAGCTTACTGTTGCCACTAATTTGGTTCTAGTTTCAGAGCCAGGTTTTTGTTTTTACACATGCACACACACCCCCCTCCCCCCGGAATGATTGAAGTAATTTCTGTTTCTTACTGTATTATTATTACTCTTGGGAGGCAAGTCCTGCTTTAATCAGAATCATCATGATTCGTTTTTTCTGGAACGAGACATTTCCAGAGCTAGGCTTTCCCCAGTGGGTACTTCAGGATCATGAGTAACAAGGCACAGGGCCTCCCTTAATTGCTCAGCACAGTAAGTAAGAGTTACGCCTATGCTGTGGGCAGTTTCGGTATCCTTTGCATGTCCTAAAGAGGAGGTAATAATGGTTTCCTGCCTCATAGGGATGTTATGAAAATGACTTGATCAATGAAAGTGTTAGCTTAGTGCCTGACATAGAGGAAGTAAGCATGTCCAAATCAGCGAGCTTACTTGCACCCACCCACTAGTCAAGGAAGAGTGGTTCCTGATTCCTGACCCAGAGAGCCACTAGCAGGCTAGCTTTTCTTTCTCAGTTAACCTCCCCCTCACCCCACTCCATAACCAATTTATGGGCCTTTCGCCCCTAGAAAAGAAACAAAACAAAACAAAACAAAACAGCCATTTGTGTGCAAATGAGTATGCATTTTTTCATACTCATCTTTACTCTTAGCCCTTCATCCCTCTATGAAATTTTTAATGTTTTAAACAGATTTACTCCCTACAGTCTGCTTGGATTAGTAGTTTATATAGATTTAATTTAGCACGTTCTCAAGTACTGGGCTTTTCTTTCTGGCAGAATTTTTCAAATAGCCAAAACATAATTTTCCCTCTGAATATTAAAAAAACAACAACAAAAAATGATTTTCATATGACAAATAATTTTTACACATGCAAAAAAGTAATTTTCAAAAGTAAGCACTTCTGCCAGATGATGCTTAATAAGTCTGTCCTAATGGTATTTATCTTAATGCTTAACTTTCAGGAACAGTGGATAATACCATATTCAGTCCCCCTGACAACCCTATGAAACAGGTAATGTCATTAGTCCCACTTTCTGGAGGAAATGAAGGTACAGAGAAGATAAGTAGTAACTTGCCTGAGGTTGCACAGCCAGTATGTAGCTGAGTGGGAGTTCAGTGCTAGGCTGTGGGATTTCAGAACTTGCCCTCTTAAATTGCCACATGGTACTGATTCTCATATGTATTTATGTTTTATCAAGCTTAATATAGGATAAATTGTCATGCTTAGGAATGCAGTGTCAAAGAGTGGAAATTCAGACATTAGTAGAAATTCAGATATCCGGACAGTTGGGGACCAGGAGGCCAAAAGAGGGTATGGTTTAGGGAGTCATTCACAGATGTGGGATTCAGGATATCAGGCCAACTGGAGATGAGGAGAATGTCTTCCCAGCATCCCAAACCACTCATTCGCCTAACGATTAGACTGGCCCTTGGGAGCACTATTCTTCTTCGTTGGTCTCATTGCCACAACCAGTCTCACAAACTCTCATTGCCCTCAGCTCAGCCCAAGTCTTTGTATTGTTCAGACTGTGCTGTGGGCCCTGCTCTAAAAATAGCATATGGTGAAGAGGTCTGTCTTGTAGTTGCAAAAGTGGTGTAGGATTTAAATTCCCCATGATAAGCTAATTTGGGGGTCCACTACAAAGAAGATTTTCAGAAAACCTTTCAAATAATCTCAACTACTGTGACTACCGAACACAATGGCAAGGGGCTGGGAGCAGGAAATAATACCTTCATTATCCAAACTAATTTGCATACGTTTGAAATGTACAAAAGTGTAGATGTGCCGCATGTGACAACTCGACCTGGTAATGAGAGTTTTGGGGCATCAAATCAATGCTAGTTATAAATGGTGTATTTGCCATGTACTGCCTTTGGATTAGTTGGCACCCATAATATAAAATAAGTTGTTTCCTGAAATGTAAACCTAGCAATCAGTGCTTTGTCAGTCCCTATCAATGTTGGCAAAATAATTGGTTTTGCAGTTTTTTCACTCAAAATAGGTCTGACAGTACATATTGGTGGCATTCACAGCAACATAACTGTAATAAACTTCAGCTACTGTTGGGCTCTTTGTAAGCAATACAGTTACTAAAGCAAGAGTTTGGCAGTACGGTTTTCTTTTAGGCACCCTCACCATGTTGATGAGGGTGCCTAAATTCTGGTTATAGTCAGTAATACAAATTAACTCATGTAAATGTTTTTAATCAGTGTTTCTTACAGCTGATTATTCGGCTCATTAACTCTGATCATAAATCTGGACTTTGGAAAACTTAACATTTGTTCTATGTTACCTTTTCGAACAAAATGGTGGCTGAGGTAGAGAAATGATTTGTTCTCTGACTGGTGACTTTGGTCCCTGCATTGAGGAGTGGCAGAGCTCTCAAAAAAAAGAAACCTGACAAAATTCAAGACCCTCTCCTCCACACTGACGAGGTGAAAAGGGAAAGGAACCATCTAGAGACAGTAAATAAATGAAATATTAGGCACTTGTTAAAAAAAAAAAGGAGGGAAGAACCATATGTTTAGCATATAACTATGTCCAAAATGCATTATTCAGCAAGCAAATCTCATAGTGTTGTTAGTCTAATTGGGTTCTACTGTAGTAAAAATGAAATAAAACAGCTACAACAAAATCTCAGCCTGTGCTTAAAATATGATATGCAAAGAAAAAATGTCTAGAAAGGTGGATATACATTCAGCTGTCACCAGTGGTTCTCTCTGGAGTAAGAATTTTGGAGATATTTTATACTTTGTACATGTCAGTGATACCCATTTTTATACCATTTGATTATTTTCACAACAAAAATATAGTATATTTTTAATGAGAAAAGTGATTTTTTTTTGTAAATATACAGGTAATATATAAAAAATATATATGATAGTATCACCACCCTTAGGGAAAACTTTTCTCATAAATTATGTATAGCCCTAGCTTTTTCTGTAATATTCAACATGTGTTTTATTATTTGAAAATAACCTTACATATTTTGCATATATGAGAACAAATACAAGGAAGAGATTTATGATGGTTGAGTCAGGCTTTTGAGGGAAACTTGTGACTTAGAAATACAAGTATTGGATATATGGTAACCCTGGATTTAAGACATGAATGGAGAATAATAGCTGAATAACAGGAAAAAAACATAAGCTTTCCCAGCCCTTGACTAGTAAACAAGAAAGATACTTGTTTATTCATTCAATAAATACATTATTCAAACACCTACCGTCTGCTATGCACTTTGCAGATAGCAGAAGCGTTCACAGCTAGTGGGGAAGAGAAGCAGAAAATAAGCTAATACATGAACAAGCATATAATTAAATATTGTTCTAAGTATTGTAAAAGAGATGAAAAGAGAGATAGCGTAGATCAGATGAACGGAGAAAACCTCTTTGAGAAGTGATAAGCAAATTGCTCCTAGAGAATAAGAAGGAGGATAAGAAGGAGCCAGGCCCTAAAAGAACAGCAGGAAAAATATTCCTGGCAGAGAACAGTAAGGCCAGGTCTGAGCTAGGAAAGAAGGTGGAGGTTTTCATAACCCAAGAAGCCATTGCACCTAGGGTTCTATGATTGAGGAGAAGATGATTTAGAATGGGGTTGGGGTATACTTCAAAATAACTAAACGAGTGGAATTGGAATGTTCCTAACACAAAGAAACGATAAATGTTTGAGGTCATAGCTATTCCAATTACCATGATTTAATCATTATAGTGTATGCTTGTCTCAAAACATCACACGTACCCCATAAATATGTACAACTGTTATGTATCCATAAAAATTAAAAATTAAAAAATGCTTTTAAATTTACAAAGTAAATAAATGGACAAAAGAATGGAATTGAGAGAGAGCCAGCGGCCAGCTGATATAGGGCCTTTAAGGTGAGGAATCTAATTTCATTTAAAATAGAAGGAGTGGCCATGGAAATATTTTAGGCAGGGGCATGGCAATATGCCCTTTTTGTTATTTTTAAAAGATCACTCTAGCTGCTATGTGGAGAACAGAGTCGAGAAGGCTATTCTGCTATCCAGATGAGAAATTGAAGTGACTTGAAGTGAGGGTGGTGTTTGTTAGTAGGGGTGGCAAGAATCGGATACATGTAAAGTATATTTTAAAGGTAGGATTAATAGGACATGATGAAGGATATTATGATGGGGATGAGAATAAGGGTATCAATAATGAGTTCCAAAATTATACTGCAGATATTGCTCTCTCCTATATACAAATAACACCCACATAAAGAATATAAAATAATAAAATTTCCATAAACAACAGCAACAAAATCACTGGGAATAGAAATGACAAGAAACCTGCATGGCCTATATGAATTATGTTTTACAACACTAATGAAGACCTCAGAGGAGATGTGACTAAATTGAAAGACACTGTATTCTTAGGATGACTGGATATCACAAAGATGCCTGTTCTTTCTAAGATAGTTTATAAAATGACTAGAAATAAAAATACCAATAATTTATTTCTGTTATTTCGTTTTGTTTGAATGAGACTAATTAATCCAAAATTTTATTTGGGAAGATAAACAAACAAAAACATCTCAAAAAACTTTGAAAATGAAGAGCAATATGGAAAATCTAGTATTAATGCCAGATGTTAATAGAGAATTTAGAGCAACAATAAATAAATAAGGTGATACTGGATTGTAAATGGACAGAAAACCCAATGGAAGAAAGTAGAAAATCCAGAAAGAGATGTAACTGTGAGAATTTAGTTTCTGATAGACATGGCTTCTCAAACTGATTGGGAAAGTCTAGGCTACCCAATATACACTGCCAGAAATAATTTGGTAGTCATCTGGTAAAACACACACTCACACAAATAATCATAAAGTTGAATCTATACTTCATACTTTAAGTACATACTTGATCCATATCAAATGGATCAATAAATAAATGTAAAAAATTTAACCAGAAACTGATTTAGAAGGAAATAGGAAGGAATAATTACCTTATATCTGTGGCATAAGGAAGGCCTTCTAACTATGACTCAAAATCCACAAGCCATAAAAGAAAAAAATTAAGGAAATATTTAACTACATTATAAAACAAACAAATTCTGCATGATAAGAAACATTATGTCTTGGCCCATTTTGTGTTGCTATAATATAATACCACAGAATGGGTAATGTATTGTGAATGGGAATTTATTGGCTTATAGTTCCGGAGGCTGGTAAGTCCAACATTAAGGTACCAGCATCTTGAGAGGGCCTGCTTGCTGTGTCATCACATGGCAGAAGGGCAAGAGAGGGAAAGAGAGAGAAAGAGAAAGAGAAGGGAGATTAAACTGCTCCCTTTTATAATGAACCCACTCCCTTGGTAGCAGCATTAATTGATTCTCTCTGTCCTCATGACCTAATCCCCTTTCATTAGGCCCCACCTCCCAGTGCTTTTGCATTAGGAATTAGTTTCCAACATATGCTTTTTGATGTACACATTCCAACCATAGCACATCATAATCAAAACTGAAAGTTAAATGACAAGCTGAGAAAAAAATATTTTCAGCTCATAGCACAAAGAGAGATTTTTCCTTCGATATACAATAAGAACCTACAAGAGATACCAATTGATAGCTCACAAGAAAGGAAATACAAACAGTACAAACTTGTGAAAAGGTGCTCATAAAACTATACCAATGTGAGCTTTTCGGTAATCAGATATGCAAACTATTAAGTTTGATACACACAGTCAATTACTGAGGCTTTGGGGGATATATTACAACTCTTACGCATTGTTGAGTAAGTTGATATAGCTTCTAAGGAGGCAATTTGAAATTTATCAAAACTGCAAAATCATAGACCCTTTGAACCAGCAGCCTACATTTTATATATCAGGTATATTTGCATGTGTGGAAAATGGCATTCACAAGCTTCTTTACTGCAGTATCATTTATAATGTCAAAAACAATGAAAACCTAAACTATAGCAGACTGATTTAACAAATCAAGATATATGCAGACAATGAAATATAATGCATCTGCAAAAAGAGTGTATATATATATATATAAACTGGAGAAAAATAGTATTTCATAATTTTATTTGTGTATATATTCTAAAGAAATGCTGAAAGAATGTGTAAGAAACTAAGCACAGTGGTTACTGTGTGAGGATGATGGGGAATTGGGAAGATGGGGTATGCATTAATTTGCTACAGTTGTACATTATGGATTAGTCAGGTTTCTCCAAAGAAACAGAGCCAACAGAGTATATGTGTGTACACACACATACATATATATGCATATATGTATGTGTGTGTATGTGTGTATATGTACATATGATTTATTGTAAAAAATTGACTCACATGATTATGAAGGATGGAAAGTCCCTAAACCTGCTGGGTGAATTGGCAAGCTAGAGATCAGGAAAGCTGATTGTATAGCACCATTTTGGATCCAAAGGCCTGAGATCCAGGAGAGCTAAAGATGTAGTTCCCATCTGAAGGCTGGCAGGCTGGAGACCCAGGAAGAAATGATGTTTCACTTGAGTCCCAAAGTAAGAAAAAGCCAATATTTCAGTTTGAAAGCTGTTAGGTGGGAATAATTCTCTTACTTGCAGAAGGCTTAGCCTTTTTGTTCTATTCAGGCCTCATTAGGTGAGGCCCATCCACATTAAGGAGTGCAATCTGATTTATTCAATCTACTTATTTAAATGTTAATTTCATCCAAAAATAATTTTACAGAAACACCCATGACAATGTTTGAGCAAATATCTGGGCACCTTATGGCCCAGTCAAGTTGACACATTAAAATTAACCATCACAGGCTACCATAACAAAATAGCACTGACTAAGCGCTTAAGCAACAGAAATTTATTTTCTCACAGTTCTGGAAGCCAAATTTACTATCAAAGTACTGGCAGAGTTGATTTCTTTTGAGGCCTCTCTCTTTGGCTTGCAGACCGCCACCTTTTTGGGTGCCCTCACATGGCCTTTCCTCTCTAGCTCTTCATCTTCTTATAAGGACACTAATATTGGATTTAGGCCCCACTCTTATGATCTAATTTAATCTCATTACCTCTTTAAAGGCCCTATCTCCACATGCAGTCATGTTGGGAGTTAGGGGGTTAGAATTTATTCCAATATATGAATTCTGTGGGAAACACAATTCAGTCCATAGCAGGGGATAAGGGTAGGAGGGAGACTGTCATTGTTCACCTCTTTGTACCTTCTTGATTTTAAGCTTCCTAAATGCATTACCTATTTTAAAATATCTTAAAAATGAACTCCAAGTTTCTGCTTCCAGCAACTTGGAGGATGGTACCATTCACTGGGTTGGAGAAGACTGAGGAAAAAAAATACCCTGATAAGGTGGGAATAGGGTGGAGATACTGGGGAGACACTGCTGTAGAATGTCAGTGAGGCAGTTGGTGTCCAGGAGAGGGGTGAGGGTGGAGGTGAGAAAAAAGGAGTTTTCTGCGTGGCTACAAATTCAGGGGGAATGCATCAGATCACTCTAGGCAGTGGTTCTCAAACTTTATTTGGCATGCATCAGAATTATCTGAAGGGCTTGTCATAACATAGGTTGTACAGCCCCATCCTCCAGAATATCTGATTCAGTTAGTCTGGAGTAGGGCCCAAGAGTCTGCAATTCTAACAATTCCCAGGGGATACGGATAATGCTGACTGGGGGCCCCACTAGGAGAACCAGCAGCCTAGGGCAATGATTCTCCATTCTAGCCTTACATTTATATGACATGGAGAGTCTTAAGGAAAAAAAATGTGATTATATGGGACCTACTCCACTGCAGACCAGCTAAGTAAGAACCTCTGGAGAGCGGACCTGGGCACTAGTAATATGCAGAAGCTCTCCCATTAATTCTGATATGCAGCTTGAGCTGAGAGCTTCAGACCTAGGAAAAGATGCCAGAGAAATGAGAGAAGGCCAAGAACAAAGGCTTTAGGATGTCTGCCTTCTAAATGACTAGTAAGCAAAAAGGAGCCAACCAAGAGATTGAGAAGTGGAGAGATATTGGGACACCCGGGAGCTATACTCTGGTGTCATGGAAGGCAGTCATTAACTCCCACCCATCTACACTGGATTCTGGTGACACAGATACAAATAAGACCTACGCAGCCTTCAGGAGCTTCCTTAGTGTTAAGGGCCAAGATGTTCTTATAAAGAAGTGATGGCATAATCAGTCTTGATGTGTGTCCTAGAGGGATACTTTCTCATATGCTGAAGGATGTTCATAGGAGCATTGCTTGTAAGAGTGAAAATCTGGAGACTACTTGTCCTCAGTCAAAGAATGGCTACATGTTATAAAATGGTATGTTCATATAGTGGAACACTATACGGCAGTTCAAAAGAGTGAACCAGGTAGACATCAGCTTCCAAGATCTCAAAAAATAGTGTCAAAGGGAAAAAAACCAAGTTGCGCTATGATGTGTGTATCGTTTATAGGAAAAACAACTTACACATACATGCGTTTGTATATAAAGATATAAAAAAGGTCTAGAAGGATTTACTCCAAATTCTTATCTGGTGAACGGAAGAGGGGACAAGTTTGTGGAGGATAGGTACAAGCACTTTAGATTTTTTGGTAATGCTCTTAAAATTGTTAAGCCTTTAGGATTAATGCACATGTTGAACTACCTCAATGTTGTACTAATTTAAACTTTTAAACATTGCTTACAAATGTCAATAATACCTATCAACTCTAAAGTTAATGTATGTAGACACTAGAATTTTTGACTTTGTGTGGGGTTCTGAAATAATGCTATCTATATCCTCTTCTGATTTCTGGGTCAATTCAAAATCGTCACTGACCAGATGGAATGTATCTCCCAATCCTTTTCCTAAACTGAAATAGGACAAAACCTATAATTTAAAGAAAGAAGAAAAAAATGAAAACATTGCTTAGCCATTACTCTTCTGTGAATTTGTCTGCAAAAAAAGTGTGTTTAAAATAGCATTTCAATGATACAGACATCATCCTTTCCCCAGAGTCTTGACTGGCAGACATATTACAGTTATTTAGTCAGGGGGCTGCACTGAATACAGCTCTGAAAATGTAACCAAGATTTATATGGTGCAGGCCTCTGCCTTTAAACAGCAGGTAAATGATGCTGGAAGATTCTGTAAGTAAGGATAAAGAAATTCACTGAAGCTCGTTTTAATCTGAACATACTTTTGAGTGTTTAGAAAGATGAATACCTTTGAGCTATCTGTATTGAGAAACCTCAGTTGTCTCCCTGGAAAGCAATGCCTTTTAAATTCTCAAATATTCATTTTCAGAGTGGGAAGATAATCTCCCCATGTGTAAGTTGTAGATGAGCAAGGACCTTATCTGTATCATTGGCATTGTGTCTCCAGTGGCTAGCACAGCACCTGGCAAATAGGTAAATATCAGTAAGTATTTGTGGAATGAATGCAGTCATACAACAGAAAGAGAAAAATAAAATCATGAATGAATTCTGTATAATGTTGAGCAAAATAAATCAAACAGAAAAATACATCCTACATTTTCCCTTTATGTAATGTTATAAAACAGACAGAATTAATTGATAGTGATAGAAAATGGTTACTTTTGGGGAGTAGTGTTTGGGAGGGAATAATGGAGGCTAATGGGATGTTGGTCATGTTCTGTTACTTAATTGGAGTTTTGGTTGCATGTATGTGTTCACTTTGTGAAAAATCATTAAGCTATACAATTATGATTTGTGCACTTTGCATGTTGTTTTACAGATTTATTTAGCATAAATCAACTTTTCCCAGAAAAAAAATCACTGTCAGATAAAGGCAAGTAACTGAGGTTTTGAAATTTTGATCCTTTATGTTGTGGATGATCCTATCTTTGGAAAATTATTTTCCATCTCTAAACATATTTTCATTTCACATTTCTGAAGATATAGTGTGTAAACTCACCTCCAGGGCTTAAAGGCTTAGCTCTCTCTGTTCTGAGGCCTTTGCTCTTTCTTATCAGAATTCAGCTAATGGTAAAACAGCTCTTGTAGGATTGGAGGCAGCTCTGCTATTTGGTTTTTAGCACCCATCCTTTTTCTTGTCCCTAATCTTTTGAAATTTCCAAACACTTAAACAGACAAGAGAGAATAGTGAGAGAAAACCAGAAACTGGGCAATTTAGGAAAAATATGTGACATTTCCTACCATTTAATACTACCAGCCTCACTAAATTTTCTAATGTTTTCTGTCTCCTTTCTCTCCCTCATTCCCTTTTTGATAAAATGAACAAAAACATTTAAAAAATCCTTGAACCTAGTAACTCAGAAATTCAACATAGACACATGCGCGTGTACACAGGCGTGCGCGCGCGCTCACACACACACACATTTGTCCATGTACAAAGTGATATATTTACAAGGTAATTCACAGCTACAGTGTATGAATGGCAATAGGTTAAAGGCAACCTAAATGCCTTAACCAGTGAAAAGGGGACTGGTTAAGTATATGACATTTACCAATAGAAAAGTGTGCATCTATAAAAAACAATGAAGAAGCTGTCTGCGTTCAAGATACGTAGATAAGTGGAATATATCTTAGATAAGTGGAAAATATCAGGTTCAGAGCAGTATGTTTAGACTACTGTACTTATGAATGCATAAATTATACAAGGAACTGAGTATTTGTTTGTCCCCAGAGGGGGATGGTATACATGGGCAGGAGAGACTTTCTCCCATATACCCAGTGGTTCCTTTGATATTTTAACCATATTATGTATTGTCACATCAAAAATAAAATTTTAAGTGTATATAAAATAATACTTTGGCAAGAAACCCCCGATTTTGCCAAGGATGTGGAATGATGGTATAAACTCACAAAGTACTATTGGAAGGGTAAATTCAGACAACACAACAAGAAGATAGTTTGTCAAAGCATGTCAAAAGCTTCCAAAGTTTCCTTTTGAATACATATTTCTGGTCCTAAGAATTTATTTTTAAGAATGTAACCTTGCGGCCAGGCACGGTGGCTCATGCCTGTAATCGCAGCACGTTGGGAGGCCCATGCGGGTGGATCACGAGGTCAGGAGATCGAGACCATCCTGGCTCACAGGGTGAAACCCCATCTCTACTAAAAATACAAAAAATTAGCTGGGTGTGGTGGCGGGTGCCTGTCGTCCCAGCTATTCGGGAGGCTGAGGCAGGAGAATGGCCTGAACCCGGGAGGCGGAGCTTGCAGTGAGCTGAGGTCACACCACTGCACTCCAGCCTGGGCGAAAGAGCGAGACTCCGTCTCAAAAAAAAAAAAAAAAAAAAAAAAAAAAAAAAAAGAATGTAACCTTACAGTGAATGTATGGCTATAATGGAGCACACTGAAGGCCTGGACTGCAGAAATATTGGGAAAAACTACAAATATAAGGCTGAAGCGGGCGGATCACAAGGTCAAGAGATCGAGACCATCCTGGCCGGCATGGTGAAACGCCGTCTCTACTAAAAATACAAAAATTGCTGGTTGTGGTGGCGCGTGCCTGTAGTCCCAGCTACTCAGGAGGCTGAGGCAGGAGAATCGCTTGAACCTGGGAGGTGGAGGTTGCAGTGAGCCGATATTGTGCCACTGAACTCCAGCCTGGCGACAGAGTAAGACTCCGTCTCAAAAACAAACAAACAAACAAACAAATACACAAAAAACTAGACATATAAAATAGAAGTTCCACAATGAGAACACATTGACACAGGGAGGGGAACAACACACACTGGAGCCTGTTGGGGGTCGGTGGTGGGAGGGAGAGTGTCAGGAAAAATAGGTAATGTGTGTGAGGCTTAATGCCTAGGTGATGGATTGATAGGTGCAGCAAACCACCATGGCACATGTTTACCTATCTAACAAACCTGCATATCCTGCACATGTATCCTGGAACTTAAAATGAAAATTAAATTAAATTTAAAAATTAAAAATTAAAAAACTAAAATAGAGGTTCTGCATAAATTATGGTACAGCTATATATTAAAAAAGCAATTTTGGAATCTTTAATGACAGAGGAAATTGTTCATAATATTAAGTGAAAAGTATACAGCATGTACATCCTAATATTTGTTGCCAAAAATGCATCTATATAACTGTTTGTGTAGGTATGCTCACCCGTGTATAAAACCGAAATTTACACTTTTATTCTAGGTAATAGAATAATGGATTTTGTATTTTAATTTTCATTCTTATATGGATTTCCAAAAGGAATTATACTAGGCTTATGTTTTATGCTAGAAATTTTATAATAAAAGAGTTAGGCCAGGAGTGGTGGCTCACATCTGTAATCCCAGCACTTTGGAAGGCCAAGGTAGGTGGATCACCTGAGGTCAGGAGTTTGAGACCAGCCTGGCCAACATGGTGAAACCCTGTTTCTATTAAAAATACAAAAATTAGCCAGGCATGGTGGTGTGTGCCTGTAGTCCCAGATACTCGGGAGGCTGAGGCAGGAGAATTGCTTGAACCCAGGTGGTAGAGGTTGTATTGAGCCAACATTGTGCCATTGCACTCCAGCCTGGGCAACAGAGTGAGACTCTGTCTCAAAAAAAAAAAAAAAAAAAAAAAAAAAAAAAAAAAGAATTAATGAGGATATTTTCTAAAAGTACTACAAGTAAATCCCACCATCATAAGTGTGGTGCTGAAAATTCAGCTGCATAAAAAGCAGCACTGCATTAAACTGAGGTTGATGAAACGACAGAATTGAGACTTCTGAGATGGACAAGAGCCAGTTGTCAATCACTTTATATCCAAAGTGGTATTGTCAAGGGATGCGTTATCATGGGCACTGTCTCCATATGGAACGTGTTGACACTTTTTGAGAATTGTTACTTTCAGACTGAACTATTTTTATTCTTTTAAGGAAGCATGTAAATATTTACCTCAAATCAAAAACAATACACATAATACATATATAACACACACATATATAAATGGTGATATAATGCTTTTAAAAACTACTTCTAATCAAATTACTCCCACAAAATACCCCCTAAAATCATATTATTTTTTCTTTTTTATTACTTTTTTATCAAGATGAGATTCCCTTAGCATAAAATTAACCAGTTTTAGGTGAACCATTTTTAAGTGAATCATTAGCATTTAGCAGATTCACAACGTTATATAACCACCACCTCTACCTAGTTCCAAAACATCTTAATTCTCCCAAAAGGAAACCCTGCACACATTAAGCAGTTGCTTCCCATTTCTCTCTTTCCCCAGCCCCTGGCAAACACCAATCTGCATTCTGCCTCTATGGACTTACCTATTCTGGACATTCCATAGACATGGGATCATACAATATGTGGCCTTTTGTGTCTAGCTTCTTTCACATACCATGCTTTCAAGGTTGATTTATATTGTAGCATGTACCAGTATTTTATCCTTTTGATGGCTGAATAATATTCCATTGTGTGTTATGTCACAATTTGTTTATCCATTCATTCCAGATGGACACTTGGGCTATTATTTTTGGCTATTGTGAATAGTGCTGCAATGAACATTTGTGTACACATATCTGTTTTGACTCCCTGATTTCAATTCTTTTGTGTATGTGTTGAGGAGTGGAATTACTGGGTAACATGGTAATTGTAAGTTTAACTGTTTAAGGAACTACCAAACTGGTTTCCACATGGCTGATATATATTTTAAATTCCCACCAGAAATGTTAAAGGGTTCCAGTATCTCTACATTCTCTCCAACACTTCTTATTTTCCATTTTCAAAAATAATAGCAATCCTAGTGGGTATGAAAATGTACCTCACTTTGGTTTTGATATGCATTTTTCTAAAGGACCAATGACATTGAATCTAATGGCTTATTGGCCATTTGTATATCTTTAGAGAAAGGGATATTCAAGTTTTTTCCTCATTTTTAAAATGGGTTGTCTTTTTGTTGTTGAGTTGTAGGAATTCTTTTTATATTCTGGATATTAGACCCTTATCAGATATATGATTTGCAAATACTTTCTCTCATCTCCAGGGAGAAAAAGGTTCTATAGGTTGTCTTCAGTTTCTTGGAAATGTCCTTTGATGTACTTGTTACTCATATTTATATAGAGAAATATTCTTATTTTCTGTTCTAATTTCAGCTAAAATTGTATCTTGGACACATTTTTGTGTTTCTACACATTATTATTATTTTAATGGCTGCATACCATTCTGTCATATTCCTAGTCATTCCTGGATTGTTGGCAAATTATTTAAGATTAATTTGGTAAAAAATCAATTAAATTTAAGGAATAATTTAACTACCAGGCATTAGGAAGAATAGGAACGAAGTGGCTTTAAGGATTGCACGAGTTTGTAGGCTGCTTGAAACACTGCAGTAAACTTGCCCCCTCACTTCTGGTTTCTTCATCTCTCATTCCAAGCTCTTATACAACAGTATCTTACTGGCTCATCATGGATTGGTGTGTACCCCTGTAGGGCCACAGTACTGCACAGCCCAGATCCCCACTTCAAGATTGAGGTGCTCATTCTCCCATGGTCCAGCAAGCTGTTCTTAGAAGTGGAAGCGATGGCTTATGGTCTACTGTAAAATACAGAGACTTTACAATTGTGCTCTCCCAGGTAACACTGCAATGAACAGCTTCTCCTTTCGTGTTATTTCATTTGGATAAATCCCTAAGAGTTACATTATAATAACTCCTAAGCATTTGTATGCTGCTGTCTAGAGGATTTTGCCAATTAACAAAGTTACCAGCAATGAGCAAATGCCACTCAGAATTTTCAATATACCTGTAACTAAAAAGGAGACAGAAAGAGGTAATGCCATTGTGCCGGGAAATCTGCCTGGTAATTTAAATAAATCCTATGTTGTCCACTAATATGCACTTTCTTCTTCATCTCTAGTAATAATTATACTTTAAAAATGTATAATATTATTTGAGTCATTGCTGCTGAGAAAGAAAACTGTATTTCTTAACTTCTTCCATAGCTAGATATGGTTACATATTAGACATGTGATTACGTTCTGTCCGGTAAAATGGGAACAATCAATATGGAAAATGCTTCATGCCTTTAAAAGAAAGGAGCATGCTTTTCACTTTGCCTTTCCTGTTTCTGTTGGTTGGAATGAGAGCATGGTGGGAAAACATCTTGTACAATTAAAGATGAGAACAACCGAGGGTGGATGGCAGAAGAGAAGATAGAAGGAGCCTGGGTCCATGACACTATGGAACCACCACACCAGCCCCAGACTACTGTGCCTTATTCATTATATGGGAGAGAAAAAGAAAATCTTTCTTATTTAAACCATCAGTATTATGGATCTCTGTGACAGCAGCTGGACCTGTTTCCTAACTCATACACAGTATTTGTCTTCTTATTCCGTCCTTTAGTGCTAGTTATTTTAGAAATTAAGAAATTGGAGGATTGCATATATTAAGGAATTCACTCCAGAGCTTCACACAACAGGGAAGTCTAGATGAAATCCAGGTGTCTGATTGCAAAGTCAATGTTTTCTCACTGTTCTTTTCCAGAAGAATTTATAGTCCTTTTCTGGAATGTTTTCTAATGCCAACAAGCAATGCTCTGATTCAATGGTTACCAACTGGGTGTGCTACAATTCAGTTTAATTATGACACTGGACTTGGAGTTAGTTAGATCCAGTAAGTTAAAGGGTCAGTCCTATAAGACCATCCCCACTTCAGATGACACTTACAAGTGCCAAACTTCCCTTAGTAAGGACAGACGAGCTATGCATTGGGAGTTCCCTCAACCCCCTCCATGGGTTTGGCAATTTGCTAGAATGACTCACAGAACTCAGGAAAACAGTCTTTTTACCCTTACAGGTTTATTATAACAGCCAAGTGGAAGAGACGCACAGGACAAGGTATCGGGGAAGGGGCACAGACTTTCTCTACCCTCTTCAGATGTACCACCCTCCTAGCACCTGGTTGATGTCATCACCAACCTGGAAGCTTATCAGATTTTCTTGTTCAAGAGTTTTGTTTTTGTTTTTGTTTTTTTTTCTTTTTCTTTTTAACCCTTCATTCTGGTCTGATGGTTCGAGAGTTTTTATAAAGCTTTATCTAAACCCTCCCTTTCCTTCCCAGAGGTCTGTGGGTGGACATGAAAGTTCTAATACTCTAATCACTTGGTCTTTGTGGTGATCAGTCCCATCCTGAGACTATCTTAAATCACCTCATTAGCATAAAATCAGGTGTGATTACCTGGGGCTCCTTAGGAATAATAACAGACACTCCTGTTGCTCAGGAAATTCCAAGCGTTTTAGGAGCTCTGTACCAGGAATCACAGACAAAGTCCAAATATATTTTTTCTTATATCTCACCTTTGTAGGAACCTAATTTTCAAACCTCTACCTTGCTGACTATATGGTAAGATTTTTATACACATTATAAATCACAATATTCACATTGTTGAAGATATACAAATAAGTGTCTAAAATTATATCTTTTCTAACTTTCCTGACTTAATATTTTTCTGACTTCTAAACAATATGAAAGCTATTCTTGGGTGATCAAAGCCACCCTTTTTTTGAGGCCAGGAAAGCTTTAGAAATTCAGTGACCTTTAAGATGAATCCATAATTATGGGTAGGGTTTTACATAATCAAGATTTTTAATTTCTAGTTTTTAGTGACAGAATCGTAACTCAAATTAGTTTAAGCAAAAATAGAAAAATGTGTTGGCTTAGCTAATTGAAAAAGGGGCATCCTGCTTCAGGCACAGTTGGATCCAGGATAGCTAATGACTCCATTAAAGAGAGGTCCCTACCCATCTCTTGGCTTTATTACCCTGGGTTGGTTTTGTTTTTAGACAGCCTTGTTCGTGGTGGAGGAAAGAATGGATACCAGTTCTCCCAGGCTCACCTTGGTAGCAGCTTCATTACTACAGCAAAAAACAAGCAAACAAACAAACAAGCAAACCAACAGTGCCTTTCTCCTGATAAATCCAGCAACATATACAAACAGTGCTCCCATTCGGCCAGGTCTGGATCTCACACCTACTTTGTCAAAGACAGGCCCAGCTATATCAAATCCATGGATTGAGCTTGGGGAGGAGTGGTTTTCCAAAAGAACAAAAGGGCGCTATAAAACAGAAAAAGGTGAGAAATGGAACAACAGATGTCCATTACAAGTTTTACAGGTGGCGCTGAAGAATGAGGAAGGAGTTCCAAGTGAAAGCAACAGCCTGAGTGGAGGCCTGGAGATATGCTGGTACAGGAAGTTCAGATGGGCAGGAATACTGGGGAAAAGAGAAAAATCAAGCTGGAAATGTGCTGTAGAAAGTGTTAAGAGTCATGGTAAGGTGTCTGTGCCCAATTTTAAAAACAATAGGGAGTTAAAGGGGTGTCCAGAAATATCATCACACATTGAAAATACAATACATCATCAAGTAGAATTTAAAATAAATTCATTTATTTTATTCAGGGTCTAGTATGTAGTTATTCTTCATTTAGAAGGCATTTATTTTCAATTAAAGTATATAAGCTTGTGTAACCTACTACTGAGAAAAGTTTTATTACATTTGTTGAATGCATCTATCTCCATCAGTTGATTGAATTTCCTCTTGCCTGTAACTTCAGGGTTTGGCTAAACTGAAAAATACATATTAGTATGGACAATCCCAGGTGGAGGACCAGGGAACTCTCAGAGATAAATAAAAAGAATGCAGCCAACCATGTATCCTTAGACCTGATGGGCAATTTACAACTCACCACTTCAAGGCACTCATTTATTCTTCAGTTAAAGTTGTTCTCTCAACCTTAGCACAGACTTTGGAAAAAAGAAATGTGTTTCGTTATAATAATGATTAAAAAGTCCCTTTGGAGGAAATAACTTGCTGATTAAGATTGATTTTCCCCTCTTTTCCTCTCCTATTTTATGTGTGTCTTCTCTCAAAAGCAAGAAAATGGTTGACCAGAGTCCAGAGTAATGGGCCACGAAATTCCCAATGGAGGTCAACTGAGGTTGACTTTAACTTGGCTTTAGTGGCCGCCCTTCACTGTTGGCTTAAATGAGGAAAAGTTTTGCAGATAGTAAAATGCTACCTGTGAGTTTACCATCATTATCTCAATAGCCATGAAATGCATTGCTATGGTTGCCAGCAATGCAAGAGGCCATGATGACTGGCCCTTGGCTTCTCCAACAAGATGATCCTGAGTTTTTGTTATCTAACATGTCTGAGCCTCCATAACCTCATCTGTAAAATGGGATAATAAAAGTGTCAAATACCTAATAGGGCTTTGGTGAGGATTAGATGAAATAAAAAGGATGAAAAAACATTTAGTTCAGTGTTGCAGCATGACCAACTCATCCTAGTTTTCCTGGAGCTTTCCCAGTTTTAGTGCCCTGAATCTCACATTTTAGGAACTCTCAATCCCAGGCAAACTAGGATGGTTGGTCAGCCACGAGTCATGAACTCAGACAACTCTCTCAGAAAGTATTAGCTATTTTTATTTCAGAGGAGAAAAGTGAATATGAAAATACTTAGCATGATGTGAGGAACACATTTTAAAAACCACCTTTTATGGTGAAAGAATTAAACCTGTTTTTTTGAGATGGGGTCTCGCTATGTTGCCCAGGCTGGTCTCAAACTCCTGGGCTCAAGCCATCCTCCTGCTTTAGCCTTCCAAGTAGCTAGGATTAGCCAGCACACATCACTGTGCTGGCTGCAGAATTAAGCCTTTAAGAGTCACAGGTAAGCCTTAAATATCCAAATCCTATACTTTTCCCGTGTGCTCTTATTCATTCTTTCATCCAATTCTTTGTTCATTCACTCATCTCTTCCCTCATAGAGCTTACAATTTAGAATAGAACACATTCAATAAATAGTTATCTTACCAATAATTCAGTTTGCCATTATACTAAATAGATTTGATGGTAGTGGCAGGCAATCAGTCATCAGTCAATTTTTTAGGGATTTCCCTAAATCTGTTCATTCTCAAATGTTTCCACTTGTGATCATCTTTTCTTACAAAGTGGACACCTTGGGCTTTATAGTACAGCTGTTGGCCAAAGGAGAGGAGAAAGCCAATTGGCCTGAAATGACCACATTTGGTCTGGTGATTGGGGTTTCTTTTTTAATGTTTTAACACAATGAGCAGAAGACTGAAGGAATACAGGGTTGTCCTATTCCCTTTCTCACAACTGATTCATAGTAGGCTCTTGACCCAAGGGGAGGCCATTCATGATCCATGCAGGTGAACCAGGTCTGCCTTTGCCTGCCCAGAGTAACAAAATGTGGAAAAACCCAAAAGTCTTACATTCTAACCCTTTCTATCACCAACTGCAAGAAAGGAAAAATGGGCTTTCCAAATGTGTTTCCATTACAGGATCGAATCATCTATTATTTTCATTTCAGCAATGCCAGGAAATTCAGAATCAGCCACCTCGTCCAAAATATAATAATCTTTCGGTATTATATTTACGATAACATATCATAGGGAAAGAGGATATTTCACCTGGGAACCAAGGCAGTCTCAGGGAGACTGACTTTCTTCAGTGGCACCATGTTATTATAATAACTTTGAGAGAGCTCTATGCTGGGTTAAACGCAACTTTTCACCCCCACTGGCATCGCAAACTAAACGGAACAGAGAAGGCAACCTCTAGCAAAACAGGATTAGATTTCACAAAAAGATGTGGAAAGGGATACAAAATCTCTCACCGTGTTTCCTGCAAAAATAGAAGAGCCTTCGCTGCACTGTTTCTACTTAAAAGCGACTGCTTTCTTACATTGAAGTTTAGGTGGCTGCTTGTTTAAGAAAATCTTTACAAAGTTAGGTATTTTATTTTACTTTCTGTTTTCTATTTAGGATACATTCATGGAGGATTTTTGGATGTTTGGATTTGGTAGGAAATGCTGTGATTAGGTCCCAAGAAGGAAACAGTGGTTAATTTTGGTCTGGGGCCGCACTGGGTCAGGCAATTAGGAGACTGTCAAGGTGGCAGCAAATACCAGGGGGCTGGTTTAAAAGAACGGCCTCGAGTATGTCAGCAGCACCATTTTTATTAGAATTTTCTTTCAATTTCTTCTTTTTTCTTTCTTTTTTTGAGATTGCAACAAGTCTGTGGCTATTTCTTAAAATAATTTAGTGCAAAAGTTGTGCCCCTTGCTACTCTGAGATCTTGCCCAAGATTTGAAAATGTGCCCAATGCAGATGTGATCTGATACTTCAAATGAAGAAAATAACTTCAAAAAAACATTTTTCTTGGTGGTGTAGGCTGGGGGAGTGTTAGAGAGAAGGCACATCTGTTTTTCTCCTCTCTTTTCTTTCTTTCTTTTTTTTTTTTTTAAAGGATGATTCCTTGTTAAACATCCTAGCAGGAAAGAAAAAAGGAGAGATCTTGTCATTGTAATATTGCAGAAGTAGTATGGCTGAACTGTGTTCCTTCAAAATTTGTCCTAACCCGTAGAACCTCAGAATGTAATTGTATTTGGACATAGGACCTTTGAAGAACTTATTAAAGTAAAATGAGGTCAAATGGGTGGGCCTTCATCCAATATGACCAGTATTCTTAAAAGAAGAGGAAATTTAGACACAGACATGTACATACACAGAGGAAAGACCATATGAGGACACAACAAGAAGGCAGCCACCTGTAAGCCAAAGAGAGAGGACACAGAAGAAACCAAACCTGCCGACACCTTAATCTTAGACTTCTAGCCTCCAGATCTGTGACAAAATACAGTCCTGTTGTTTAAGCCATCCAGTCTGTAATACTTTATTATGGAAGCTCTTACAATCTAATATACTAAGTCAGATCACTCTTTTCACCAAAGGATATTGCCAATGGGCCATGGTCACTCTTTGAGGAGAGAACAGCAGCTTACCTTCCATAGCTCTTGTACTTTCTTAGCTATCATCTAAAAGTGCATAGAGAACTCGGGGAATTCAGGTTTCAGTAGAGTTATTTTTCGGTGGGAAGGGAAGCAAAAATGTTTGTCGGTCATATTTATTAATTTGAATGCATTTTAATATGCTTAATAAAATTCTCAATCAAGCAGAGCCTATAGGATAATTTAAAAATTAATATTAATATATTTTTAAAAGGTTTTGACCTCTTTGTTCTATGTCCTAACTTGTTTGTTTGTTTTTAACTTAAAAAGACAGGGTTTTGTTTGTTTGTTTTTTGTTTTATTTTTCCCTGAACTGTGTAAGTTGCCTAAAATTTCCAGGCTCAACCCCAGTGTGATTAAGACTAATACAGCCACAGATGGAATAAAATTCAGTTTTTTAAAGTAACAATATCATATCAAAAGCATTTTTATGCCTTCTAATCAATGATGCATTTTTAAAGTCTTTTTAGTGTTAATTGAAGAAATAATTTAAAATCATTGTGTGTATATTATTGCAATTATGCATAACTGTATGTAGAGTATATGTAATTGTACAGTTGGGTTTTAAAAAAGCCTAATCATAGAAAAATTAATGTAAGCAAATATACTGAGCAGTGATTACTTTTGGGGAATGGGATTATAACTGTCCTCTCCCCACCAGCTCGTTTTCATCTTTGCTTTCATTTCTTTAATAACCATGTATTACTTTTATAATTAAAGAAAATTATCTACCACCAGTATGAAAATATCTGTGAGTTCTTTATACATTACTAAATAAATGAGCTGACCACCAGGTATAAACACCTGACCTAAAGCTGACTCCAGAGTATGAACTCACTCAAGACGAATTCCTTCTTTATGTGTAGTTCAGATTGGTTTCCAACCATACAGCAGGATATAGGTGTCCCAGGGTTAGCTAATGATTGTATTACCAGAGACACAAAACCGAGAGTCAATACAATTTTAAAATTTGGGTTAGGAGGTAGAAGGAGAGGGTATGTAGGTTTAAAATTAGTAGAATTCAATCTTTTTAGTGAATATATATTTTGTATTCCTCAATGGTAGACTGGCATATTTATTAGAAATTTATCAATTATATATTTTTGTGGAATTGCAAATGCCATGAATGCACCCCTTCCCCCAGAAACATACTCTCCTCTGGAAAGATGGGTAGAAATGTAAATAATATGTTGCAAGTTAGACTAGTATACAACCTTGAAGTTTCAATCAAAAAGGATTCTAGGCTGGGCGCAGTGGCTCATGCCTGTATCCCAGCACTTTGGGAGGCTGAGGCAGGTGGATCACTTGAGGTCAGGAGTTCAAGACCAGCATGGCCAACATGGTGAAACCCAACCCAGTTTCTAAAAAAATACAAAAATTAGCCAGATGTGGTGGCAGGCACCTGTAATCCCAGCTACTGTGGAGGCTGAGGCAGGAGAATCACTTGAACCCAGGAGGCAGAGGTTGCAGTGAGCCAAGATAATGCCACTGCACTCCAGCCTGAGTGACAGAGTCAGATCCTGTCTTAAAAATAAATAAATAAATAAATGAATAAATAAATAAATAAAAATATAAAGGCATTGTAGAGTCTTGGTGTAAATATGTTTGGAACCACTGAGATAAATAAGAGAGTTGTTTCTTGGATCAGGCTGCCCTTGTAAGTTGACACAAAACACTGGAAGAATATCTAGGTGCTATGGACTTGTTCAGCACATGTGGCTAATTTTGGTAGTGAGATTGAAACTAGGGCCAGTTTCAGTGTTTTTTATCTTGCAACCCTGTTTCCTGATCCTCCTCCTTCCCTAGTGGGGAAAAATCCTTAAGTCACTTTTAGAACAGCTAAGGAAGTTGTGTAACGATGGGAAGGAAAGGCTGTTAACTCTAAGGAAGGCGTTTTCAATATGATCTAACCAACTGTAAAATTTAGAAATTCTAGATTTTTTTTTCTTTTTCTGAAATACTGGCAGGCCTAGAACCTAGAAAAACATAACATATAGGGCACTATGCAATTTGAAGTCTTATTTGTCATTCCTGCAGATGGATGAGTAGCTTCAGTGATTATGAGGAAGGACTCATGCTTGTCAGGGTTGTTTCTCTTTTTTTTTTTTGTTTTTGTTTTTGTTTGTTTTTAGATAGGGTCTCAGTCACCCAGGCTGTAGTACAAAGGTGTGATCACGGCTCACTGCAGCCTCAACGTTCTGAGCTCAAGCCATCCTCCCAGTTCAGTCCCCCAGTAGCTGGAACAATAGGTACACACCACCACACCCAGCTAATTTTTAAATTTTGTAGACGGGGGTCTCCCTATGTTGGCCAGGCTAGTCTCGAACTCCTGGCCTCAGGCGATCCTCCCACCTTGTCTTCCCAAGTGCTGGGATTACAGGCATGAGCCACCATGCCCAGACTGTCAGTGTTGTTTCTTACCTGACATAATTCTATCAGGTTCTCCGTGGAGTGGAGAAATGAGCAACAAGAGAAATCTCTGATAGTGTTGCCCTGAGACATGGGAGGATCACGAATCTTTGTGTTCCTAAATTCTGAGCTGGATTCTTAACTGAACAAAGTACTTTATTTTCCACTTTAGTGTGAGTTGACCTGAAACTTTCGGCCCTGGCCAAGTTACAAATATACCCTACTAGGACTTGGCCTTGTTCACAAATTCCTAACTGGAGTCCCATTTGACTAAGGTCTAGCTGAACCTTACAACCGCAGGAGGACTCACTATAACAATATGAGCTTTCATAGCCCTGCTATTTAAGATTCTTTCTCTCAGACTAAATAAGCAAAACTGCTCCCAGACATCCATCATGAGTATCACAGACCGACTTGCATATCATATAACTTCGAACTGGGTCGTTCGATTCCTTCAGGCTTCCTGAATTTAGTTAGCGGCATCTGCTAATGCTACAAATGTGTTTTGAAGATATTGTATCATTTGGCCAAGAAAATGGAGGGCCAGATGGCTTTGAAAGAATATTAAATGGCAGAAGCCTCTCTTGGAGTACTTCATTGTTTCTGGAGTTCATGCTTATATTTCTTAGTGTCCTCTTTGGGGCAAAATTTTGCTATTTTTTATCCAAACCAGAAACAATAAAGAACATGCATAATTTCAGGATAGTGTCTAAAATAAAAACGATGAAAGCTTTTTGCACAATGGTAAATTTGATTTTAAATATTTTGATGGCATGGTGGTTATGATGTTTTTTCTTACTGACATATTCTGTTTTATTAGGGAAGGCATAATATTTACTATTAGCTTTCAGCAATGTATTCCTGTGTGGAAGGAAAATTTTTGAAAACTGAAATGATAGTCTTTGCTTCATAACTTGGAAACTTCAATGTGCAATGAGAGGATTCAAAGAATGAATGCTGATCTTTAATGTCCATAAAGTTAATATTATAATTAACAAAAAATTCTTAGAATGATGTCTGGCTCATTATAACTGTTCAATAAATTTAATTGCTATTGTAAGTGAGCTCTAGAAACAGAAAGTTGGTTTCTTATTTGATGTCTCAACTTGGCTCTCTCACAGGTATTTCAAACTTTACACATTCAAAGTTGAGTTATTTATTCTCTGTTGCAAATCTGGCTCTTCCCAAAGCCCTCTTCATCTTAGTAAATAATATCCCACATTATTCAAGCTAGAAACCTGGCGTGTCATTCCTAATACCTTTCTCTCTCTCAAGACTATATTCATCTATCACTAAGTCCTCTTCATTTCTTTTTTAAAAAGTACAATAGAGATGAGATCTTGCTATGTTGTCCAGGTTGGTCTCAAACTCCTGGCCTCAAATGATGCTTCCACCTCGGCCTCTCAAAGTGCTGGGATTACAGGCTTGAGCCACTCTGTTGAGCCCTCTTCATTTCATAGTTCAAAAAATACAGAATTTATCTACTGATCTCTATGCCTATTGCCAAACCTCTAGCCCAGGGCTGTCAACCTCTGTACTACTGACATTTTGAAGCCAGACAGTTCTTTGCTGTGAGAGTCTGTCCTGGACATTGTAGGATGGTTACCAGAATTCGTTCTCTCCCCACTGGGTGCCAATAGAATTCCTCCCCGCCAAAAATATTTGCCAAATGTCCTATGAGGGCAAAATCTCTCCCAGTTGGAAACCTCTGATCCAATACAAATTACTATCATCTTCTCCTTCAACTCCTACAGAGCTTTCTGACTGGTCTCTCCCCAGTAAGAATAAGACCCGTCCTTATACTCCTTAAAGCCTTTCTCCACAGAGTAAGAGTAGCAGTGAGGTCTCTATAACATGTGAATTTCATCAGTTCATCTCTCAGTCTGAACATTTTACCTGCCTCCCCTTGTAGATAGGAAAAATACTTTCCACTGCGTTCATCTTCATGGAGTCCTGGTCCTTTTTCCAGCCTGGTTTTGTGCACCTGCCTCACTGTGCTCCAGCCACGGTGGAATTCTTCCAACCTATACCAAGCATCTGTGCACTTCAGCACCTTCCTATGTGCTGCTCGCCGCACAGAGTGCTCTGCAGTCTGACTCAGCACTCATTCACCTAGGAACCTCCAATTACTTTTTATCAAAAGACTCTGGTTGTTTCCAACAATGCCCTCATCACAATTTTCAGTTGCACATTTTAAACCTTAGTTTTGTTGTCCCACATGAGACTATAAGTTCCTTAAAGGCAGGAGCAAATCTCTTTTATCCCTTATTCAATACCAGCACCCATCAAGTGTCTTACACATAACAGAGACTCAATGCATATTTGTAGAATGAATGAGTGATGAATGAATGAAACATAAAAGTAGTTTTGGTTGGTAATTGCTTTCCCCATTTCTTGCACTAGGGGGTGCCAAATGAAATAAATAATACTTTTTAAAAAAGATTTTAACATTATTTGGGAGGCTTGGATGTTCCTTTCCCAAGATGCCATTTAAACTTAGTAGCTCAGCAAATAGTTCTTCTCATTCCCTGGTAGCTACCAAGTTCAAAGAGTTGTGCTAATTAAATGAAATATGCCTGCGAAGTGCTTAGTACAACAGTGTCAGGCAGTTAGGAATACTAAATGCTAATTCTTAATCTATTAAATTATGATTGAAAAATTCAGTTTACATCAGTCTTCTCACCCAAATGGTTAGAGGAAGTAGTTTAAAGCTGAGAAGTGCTACTAACTTACATTTCCCTTGAATGACTCCATTTGCATTGCCCAGGGTTTTCATTATTTGCACTGAAACATAAAACTTCTGACCCTTACCAAAATGTGATCACGTACAAAATACAATAACTAAGATTGGAAGAATAAAGTATTTAATGAAAATATTAGATTGACTTTAAGTTAATCTTTGATGTTCTAATTCCTAAATAAAAATGTCATATAATGAGATACTTATATGAAAATTGTCCCGACTCCATTTAAATTTATTAGGGTTTCTTAAAAGCCCTATTACTATGAAGATATTATGGCACATTTCACTAATTTGGAATAGCTACAGGTTCAGTGTGTCCTTTTGCCAAGATAGAAGCCAAGTCTTGAGCAGTGGTGTCAAAAGCTAACATGTTGCTTTGATTCTTTTCAGCATATTTCAAGCTGAAAGCTATTTACAGCCTTCACTTCATCCAGTATGCTGAAATTCTACCATCTAAGGACATTAAAACCTCCTAGATGAAGTAGTATATGAAAAATAAAGGGTGTCTTGAAGATAACCATTTCTTATGTATGGAGTAAGAGATTATTTTTCACACTGCAAAGAAGTTATAGTTACAAAGTGGAATAGTTATTTACCATTTGCTGCTCTCCCTTTGGATATTCAAATTGTCCTGACTTCTTTATTTTTCTGTGACATTTATATTTTTGTGGCCATTAGATCATCATAATGAAATGCAGTGTTTATTCTTAAGTCCCAAGAAGGTATGTTACCACCTTCTCAAGCCTTTGCCCAGGGAGCCATTATAATTGGAAGAAAAATATTCAAAAGGAAAGTTTACTGAAGACAAAAAAAGGACCCAAATAATAAAAATATTTTTGGCAGTCACTTCTATGGTGGAACCAAAGAAAATGACCCAGGAACTAGTTTGGGATGTCATTCATCCTTCATGTCAGACTAGTTAGCTCAGTTGGGTATAAGATGATACTAGGAAAGCACCGTATCATCCAAGTTGTAGCCCTCTTTGGGCCTGTCAGTTTTGTGGAAGCAAATAACCATCTTACAAGCAAAAGCTCTTGTTCAAAGGCCTGCCTGACCTAAGGACTCTAGAGAAACATTTTCAAGTTGTCTGTAGCAGTCAAAACATACTATTCAAGAGTTTTGTCCTGTAATGATAGGGTTCTATTATTTTTCAAGGCAATATATGTCTGTATATCTTTGTCTCTCTATGCATATATATTAAACCAGACTTCAGAATAGCATCACACATTAGGTTGGTGCAAAAGTAATTGCGGTTCTTTCCATTAAGTGTAAAACTACAATTATGTTTGTACCAACCTAATAGTTTGAGGTAGGGGTTGGGTGGGAGAGAAGGAGAATCAGCTTATTAATATGCTCATCAATATGTCATCTTGGTTGTCTTCTCCATCATCATTATCATCACCGTCATCATCGATATCATCAACATCATCACTGCTCTAATGTTCTTATTATGAGCCAGGCACTAGATGACATTTAATGTAATCTTCCTAATTATTTATTCGGGTAGGCTTAATTATCCCCATCTTATAGTCAAAAAAACCATGGATCTGATCGACTGTCCAACTCATGCAAGAACACCCAGTTAGTAAATTTCAGAGTGAGGATTCAAAGCCAGGTCTCTCTGATGCCCAAGTTCGTGATCTGAACACCTACATGCATATGCTAACCTCAGAGTGATGGGCCTGCCAGCTTCTGTTCTATGCTATCTGTGTGTCCAAAGATTGAGTTATCTTTTTTCTAACAAAAACTTTATTGGGGGAAAGTTTTAAACTTTAAAGTTTAAAACTCTTTCGAGGGGAAACTTACAGTGACCCAATTTCTCATGACCTAGATTCTCCAAGTTAGCTTATAACTGATACTTACCCTTAAAAAATACATTATGAAACATGTTTCTCAATTCCCCTAAAGAGTACACAGTACTCAGTCTATGTCCAGGTACAAATGAAGTGAAAGTCATCTCTTAGACATCTGACACTCAGCAATGCCATAGAGATAAATTCTGCCTTTCTACAAGAAAAACCAAAAATCCTAAGTCGTTAGGGATTTTTTTTCTTTTCTCTTTTCTGTTCTTTTTTCTTTCTTTTCTTTTTTTTTAGTTTGAGACACGGTCTCACTCTGTTGCCCGGGCTGGAATGCAGTGGCATAATCTCCATTCACTGCAACCTCTGCCTTCCATGCTCAAGCAATCCTTCCACCTCAGCCTCACGAGTAGCTGGGACTACAGCCATGCACCATCATGCCTGGCTACTTTTTGTATTTTTAGTAGAGATGGGGTTTCCCCATGTTGCCCAGGCTGGTCTTGAACTTCTGAACTCAAGTGATCTACCTACCTTGGCCTCCCAAAGTGCTGGGATTACAGGTGTGAGCTACCACGCCCAGCCGGAATTATTTTTCTAAGACTATGTCCCTTATTTTTGCATGTAAGGAGGGAGGTGAAGATTCAGTGGCTCTATTTCAGGGACACTGTGAAGGTGTGCTTCATAATAACAGTAGCTAACATTATTGAGCATTTATCCATGCTCTTAGGAGAATATCAGTCAATGATTTAAATGTTTTATGAACACATGTATAGGATATAATTTTTAGTTTATCATTTTTTATTTTATATGTGGGGAGTCTAAGGGCAGCAATGATATTTGATCTGCATAGCTCCTGTAGTCCTTTGTATATAATAACTACTTATCAGATGATATTGACTTATTACTATAGCAGCAGACTTACTATAGTTTCTAGTTTATGATCTCCACAGGTAATGTCTTCTTTGATTCTTGCTATATACATAGTACCCAGCACAGTGCCAAGAATATAGTAGGGACTCACTATTAATGGTTGATTAACATTGAGTTTGGACTAAACTTGCTTTGTAACCATTCACTCTATCCTGCAGTGCATTAGACGCCCACCATATACTCAAATACATTTCATATATTCCAATGGAAATAAAATAAATTTCCACTGGAAATTTCTAGAATGGCCTTTGACTGAAAGAGTAAAGATTTGACCTGATTTGACTATTTGCTGTTTTGCTCCCTGGTAATGGATTTGCACTGATCCATCCACCCAATTCCACTCTGTTACTTGAAATGGGGCTGCCCATGGAGTGGGGCCAATCATAGCAATACCATCTTAGAGCTTGAGCAAAGGGAACTGCTCCCTACATGGATCAAAACCATCACCTTCACTTCTTTGGTTATTGCTATAAGTAATAGAAAAAAACAGTCTTGCAATAATAGAAGGATAAGTTCAGGAGCAAGTGAATACCATCTGGTCAGAAACTTTATATGAAAATGCTGGATGCATCCCAAACCCGCCTCCTTGGACCCCATTAAATTAAATTGTATTTACTAAAATGAGGTCTGAGCTTCCAGGTGGTATGTAGGGCCACTTTGTGGGGAGAGGTGTTTATTTCTCAGAAGCTAACCTCAAAATATTCATGGCTTGGGTTAAAACAATAACAAAAACAAAACAATTACCCTTTTAAATGAGCCTTAAGGACGAAATTTCAGTATAGAATGACTTTGAATAGCAAAGCAGCCAGTAAAAGTAGGTGGAAAAATTAGCCGGTTACATTCAGGAATGTTGTTGTGCAGGCTTGTATAGTGGAGAGTCTAAGAACTTGCTATCGGAAGACCTCAGTGTAAGTGACAGTTTGGATCCTCCCTGTGTTGACCTTGAACAAGTGATAACCTTCCTGAGGCTTGGTTTCCCCATCCGTAAATCAGGGATAGATCTCTTGACCCAGCACAGTGGTATCAGAAGGGTCATTGAACAAGTCTCATGTTTGTAAAGAGTCTCAAATATAGATGTTTGACATAATCAGCAAATGAAGTTTCATTTAATGTTCCTTAGAAAAATTAACAAGATGGAAAGAAGTTAATTATATTGCTTTAGATTTTTGTTCCATTGCTGGACCACACTATTAATTTATGGTATATTACAAATATATATATGTATGTTTTATAAATTCTGTAATTGTCTTGCTTTAGCACAAGTATGGTGCATTGCACTTTCCTTCTTCTGTTAAAAGCATTAATCTGCTTAATGTAATATTTAAGTATGTAGCTTAATTTTTTGGACTGAGGCAGCTCTAGAATCTAACTGATTGAGAAGCAGTGCAATGGGAAGCCTAGGCTGGGGTCTCCCCTTCAGGCAGCATTTATGCAGAAGCTTGCTGTTTTTACTTGTATCATAATTTACTTGGAGGGGCTTTGGGCACACTGGTAGAGGCCAAATGAATTAAAGCTATTGACTTCCACCCTGGCTGCAGGTATGTGTCTCATCCATATTGGGCATTTCTTCATTAAAAAATACTAGAGACCTCAAAAAAAAAAGAAAATGACCCGGGCCCTTTTTGACTTCTGAGATGCTCTATGGAATTCCTGTGGTGATTGAATGTGACCAGAATGACGTGCTTTTTGGAAATTCTGTAACTCAAAAAGCACATTATAAGTGAAAGAGATAATGATTAGCAAACCAAGTGTCCATCGACAGATGAATAAACAATGTGTGGAAGAGACATAAAATGGAATATTATTTGGGCTTGAAAAGGAAGAAAATTCTGACATGTGCTGCAACATGGATGAGCCTGGAAGAGATTATGCTAAGTGAAATAAGCCAGTCACAAATAAACAAAAATTATATGATTCCACTTATATGAGATATCTAGAGTAGTCAAATTTATAGAGACAGAAAGTAGGATGGTGGTTGCCAGGGGCTGAGAAGCGGGGAATGGGGGAGTTATCCTTTAATGGGCTTTAAAGTTTCAGTTTTGCAAGATGAAAAAGTTCTGGAGAAAGATGATGCTGATGGTTGCACAACAATGTGAGCATACTTAATGTTACTAAACTGTACTCTTTAAAACTGTTAAGATGGTAAATTCTATGGTATGTATATGTTACCACAAACAAAAATTTAAAAAATTTTAAAAGGAGGTAATTATTATTACTTATTTTAATCAATTAATTGCCCCGTATAGACCAGTCAATGGAAATAATTTAGAACTATGGTCCCAGTTTGGAAATTTAGATGAAAAATAAAAGGGAGCAATGATACTTCCTTCCCTTCCTCCCTCCCTTCTTCCCTTCTACAATTATTTATTGAGCTTCCACTTGTTTACTGGCACTCTTTGAAGATCTGGGGAATTGGGACGAGAACAAAGTTCTGGCACTCACAGATTTTACGTTCTAGTGGGAGTGGACAATAAACAGGAAAATAAATAAGGTCGGGTAGAGATAAATGCTGTGAAGAAAAACAGACATGGAAGGTCAGATAGACAATTAAGGGGTAGCAGATGCTTCTTAGGGACCAAGGAAAGGCTTTTTGCAGAAAGGCCATTTAAGCAGAAACTTGACGGAAGTGAGGGAGTAAGCCTACAAATACTTGAGGGAACAGCTATTTCTAAGCAGTGAAGACAGCAAGTGCAAAGGCCCTGAGTTTGGAGTGTGTTTGGCATGTCCAGGAGACATTTAGATCTCCCTCGTGACAGAGGATGAGTGAGTAAGGGAAAGGATAGTAAGAGCAAAGGTTGGAGATACAGCAAGGGGCCAGATTAGTTAGGGCCTTGAGGGCCATGTTACAATGTAGGAACTCAGGCCTAGAGAAAATAAGTGACCAAGCCTAATCTAAACACACTGCTCTTCCACTCTGGAAGCTGCTTAAGAGCACTAAGAGCCTTTCTGGTTTACTTCAATCTGGAATTTCTGTTGACTATATAGATTCATGTTACAAACCTGGCCCAATCTTTTTCTGGTTCATCTTGCTGAAACCAAAAGTTCAACATGTTAATTATACTGTATGTTAAAGATATTTCATTCTCTCTTTTCTAAGTCGTGACTATATAGATAGATATGCTTTGGGGGAAGTGCAGAAAGAGGTGGTGAGCTAAAGCTGAAGGACATTCTTCTGTTGTGATGATTAATTTTAATGTGTCAACTTGACTGGGCTAAGGGATGCCCAGAGTGTTGGTAAAATACTATTTCTGGATGTGTCTGTGAGGGTGTTTCTGGTAAGAGGTTATCATTTGAATCAGTAGACTGAGTACAGAAGAGGACTCTCACCAATATAGGTGGGTATCATCAAATCTACTGAGGGCCCAAATAGAACAAAAAGGTTCAGGAAGGGAAAATTTGATCTCTGTCTGAGCTGGGACATCCATCTTCTCCTGTCTTTGGATGTTGGCATTCTTGGTTTTCGCATCTCTGGACTGGGACTTATACCATCAGCTCCCCTGGGGCTCAGATTTTCAAACAAACTGAATTATACCACTGGCTTTCACTTGTAATTCATTTTGGAATGGTTTTTAAGCTAAGTCTAAGCAGAATTTGATTAAGAGGTATAACGTGCACAATTAGACAAGCTTAAGGTCTATATTTGAACATATTTTTAAAAGCTATGCATATTAGATGCACAAAATTATAATACTTTCCATCAAATGTTTTTAAATTTGCAAAACAGATCCCTAGCTAGCAGCCTTTTGATTTTCAGGTATGATGTGTGTGTCTTTGAGATAGTTACTTGTTCTTTCTTTTTTGAAACCAATGTTTTTAAGGTTATTATTTAGTACTGATTTCTACTTATGGACACTGAGGGTTCATTTTTTTCCCCAGAGTTTTAAACATGCTTTATTTTCTAGCCACACAAATCAAATTCCAGTCTTAAATGGGGCAGAGCTAGCATGCAATTACTCTAACTGGAAATTGTTCTGTGGTTCTGTAGCTACTTACAGATGCTTCCCCATCTGTGAATGACGGACAATTCCACCTCCCCAAATTGTTGTTTGGTGAACTGAAAGAGAGAGTTTTAGAAGTAAAAGGGCCTATGCAAATGCCAGGCTTAGTTATTCCTGATCTGCATTCAATGGAAGAAGTCCCCAGCTCTAAAAAGCTCTTTGTGGCTGCCAAAAGTGCTGGGACCATGGTCTTCAAACGCAGCGGTAAGACAGCCTTCTCTCTCTTTGACTGCTACGCCACTGCCAGAGCAATCTTTTGAAAGCAAATCTTGATCCTGCCACTTCTGTTTTGAAATCTCTTCACTGACTCTTTAGAGCTTACAGGACAATACCTAAGCTCGCCTTAGTATGGCCAAAAGGGCTCTTTGCTGTCTCTTACCTCCCCTCCATGCACATCCAACCCTGGCTAGTGACTAAATGTAGCAGGCTTTACACAGCTCAGTTCCTTTGCTGTATGGCTTTTGCCCTCTTGGTCAGTATCTTGAAAAGGATTGGAAGGATTGGCCTAACACACAAGATCTCCTTCCTGGCTCCCTGATTCTGCCTCCACTTCTCCTCCTCCTCCTATTGATCCTACAAATTCCAAAACCATCTGTGCTAGTAGGCAGAGTAATTGGTGTTGAACAAATGTCTGTTTGGGTAACAATGTTATTTTTTAAAGTGGGTATTTTAAAAACATTGCTGCTAGATAGATGATTTTGGAATGTATTATACCTCATAATTCCTCAGGCCCAGCAGGTTTCTCAACTTGAGTTTCCTAGGTTACTAGTGATGTTTTTTGGATGTCCTTCGTACACACCAAGAGAGTGGCAGCAAAGTGCAAGAAACCCAGTGACTTCTTTGAAATGAAGCGTTTCTTCTGGCTAACTTTCCACAATCTGTTACAGGCATACAATTAATGGGCAATCAAGGTCCTTTAAAATCATTTGTTCTTAAAAAATAGAATACAGTAAGTGTAACTGTGCTATTCGGTAAATCAACATGTGTTTATCACATTTGCAAAGCCCTGGGTTGAATAATCATTCATATGTAACTTCTGCATATTAGAGTTTCTAAGCTGCTTTCTTCCTTGCCAGTTCTTCTCGTGTCTCCAGTGGTTTTATGTTCATTTTTGAAGGGATCAGTAAGAGGACACAGATAAAGCTCTTTGCAAAGTGCAAATCCCTCTGCAAATGTGAGAGTTTTAAATTGCTATTTCATTCTAGATATACAGTATCCTTCTGCCCATTAAACTGCTTCTTGGTTGTGATGGATCAAGAAATTGACTTTCTAATCTACTGACTTCTCAGCACTTCCCAGCTTCTTTAGAAGTTTTCTGGGAAAGGAAGGAAACCATGAATGAGGTCCACTCTTTACAAATCTGTCTCTTCACTCCATGCCCTGCCAGTCGGGGCATACCCAAAATATGGGCTTTGGCACAGATAAAACTTGAGACTCCTATTTCTTGCAGGGCTGAGTTCAGATCCCCAGATGTCACATACCAGTGTGTGACCATGAGCATGTTATTCACCTCATTGAGCTTTAGTCATCTTATCTATAAAATAATGACAATAAGAATATTCTCCCTCCTTGTATCAGGTGAGATAATGCAGGGAAAGCTGATGAGTATCAGATTAAAAAAAAACTAGGTACTTAAATGCAGTAATAATGCATATGGCATAAGTAGTCAGTGAAGATTATCTGCAATCATATCATCATTGCGTATCATTATCATTAGCACAAGGTCTTGGGAAATTTCAGGCATGGCTAGCTGCAATCCACTCCATTGTCTCCTACTCAAAAAACAATGATTCGGGCGGAGCAAGATGGCCGAATAGGAACAGCTCCAGTCTCCAACTCCCAGCGCGAGCGACACAGAAGACCAGTGATTTCTGCATTTTCAACTGAGGTACTGGGTTCATCTCACTGGGGAGTGCCGGACGATCGGTGCTGGTCAGCTGCTGCAGCCCGACCAGCGAGAGCTGAAGCAGGGCGAGGCATCGCCTCACCTGGGAAGCGCAAGGGGGAAGGGAATCCCTTTTCCTAGCCAGGGGAACTGAGACACACAACACCTGGAAAATCGGGTAACTCCCACCCCAATACTGCACTTTAAGCAAACAGGCACACCAGGAGATCATATCCCACACCTGGCCGGGAGGGTCCCACGCCCACGGAGCCTCCCTTATTGCTAGCACAGCAGTCTGTGATCTACCGGCAAGGCAGCAGCGAGGCTGGGGGAGGGGCGCCCACCATTGCTGAGGCTTAAGTAGGTAAACAAAGCTGCTGGGAAGCTTGAACTGGGTGGAGCTCACAGCAGCTCAAGGAAACCTGCCTGTCTCTGTAGACTCCACCTCTGGGGACAGGGCACAGTAAACAATAACAAACACAGCAGAAGCCTCTGCAGACGCAAACGACTCTGTCTGACAGCTTTGAAGAGAGCAGTGGATCTCCCAACACGGAGGTTGAGATCTGAGAAGGGACAGACTCCCTGCTCAAGTGGGTCCCTGAACCCTGAGTAGCCTAACTGGGAGACATCCCCCACTAGGGGCAGTCTGACACCCCACACCTCACAGGGTGGAGTACACCCCTGAGAGGAAGCTTCCAAAGCAAGAATCAGACAGGTACACTCGCTGTTCAGAAATATTCTATCTTCTGCAGCCTCTGCTGCTGATACCCAGGCAAACAGGGTCTGGAGTGGACCTCAAGCAATCTCCAACAGACCTACAGCTGAGGGTCCTGACTGTTAGAAGGAAAAGTATCAAACAGGAAGGACACCTACACCAAAACCCCATCAGTACATCACCATCATCAAAGACCAGAGGCAGATAAAACCACAAAGATGGGGAAAAGGCAGGGCAGAAAAGCTGGAAATTCAAAAAATAAGAGTGCATCTCCCCCGGCAAAGGAGCGCAGCTCATCGCCAGCAACGGATCAAAGCTGGATGGAGAATGACTTTGATGAGATGAGAGAAGAAGGCTTCAGTCCATCAAATTTCTCAGAGCTAAAGGAGGAATTACGTACCCAGCGTAAAGAAACTAAAAATCTTGAAAAAAAAGTGGAAGAATTGATGGCTAGAGTAATTAATGCAGAGAAGGTCATAAACGAAATGAAAGAGATGAAAACCATGACACGAGAAATACGTGACAAATGCACAAGTTTCAGTAACCGACTCGATCAACTGGAAGAAAGAGTATCAGCGATTGAGGATCAAATGAATGAAATGAAGCGAGAAGAGAAACCAAAAGAAAAAAGAAGAAAAAGAAATGAACAAAGCCTGCAAAAAGTATGGGATTATGTAAAAAGACCAAATCTACGTCTGACTGGGGTGCCTGAAAGTGAGGGGGAAAATGGAACCAAGTTGGAAAGCACTCTTCAGGATATCATCCAGGAGAACTTCCCCAACCTAGTAGGGCAGGCCAACATTCAAATCCAGGAAATACAGAGAACGCCACAAAGATACTCCTCGAGAAGAGCAACTCCAAGACACATAATTGCCAGATTCACCAAAGTTGAAATGAAGGAAAAAATCTTAAGGGCAGCCAGAGAGAAAGGTCGGGTTACCCACAAAGGGAAGCCCATCAGACTAACAGCAGATCTCTCAGCAGAAACTCTCCAAGCCAGAAGAGAGTAGGGGCCAATATTCAACATTCTTAAAGAAAAGAATTTTAAACCCAGAATTTCATATCCAGCCAAACTAAGTTTCATAAGTGAAGGAGAAATAAAATCCTTTACAGATAAGCAAATGCTTAGAGATTTTGTCACCACTAGGCCTGCCTTACAAGAGACCCTGAAGGAAGCACTAAACATGGAAAGGAACAACCGGTACCAGCCATTGCAAAAACATGCCAAAATGTAAAGACCATCGAGGCTAGGAAGAAACTGCATCAACTAACGAGCAAAATAACCAGATAATATCATAATGGCAGGATCAAGTTCACACATAACAATCTTAACCTTAAATGTAAATGGACTAAATGCTCCAATTAAAAGACACAGACTGGCAAACTGGATAAAGAGTCAAGACCCATCAGTCTGCTGTATTCAGGAGACCCATCTCACACGCAGAGACATACATAGGCTCAAAATAAAGGGATGGAGGAAGATTTACCAAGCAAATGGAGAACAAAAAAAAGCGGGGGTTGCAATACTAGTCTCTGATAAAACAGACTTTAAACCATCAAAGATCAAAAGAGACAAAGAAGGCCATTACGTAATGGTAAAGGGATCAATTCAACAGGAAGAGCTAACTATCCTAAATATATATGCACCCAATACAGGAGCACCCAGATTCATCAAGCAAGTCCTTAGAGACTTACAAAGAGACTTAGACTCCCATACAATAATAATGGGAGACTTCAACACTCCACTGTCAACATTAGACAGATCAACGAGACAGAAAGTTAACAAGGATATCCAGGAATTGAACTCATCTCTGCAGCAAGCAGACCTAATAGACATCTATAGAACTCTCCACCCCAAATCAACAGAATATACATTCTTCTCAGCACCACATCGTACTTACTCCAAAATTGACCACGTAATTGGAAGTAAAGCACTCCTCAGCAAATGTACAAGAACAGAAATTATAACAAACTGTCTCTCAGACCACAGTGCAATCAAACTAGAACTCAGGACTAAGAAACTCAATCAAAACCGCTCAACTACATGGAAACTGAACAACCTGCTCCTGAATGACTACTGGGTACATAACGAAATGAAGGCAGAAATAAAGATGTTCTTTGAAACCAATGAGAACAAAGATACAACATACCAGAATCTCTGGGACACATTTAAAGCAGTGTGTAGAGGGAACTTTATAGCACTAAATGCCCACAAGAGAAAGCAGGAAAGATCTAAAATTGACACTCTAACATCGCAATTAAAAGAACTAGAGAAGCAAGAGCAAACACATTCGAAAGCTAGCAGAAGGCAAGAAATAACTAAGATCAGAGCAGAACTGAAGGAGATAGAGACACAAAAAACTCTCCAAAAAATCAATGAATCCAGGAGTTGGTTTTGTGAAAAGATCAACAAAATTGACAGACCACTAGCAAGACTAATAAAGAAGAAAAGAGAGAAGAATCAAATCGACGCAATTAAAAATGATAAAGGGGATATCACCACTGACCCCACAGAAATACAAAGTACCATCAGAGAATACTATAAACACCTCTACGCAAATAAACTGGAAAATCTAGAAGAAACGGATAATTTCCTGGACACTTACACTCTTCCAAGACTAAACCAGGAAGAAGTTGAATCCCTGAATAGACCAATAGCAGGCTCTGAAATTGAGGCAATAATTAATAGCCTACCAACCAAAAAAAGTCCAGGACCAGATGGATTCACAGCTGAATTCTACCAGAGGTACAAGGAGGAGTTGGTACCATTCCTTCTGAAACTATTCCAATCAATAGAAAAAGAGGGAATCCTCCCTAACTCATTTTATGAGGCCAACATCATCCTGATACCAAAGCCTGGCAGAGACACAACAAAAAAAGAGAATTTTAGACCAATATCCCTGATGAACATCGATGCAAAAATCCTCAATAAAATACTGGCAAACCGGATTCAGCAACACATCAAAAAGCTTATCCACCATGATCAAGTAGGCTTCATCCCTGGGATGCAAGGCTGGTTCAACATTCGCAAATCAATAAACATAATCTAGCATATAAACAGAACCAAAGACAAGAACCACATGATTATCTCAATAGATGCAGAAAAGGCTTTTGACAAAATTCAACAGCCCTTCATGCTAAAAACGCTCAATAAATTCGGTATTGATGGAACGTACCTCAAAATAATAAGAGCTATTTATGACAAACCCACAGCCAGTATCATACTGAATGGGCAAAAACTGGAAAAATTCCCTTTGAAAACTGGCACAAGACAGGGATGCCCTCTCTCACCACTCCTATTCAACATAGTGTTGGAAGTTCTGGCTAGGGCAATAAGGCAAGAGAAAGAAATCAAGGGTATTCAGTTAGGAAAAGAAGAAGTCAAATTGTCCCTGTTTGCAGATGACATGATTGTATATTTAGAAAACCCCATTGTCTCAGCCCAAAATCTCCTTAAGCTGATAAGCAACTTCAGCAAAGTCTCAGGATACAAAATTAATGTGCAAAAATCACAAGCATTCATATACACCAGTAACAGACAAACAGAGAGCCAAATCAGGAATGAACTTCCATTCATAATTGCTTCAAAGAGAATAAAATACCTAGGAATCCAACTTACAAGGGATGTAAAGGACCTCTTCAAGGAGAACTACAAACCACTGCTCAGTGAAATAAAAGAGGACACAAACAAATGGAAGAACATACCATGCTCATGGATAGGAAGAATCAATATCGTGAAAATGGCCATACTGCCCAAGGTTATTTATAGATTCAATGCCATTCCCATCAAGCTACCAATGAGTTTCTTCACAGAATTGGAAAAAACTGCTTTAAAGTTCATATAGAACCAAAAAAGAGCCCGCATCTCCAAGACAATCCTAAGTCAAAAGAACAAAGCTGGAGGCATCACGCTACCTGACTTCAAACTATACTACAAGGCTACAGTAACCAAAACAGCATGGTACTGGTACCAAAACAGAGATATAGACCAATGGAACAGAACAGAGTCCTCAGAAATAATACCACACATCTACAGCCATCTGATCTTTGACAAACCTGAGAGAAACAAGAAATGGGGAAAGGATTCCCTATTTAATAAATGGTGCTGGGAAAATTGGCTAGCCATAAGTAGAAAGCTGAAACTGGATCCTTTCCTTACTCCTTATACGAAAATTAATTCAAGATGGATTAGAGACTTAAATGTTAGACCTAATACCATAAAAATCCTAGAGGAAAACCTAGGTAGTACCATTCAGGACATAGGCATGGGCAAAGACTTCATGTCTAAAACACCAAAAGCAACGGCAGCAAAAGCCAAAATTGACAAATGGGATCTCATTAAACTAAAGAGCTTCTGCACAGCAAAAGAAACTACCATCAGAGTGAACAGGCAACCTACAGAATGGGAGAAAATGTTTGCAATCTACTCATCTGACAAAGGGCTAATATCCAGAACCGACAAAGAACTCAAACAAATTTACAAGAAAAAAACAAACAACCCCATCAAAAAGTGGGCAAAGGATATGAACAGACATTTCTCAAAAGAAGACATTCATACAGCCAACAGACACATGAAAAAATGCTCATCATCACTGGCCATCAGAGAAATGCAAATCAAAACCACAATGAGATACCATCTCACACCAGTTAGAATGGCGATCATCAAAAAGTCAGGAAACAACAGGTGCTGGAGAGGATGTGGAGAAATAGGAACGCTTTTACACTGTTGGTGGGATTGTAAACTAGTTCAACCATTATGGAAAACAGTATGGCGATTCCTCAAGGATCTAGAACTAGATGTACCATATGACCCAGCCATCCCATTACTGGGTATATACCCAAAGGATTATAAATTATGCTGCTATAAAGACACATGCACACGTATGTTTATTGCAGCACTATTCACAATAGCAAAGACTTGGAATCAACCCAAATGTCCATCAGTGACAGATTGGATTAAGAAAATGTGGCACATATACACCATGGAATACTATGCAGCCATCAAAAAGGATGAGTTTGTGTCCTTTGTAGGGACATGGATGCAGCTGGAAACCATCATTCTTAGCAAACTATCACAAGAACAGAAAACCAAACACCGCATGTTCTCACTCATAGGTGGGAACTGAACAATGAGATCACTTGGACTCAGGAAGGGGAACATCACACACCGGGGCCTATCATGGGGAGGGGGGAGGGGGGAGGGATTGCATTGGGAGTTATACCTGATGTAAATGACGAGTTGATGGGTGCAGCACACCAACATGGCACAAGTATACATATGTAACAAACCTGCACGTTATGCACATGTACCCTACAACTTAAAGTATAATAATAATAAATAAATTAAAAAAAACAAAAAAACAAAAAAAAAACAATGATTCACAATGCAAAGAAGTGAAAGTGTGGTTGGTCTGAATAACTTGTTTCTGGCCCAACTTATTCTTTCCAATAGAAACCTTTATATACATTGATGCCTTAAGTAAAATTTGTAACACATTTCTTTTGCTGATCTTTACACAGCTGATTGGGAGCCGCCAGGGTTGTATTGACACCATGTTCACACAGGTGTACTGGTCTGGGACAGTCACCCAATTGCTACCGACTGCCCGGTGTCCTTCTGTATGGCTGCCAAGTACCTGCTTTGTGATTGACAGCTCAAGTTCCTAGGCATGAAAAAAGACTGGTCTTCAATAATAATAATTTTAAAATAATCATTATGATACTAATGGGAGCAGCTATCCTCTACTGGTGGCTACTGTATCTAGACTTTGTGTGGCACTTATGTGATTTTCTATAGCAGTCTTTAAGTTGAGTCCTTGTACTGCCTCATAGTTGAGAAAAGTGAGGTCAGAAAAGATGAAGTAAACTGCCCTTGAAAATATGAATAGGATATAGCAAATCTAGTATTTGAACCCAAGTGGTCTAACTTCAGCGTCTGTGCTCAGCCAATAGTCTTTGTTTGCTTTGCCATTTCCCCACCCGCTCCATATTCTTTTTCCTACAAGTTGAAGAACCACAAGAGATGCTCTAATGATAGGAACTCACATTCCTTGGGCACATAGTATGTGCTGGGAATTTTTTTCCTCCTCTTTCTCCCTTTACACTTCTTTTTTTTTTTTTTAATGTTCCCATAAAACTTTATTTACGGACACAAAAATTCCTCTTTTACATTTCTAAAAGTCCTAGGCGGGGAGGAAAGGCATTCATCGTGTTAACAGATGAGGGAACGGAGGCTCTGAGAGGCTCTAAGAGGCTGGATTACCTAAAGTTTCCAAGGAGCTCTCTGGCTGCATAACCCAAAGACATTCTATTTTCCACCACAGATATTCCCCAAGCAACTAACAGTTATAAGGCCTTGAAATAGTTGTGTGGCTATACCAAGATACATGGTAAAGACTTTACGTTCTGTGATTGGAGAGCCCATGGCCCTTGGAGATTATGGAGATTGGAGATTATGACAAACTGTCATAATCGTGTTGACTTGATGAACAACAGAATGAAAATATTTTCTCCTGAAAGGAAGAAATAATAACATTTTCAGCTGGAGCCAAGGCTTATACACCATGGCACCCTTTTAAGCTTATCCAGTGCTATACAGAGCCCTTGATGGTTTTCTGGTAGGAAATGTCCCCGACACTGACATCCTATTGCATGACAAGAAGACAACAGTGGCAAGAAGGGGCTTTCCCGAATGTGACTCCAACATGTCATTGAAATGTTGTCAGGTTCTAAAACAGTCACTTCCATCCAAAGTCTTACAGGGTAATTATAGCTTTTCCATTATTCTTGGCCTGGCTGTGATCCACGACTCTGCTCTCATTACCTGCTGCTTCTTTGTCTTGGGTCTGATAGAGCCCTTTCATCCAGATGTGGGGACCAGCTGAGCATTCTGAGTAGGTTCTACAGACCAGCTCTCCCCTAGACATCTCTGAATGTCTTGGGGCAAGTCATGAACAAAGAGAGTTAAGGAGTCAACCTTTAAACAAGAAAAGAAGGAACCAGAGCAAATGGAACATGCCATGTTAAGCAGAAGTGTGTTAATTTTTTCTCCAGGTTTGGGTGTGTATTTATAGGCTGTTAGAAGGAGTACAGGGTTTTAGGTAGATAAACTTCTCTATTGAAAGGGAAAGAAAAAAACATTTCCCCTGCCTTCCCCCCATTTCTTTTTAAGACCACAGTTGAAGTCATATTCACCTTCCACTGTGAGGCACGGTGATGTTTTTCTAATTGTCTGGAGTCAGGTCTGCCACACTTCCTTGACTGTATTCCTTCTTCCTGTAAGAGACAGGTTCCTGTGGTCAGGCACGCAGCAGGCTCCAGCCCAGCGTGCCAACTCAGAAGTCAGGAGCCACGGTGTCCCTCAGACATTGATCTGTTGCGCGGGACTCAGACTTCTAAACTGGGACGTGACTGGGGAGACAGAAACCGTGGCTGAATTCACGGAGTCCTCTGCCTCTCTGTCGCCCTACAATGGTACAGTCACATGGCTCTTAATGACAGGGACACATTCTGAGAAATGTGTCATTAGGTGATTTTGAGTTTGTGCCAACATCAAAGAGTACTTAACAAACCTGGATGGGATAGCCTACTATCCTAATAGTATAGCCTAATGTTGCTAGGCTACAAACCTGTACAACATGGTACTCTCCTGGATACAGTAGGCAATTGTAACACTATGATAGTTATCTCTGTATCTAAATGTATCTAATCATAGAAGAGGTACAGTAAAAATTTGGTGGTATAATCTTGCAAGACCACCGTCATATATGTAGTCCATTGTGGCTGAAACATCATTATGTGATGCATGACTGTACTTGATTATCTTTAAATAGTATTCTGGATCTTTAGAGGGGGCTTGGCCATGAGTCCATGCAGAAAGAGGAGGCTGAGCTTTATCTCCCAGAACCTTAGTTTCCTTATCTGCAAAATGGCAATAATGGGAATAATTCTATCATGGGAAATGGTTGTGAGGAATTATTTGAGATAATGATATTAAAGCAACCAGCACTGCTCATGGTAGCGATGATGTACAGGTTGAGTGTTCCTTATTCAAAATACTTGAGACCAGAACTGTTGCTAATTTCAGATTTTGGAATATGTGAATATACATAATGGGATCTCTTGGGGATGGTAGCCAAGTCTAAACATGATTTTTTATGTTTTACATGCACCTTACACTCATTGCCTGAAGGTAATTTTATACAATATTTTTCATTGTTTTGTGCATAAAATAAAATTTTGACTATATTTTGACTGAGATCTGTCACATGAGGTCAGGTGTGGAATTTTCCACTTGTGGCATCATATTGGTGCTCAAAAATGTTCAGATTTTAGAGCATTTTGGATCTTGAATTTCAGATTAGGGGTTTTCATTCTGTACATCATCACTACCGTAAGCAGTGCTTGAGATAATGCTTTACTGGCATTATCTCAAATAAATCCTCACTGCCACTTCCCATAATATAATTGTTCCCATTATTCCCATTTTATAGATAAGGAAGCTAAGGTTCATAGAGATAAAGAAACTTGTCTCAGGTTACACAGTATCTTGGTTTATATTCTGCCTTGAAGCAGAACTCATGACAAGGATCAAGTGAAAAGAGCTTATTTGAGATGTTCAGAAGTAGCAGTAAGGCCATGGGAAAATTAGACATGGAAGAGAAGTTTGCTAATATAGTGAGAAACCAGAGTGTCAACCCACAGGGAAACTCTGGAAAACAGTGTAAGAACAGATACCCCAGGTCACCCCTTCCAAAGGATGAGGAATCTGGAGTATATTTTTACACCAACCTCTGCCAGTCATTGGTTAAGGGTGGGTGATGTGGAAATGGTGTGTTCATTCTTCAGTTTGGAAAAAGCTCCTACCAGGGATTCCTGGGCAGCCCCCACACCGAAGTAGTGAGCATCAAAGAATTTGTTAAGAACCAACACTTTCTGCTACATACACATAATGGAAAAGCCAAGGCCACAACACTCTTGGTGACCTCTTATCACGGAATAACCCAACCCAAAACTTAGTGGCTTAAAACAAACATTATATTTATTCACGAGTCTATGGGTGTGAAATTTGGGCTGAGTTCAGCTGGACTGTTCTTCTGCTGGTCTCACTTGGGGTCACTCATGGGACTGTACTCATCTGGTAGCTTAACTGGGAGCTACTTATTCTTGGGAGACCTCAGCTAGGACAGCTTCTCTGTTCGTGGGGTCTCATCCTCCAGCAGCTAGACCAGGGGTCAGCAAACTTTTTCCTGTAAAGTGTCAGATAGTATTTTCAGCCTTGCAGGGCATTCAATCTCTGATGTGACTACTCAACCCTGCTGTTGTAGCATACAATAAATCATAGAAAATGCAGAAACAAATGAGCATGGCTGGGTTCCAACAAAACTTTATTTACAGACAGGAGGCATGCCAGATTTGGCCCATGGGCCATATTCTGCTGATCCCTGAGCTAGACCAAACTTTATCACACAAGGCTGCACATTCAGAGAGAGTCAAGGCAGAGGCTACAAGACCTCTTAAAGCCTAGACTCAGAAATCAGACAGCATTCTGTTGGTCAAAGCAAGTCACCCCACCAGCCCAGATCCAAAGGTGGGGCAGTAGACTTTGCCACCTGATAGAAAGCTCTGCAACATCACTGCAAAGGGATGTGCATTCAAGAATATGAGAAATATTTGTATCCATCTTTACCAATAATCTACCTTGCAATCCAGGTTTGTTTTGGATTCCAGAGTTTCTATATTTAACTACCACATTCTCCTCCCTCTTTATTTTGCCTCATGTAACTGGTTGAGGGATGAGTTCAGGAAGCCCAGCAGATCCTGACTGCTTTCGATCATATTCAGTCCAGAATTTAAACAAGGTTCTTTCTTGCTGCTCCTGGTAATGAACCTTGCATCTGTGATGTGTTAAATCTCAACCTTAGAAATGGAGCTTCTAACTGGCATGATATATATATATACACACACACACACACACACACACACACACACACACACACCCATTACTGGGTATATACCCAAAGGATTATAAATCATTCTACTATAAAGACACATGCACACGTATGTTTATTGCAGCACTATTCACAGTAGCAAAGACTTGGAACCAACCCAAATGTCCATCAATGATAGACTGGATAAAGAAAATGTGGCATATATATACCAGGGAATACTATGCAGCCATAAAAAAGGATGAGTTCATGTCCCCTGCAGGGACATGGATGAAGCTGGAAACCATCATTCTCAGCAAACTATCACAAGAACAGAAAACCAAACATTGCATGTTCTGACTCATAAGTGGGAGTTGAACAATGAGAACACATGGACACTGGGACGGGAACATCACATACCAGGGCCTGTCGGGGGGTAGGAGGCTAGGGGAGGGATAGCATTAGGAGAAATACCTAATGTAGGTGACAGGTTGATGGCTGCAGCAAACCACCATGGCACGTGTATACTTATGTAACAAAACTGCACATTCTGCACACGTACCCCAGAACTTAAAGTATAATTTAAAAAAAGAAAAGAAAAGAAATGGAGCTTCAAGGACCTAGAGAATTTTCTAGTCTAGTCAGTTACCTCTTGTAGGAAGGAGATCGCTCTACCAATTGCCCAGAAAATGACCATCAAGAATCTGCTTGATGAATGAATTGGACAGAATCTCACTACTCCAGTCTTTTTCCCTTCAGTCACCCATATGTCTCAACCATCCCTCCATTCATTGAGTCATTCAGCAAGTATTTATTGAGCACCTCCTGTGTGCGAGGCCCTGATTTAAGAGAGGTACAAATTAACCTAGTAGCTTCCCTCCTGGAGATTATAGTCAGTTCATTTCCAGCATGACATCTGTTTTCAATTTTCTTCCTTAATCATATGACTCTTATTTTGTCCTTTATGGTCTTTGTTTACTAGGTCTAGAAGAGTTGTTCTTAACTCACTGAGAATATTTAGAAACACTCTCCCCACCCCGCCTTCACTGTCCTGAGATGAATTTCACAGATACATAGAAATCTACACAATTGCAAGAAAAAAAAAAACAAAAAACGCTCATAATGTATTAGCTGTAACAAAAAGGATAACTTAAAGGAGAAGTAACTTGTAGTAGAATCATGCATATTTTAATAGGTAAATTTTCTAAGATTCAACTAGATTAGGTACAGGAGTAATTGGATGTTAGTACGTAGAATCATTGTTTATACCAGAGGTAGGCAGACATTTCTGCAAAGGATCAGATAGTAAATATTTTAGGCTTTGTGGGCCATACTCAGTTCTGCTGTTGTAGTGTGAAATCAGCCATAGGTTATATGTAAACAAGTGATCATGGTTGCGTTCCAATAAAACTTTATTTACAAAAACAGATGGTAGGCTATATTTGGCCAGCTCACCGTAGTTTGCTGACTCCTACTGTATACAATAGTTAGAGATGAAGACTGATAAGGATATATTATGTGGACAATTCAAATATCATTAAGGCTATTACTGTCAGTGATATGATTTTTCAAAATGGTGGTACCTTTTGGCAAAGTTCTGAAGAAAGCAAAGTGAAATCCTCTCAATCTACAGAGTAGTTACTTTTCTGGAAAATTTGATGTATATCACCTAGCCTATTTTTAATTAGCTTTAGACAATTATAAACAGGTTTTCCATCTGTATGAGTGTCCTATGTGATATTTTCAAGGCATTTGGGATACAGAATTATTTTTCGTTGCAAGGACTAAACTGGGCACTGACAGAGGTTTTGCCTCCTTGATCCCTGCACATTAAATGGCTCTTCTGCTCCCAGTCTCTGTGCCACCAAAAAATACCTCCACCCCCAATTTATTAATGCTTCTCTCATTGCGCAGTAACATCTGTTGAGAAGCAGAGTCCTAGACATGATGCCCGGATTAGCCTGCTAGGGCTGCCATACCGAATACCACAGACTGGGTGGCTTAAACAACAGAAATTTATATTCTCACAGCTCTGGAGGCTGGAAGTCCAAGATCAAGGTGTTGGAGTTTTGGTTTCTTCTTTTTTTTTTTTTTTTTTAGATGGAACCTTGCTCTGCCGCCCAGGCTGGAATGCAGTGGCACGATCTTGGCTCACTGCAAGCTCCGCCTCCCAGGTTCATGCCATTCTCCTGCCTCAGCCTCCTGAGTAGCTGGGACTACAGGCGCCCGCCACCACGCCCGGCTAATTTTTTGTATTTTTAGTAGAGACGGGTTTTCACCATGTTATCCAGGATGGTCTCGATTTCCTGAGCTCATGATCCACCCGCCTCGGCCTTCCAAAGTGCTGGGATTACAGGTGTGAGCCACTGCGCCTGGCCTGACATTCGGTTTCTTTTGTGACCTCTCCCCTTTGCTTGCAGATGGCCACCTTCTTGCTCCATCCCCACATGGTCTTTTCTCTGTGTGCACGTGCTCCTGGCGTCTTTTTCTCTTCTTACAAGGACACCAGTCCTGTTGAATGAGGAGCCCACCCTTAGGACCTTGTTTAATCCTAATTACTTCCTTAAATGCCCTATCACCAAACACCGTAACATTGGGGGTTAGGAGTTCAACATATGCATTTTGAGAAGTCACAGTTTAGTTCATAACATCCCCCGAAACTATTGCCTAGCCATGTTCTCATTCTCCTTTTTCTTCATGGTCCAAGGGAAGTTCACTCCTCAATGCAGCCTTCTTGGTCAATGGTAATGTCATATACCAAAATACCAATAATGGTCAATAATAAAATATACTGCTTTCCAGGTCACCTTACATTTGGCAAAGTACATTTTCATAAATAGCCAACTGGCTTTTGAAATAGTCTGTTTCTTTTTTCATTTAATTTTTTAAAATTGTAAGGCATTTTAAATAGTAAAATGCAGACAATTACTTAGCAAATATTCACATAGCCACCACCCAAATTTAACAAATGTTAAGATTTTTGACATATTTGACTCAGATTACTCTTATGAAATAAAATACTACAGGTTCAATTGAAGTGACTTCTATGTCACTTCCCAATTTCATCCCCTTCCTCATTCCCTAAAGTTGGTATGTTTCCTCCATATCATTGTTTTTATACTTTCAGCCTATGTGCACATATCCATGTTGTTCTATGTGTTTTAAAAATATTCTTAGGTGGAAGACAGTGTGGCGATTCCTCAAGGATCTAGAACTAGAAATACCATTTGACCCAGGCATCCCATTACTGGGTATATACCCAAAGGATTATAAATCATGCTGCTATAAAGACACATGCACACGTATGTTTATTGTGCCACTATTCACAATAGCAAAGACTTGGAATCAACCTAAATGTCAATCAATGATAGACTGGATTAAGAAAATGTGGCACAGATACACCATGGAATATTATGCAGCCATAAAAAAGGATGAGTTCATGTCCTTTGTAGGGACATCGATGAAGCTGGAAACCATAATTCTGAGCAAACTATCTCAAGGACAGAAAACCAAACACTGCATGTTCTCACTCATAGGTGGGAATTGAACAATGAGAACACTTGGACACAGGAAGGGGAACATCATACACCAGGGTCTGTCATGGGGTTGGGGGAAGGGGAGGGATAGCATTAGGATATATACCTAATGTAAATGGCGAGTTAACGAGTGCAGCACACCAACATGGCAGATGTATACATATGGAACCAACCTGCACATTGTGCAAATGTACCCTAGAACTTAAAGTATAATAATTTAAAAAAATATATATTTTTAGGTGGTATTGTACCAAACACATGTCATTCCACAATTTCCCTTTTCCACTTTACATTATTGTTTCAAGAATTATCTATGTAGATCGAATTCACTCTTTTTAAATTTTTTATTTCTTTTTTGAGACAGGCTCTCACTCTGTCACCCACGTTGCAGTGCAGTGGTGCAATTTTGGCTCACTGCAACCTCCATCTCCCAGGTTCAAGCAATTCTCCTGCCTCGGCCACAAGAATAGCTGGGATTACCCGCATGCACCACCATGCCCAACTAATTTTTGTATTTTTAGTAGAGATGGGGTTTCACTATGTTGTCCAGGCTGGTCTCAAACTCCTGACTTCCGGTGATTTGCCCTCCCTGGCCTCCCAAAGTGTTGGGATTACAGGGATGAGCTACCGTGCCCTGCCAAGTCAAATTCTGTTTAGTTGTTATGTGGTGTTTCATTGTATGAATATGCCACAATTTATGTATCCATTTCCCTATTGATGAATTAAGTTTAAGCTTGTCTCCAAGTTTTCATATCATAAACATTTGTGTATGTCACCTTGTGCCCATGCATGAAAAGAACTCTGACTATGAGTGGATTAATGGCACATACGCTTCCTAACATAGCAATAGGTATCTCAGGACTATCACAGCACTTGAGTGATGCCAGAGGGATCCAGGTTTATTCCTTCTCTCTGGTCTGCCATCTTTATCAGGTGCATGTTAATCATCAGGTTTGGTTTTTCTCATGGTCACAAAATAATTCCAGCACCTCCAGGCATCATGTCCATGTTCTAGTCCGGAATAAGGGAAAGGAGCAAAAGGCCAATAGAGCAATTAGTCATATTGTCCTCCCAAGCAAGTTTTCTTAGAAATCCCACTCAGTGAGGCAGAATGATATTCACTTACACCCCATTGGCCAGCACAGTGTCACATGGTTCACCCCTCAGCCAATTCTGGGAAACTTTCTAGAAGGCAGAATGGTGTACAAGAAAGCTGGGTCAGTTGACCAGTTGTATCTGCCATACTACCCAGGGAATAATGGCTGAACTGCATGATATTCATGTCCCCAGGACTCCTAGATATTGCCAACATGATTGCCAATGTGGCTGACCCATTTTATAGCGTTACCAATGAAGTTTGAAAGTTCCGTGGTGGCTCACACCTGTAATTCTAGCACTTTGGGAGACTGAGGTGGGAGAATCACTTGAGGTCAGGAGTTTGAGACCAGCCTGGGCAATATGGTGAGAACTTCCCTCTACTTTTAAAAAAAAAGAAAGAAAGAGAAAGTTCTGCTTTCTCATGTCAGAATCAAACAATTATAATGAATCTCCTGTTAGCATGATGCCAGATTAGGTCACTTACAAAAAAACAGACAAAGAAAACCCCCAAATGAATGCTTCCGGAGCCTTAAGCAGAGTGCCTAGAGCTTAGAGTCCACACTAAGACAGACTTGTTGGATCCCTGTCCTGCTATTTACTGATGGGTGATTCTGTGTAAGTTTTTCTGAGCCTTGATTTTCTCATCTGTAAATGGGGGACATAAGTAGCATCTATCTCTGTCTCCTAAAAATGTTGATTCTTAAAATAATGCCTATGGAATGGCTAACATAGCATCAGCCATAGGCAGAGGCTGCAGTCACTGTTTCCTATTGAGATTAATGTCATTACCTAGAGACTGTATGCTATGTGTAGGCTGAGAATATTTTTTTGAGCCTCACATTAGGAAATAGATATGATGCTTTTGAGTCCACTCATGGAAAAACAGAATATTTGAAATACAGCCATTCTGAAGAATATAGAATGATTTCTAATATCTAATATTGATTTTCTAATATCTCAATAGAATGTCATCTTTGCCTTCTAGAACTTTGTAGAAAGTAGAGCATGTTTCAAAATATGAGCCTCAAATGGGAAAACAAAATTGGGTAGACTGAGAGAAATGACCATTAACTGAACCCTTATCTTACTCCTCACCTTGTAAATAAACAGATGAGGACTTTTACTTTTTGTTTTTATTTTTTGTCTTTAAGACTCCAAAAAACAAATTTTAGAATATGAACTTCAAACTTGTTTTTTTTTAAATAACGTTTAACAGTAAGTGTTAAGAGAGGAATAATATGGAGAAGTGGGGAAGCGATGGAAATTATCAATAATTTTTTATAAGGGAAAGCTTAAGAAACTGGTGTTATTAAATCCAGAGGAGAGAAAGTTAACGACAAGTGTCACAATTAAGTCCCTGAACGTTATCTTCACAGGGAACCAAATGAAGTAGAATAATTTTAACTAATGGAAGAATGAATTTTGGGGGTCTTTTTGGAGAAAAATGTTCCAGAAACAAATGCTGTTAAACTCTCATTATATTAGTCAGTGACCTAAAAAAACAGACTGGCTGCTGCTACTTTTATGCAACTGTCTATATCTCTTTCAGATCATGAAAAAACTTGATCTTTAATAATTTTATTATACAGTTCTGAACCTTAGAAAAGAGACATGCTTTGTAGTTGGCAAAGGTGCCATTCAATGTATATTACCTGAAGTGTCTAATTATGTGTCAGGCACAGAGTTAGACTCTGGGGATATAGAAGAGTGCCTGCTGGATGTAGAACCTGCAGTCATGGAGCTTATAGACCATTAAAAGACCCAGAAAGGGCAATAGGAACTGACAAAACTATGATGGATGCTGCAGGAGCACAGGAGAAGCCACTTAATCTTGACAGAGTGGAGTGTGCATGGGTGGTCCAGGAAGGCTTTCTGGAGGAAGCGAAGTCTAAGCTGAAATCTGGTGAGTGAGTAGGAATCAGCTGTGTGAAACTTGAGGCTTGGGGAAAGTTGGTGGTTGGAGGCGAGGAGGAGGTAGGGACAGAGGTATAGCAGGTCTCTCATGGGGAGAGTGAGCCTGGGAGATGAGCTAAACTGGAGAAATGCAGGGCCTACGCCACTGTTCCTTGTTTGTAGGATTTTCACTTTCATCATGCTTCTCTATGGTTTTTCATTGTTGTCTTGGCAACCATGATATCATCATACTATCCTAAAAACTGTTGAAGAGGCTCCACTTTTGAGAATAAGCTCTGGAACAAACCTCCCCTCCATTTTCTCTTTACCTATATGTTGGCTAAAAAATCAAATAGTCGGGTAGGGGAGGGGAGGAAGAGCAAGAACGGAGACATATGGGCCTATCTTAAGGCATCTTGCCTCTTCTATTTTAGTAATTTATCCATTGGATTTATGGCTATGTAACTACTTTCTACGTAGCATTATGGTTAAGAGAGCACATCCTGAAGCTAAAGTGCCTGTTTCCAAAGGAGGCACTGAGAAAGACTGGCAATGTAGCCTTGGGCAAGTAAGTTAACTTCTCTGGAGTTTAGTATATCCGTCTGTAAAAGGGGAATACTAGCACTTCCTCACAGAGCTATTTTGAGCAATACATGTTAAGGTAGTAAGGTACTTAGAACAACACCTGGCACATAGTTAACTTTCAATAGATGGCCAGCCACGATCACCATTTATTATTTATGTTACATGGAACTGAATGCAGGGATCAATAATAATAATAGTTCTCATTGATTGAGCATGTACTATGTGATAGTCATGGTACTTCTTACCTTGCCTTCATTATCTCATTTAATATTCTCAACTACCTTATAAGTTAGCCATCTCTTTTTACCGATAAAGGAATTGAGGCTCAAAGAAGGTAACTAACTCACTCCAGGACAGTGGTGGGTTGGGGACCTGAATCGAAGCCTTCCCCTCAAATCCAGCCTTGCATTACCTTCACGAGGAAGATTAGATCCTGGTTCTTTTTACTTTCTACTCAGAGTGTCTTGTTTTCTTTAGAGCTGTGTTGGTAGACTTGTTTTAGAACTGTGTGGTCAGTCTGGAAGTATGATCGGCTCTTTAAAAAACCTCCTAAAAGTTATGTTAATAAACATGGCTCAGATAAAGTTTGAGAGTTGGCCACCATAACCAAAGACCAGCCAAAGGAAAATTACCAACGTAATGTGTGTTCTAAGAATCAACAAATGCGTCTGGATGCATGATGAATGTGCATGCGCCCCTACTAGGGGCACAGATGGGAAGAAAGTATTCCTAGTCCTCTACTGCTCACCCTGGAGCCCCAGAGGCCTACCTCGGAGAAGCAGAACTGACTCAGACTCAATATGGCATTTGTGAGAAAACACGGCCCCGGTGTCAAGAGCATCGGCTCGACGCTTCAACTCAGGTGGGAGGCCTGCTTCCCTCCCTTCTAGCTGGGTGAAAAGAGTCAGTATTTTCCATTTCTCTGAACCCCCTTTTCACTTACCCGTGAGATGGGGATATGAATACTTACATTCCAGACTCCTTGCAGACATATTGTGAATATTAATTGAGATAAAGGGCATGAGGGATATAACATGCTAAGCCGCACATGGTTAGCCGTTATTCTTTAGGTGTAGACATCAGCATGTCCCCAGTGCTTTGTTTTTGGAAAGGGTACATTACTTCCCAACCGGTTTTTGGAAAATGTGCCCTGATGAAAAGAGACAGTGTGAAAACAGGAGACATAAATTCTGAGAGGGCAGAGACCTTGTGCAGAGGACTAATAGGAGAGACAGTGGGTTGAGAGTGGAATGCAGCACATTCTCCGTATACTGTGATATCTTGATTCCTTCTCAAGCTTCAGGGAGCCTGAAAATTTGGGGGAAGAATGCTAGTATTGGAAAGTGAGAGAAGATGGTTTCTTGGATGGGGAGTTGGGTGGTCCTGTCGCTCCTTCCAGACATAGATTAACAATGACTTAATTCCAGAAATATTGTCAGCCAGTAAAATAAATAGACTAATGACTGTGGGCAAATTGTATGTTAATGTATCTAGGCATTGTTTCCAGTCTGACCCTTAAATATATGTTTAATCAATCTAGATGGATGAGCCATCCTGCTCCTAATTAATCTTTCTGGACATTTATAGAGAAACGGCAAAGTCTTTACAAAGACCTTATAAATGTGTTTAAGCTTAGTATGGATTTTTATTTATGTGCATAGCATGAGCAGTCGTTACTTCTAAATGATGGCTTGTTTTGAATGTTCTCAGAACTTCAAAATGTTTTATTTCCACCCTTGGGGAGGGAATGGGGGGTGAGTCTAAAGAAAACATGTGATGACCATTTTCCACGTCACGAGCTGGCTAACCTTTCTGGACTGTGCATGTTTGTTTGGATTTTAGAGCATTACAAGTAAGGAGGCAGGAAGAAAGAGTTGGGTGCACTCTCTTCAGGAGGGCTTTGTTGGGAAATGGTGCCACATTCAGAGATTCATCTCAGTTGGGATGACCCTGTGCTCAATCTCCTCTGCCACAGAAATTGTCAGTATCACAAAAGCATTTCCCTGGGGCTCAAAGGCCAGCACTTACAACAAACAGTATGGCAGTGTTAAGCTGCATTTGTTGTCATGGACTTTTGTTGTGTCACACATTGCTGGGGATGAATCATCTACTGTGAGTTTGGGAGTTTGGTTCTGATGCTCTTTGCTGTAGGGATTGACTTAAATTGGAGTCAATTCTTCTAGGACACTGTGGGGTGTGTGTGTGTGTGTGTGTGTGTGTGTGTGTGTGTGTTGCAGATAAGGGTATTATCATTCAGTCTTCAAGCTCCTTTTTCCACTAAATTTTTGTGCCCTAGGATCAATTACTTTCACTATTTTTGTGATCCAAACTTTAGCTTCTGACATTCATTTGTATTGAATGTCCTATTCTAGCTGGCACTGGGCTACATATTGAGAATACAATGCTACACACTATAGGCTAAATTCCAGGAGTTTATATTCTACAGGTTTAGAGTAAGTTGGAATCCCAGATATTGGTAAGTGCCCTTAAAAAAAATGAAACAAGGCCCTGAGATAAGGATGGCATGTTTAGAGCAAGAAGAAAATCCAGTATGGCTGAAGGAGTGTGGACAAGGCAGGGAGTGGGTAGAAATGTGGTCAGTGATTTGGGCTAGTGCTAGGTCCAGGTCTTGGTGGGTCTCCTGGGGTACAGAAAAGAGTGTGGGTTTTACTCTAATTGCAGTGGAAGCCAATAGAGGCTTTTAAGCAGCGCATGACATGATCTGATTTAGTTTTCAAAGAAATCTTACTGGCAGTTGTGTAGCCTTTCTACTCAAAGCCTGGTGTGTAGATGGACTGGCAGCATGAGCATCATCTCTGAGCTTTTCAGAAAGGCAGACTTTTGGGACGCACTCAGGTTGCCTGAAGCAGCATCTGCATTTTTAATAGAATCCCCAGTTTGAGAACTGCTCTTGTAGAGAATGGATGGGGTCAGATGAGGAAAAACAGCTTTACAAGCCCCCACCCTTAACTCTTTTCTCAGGTGTAGAAAGTGGATAGTTCTAGACAGATTTCTAGACAGATCTCAATGGGCTGACCCAAGCTTGGCTAGCTGTACCCTTGAACTCCTGGGCTCAAGTGATTGCCCTATCTCAGCCTCCTGAGTATCTCGGACCACAGGCATGCACCACCATGCCCAGCTAAATTTTAAATTTTTTGTAGAGACAGGGTGCTGCTATGTTGTCCAAGCTGGTCTACAACTCCTGGGCTGAAGCAGTCCTCCCACCTTGACCTTCCAAAGAAAGTGCTGGGATTACAGGTGTGAGCCACTGCACCCAGCCCCAAATTCCACTTTTGGTTGGACTAACATAGTTTTTTATGTGTTTGTTTTTTTCCCTAATTCCTAGGTGACTCTCCTTCTTGCCTTTTACTCAGCAGCTGAACTACTGATTTTTCTTTTGGTGTTCATTTATTTATCTTTCTATTGATTCTATAACTTCCTAGCCCCTCAATAAATGACCACTATTTCCATCATAATTCCAAGTAGCAATTATATAAAATATCTGTATCTTAAAAGAAAGATAACACGACTTCATTATAAGGGTGGTAAAAGTTTGACACTTATATTTGTAGGCAGGCCGTTATTACTAACTTGGTATTACTACCGCTTTACCACGAAGGGCTTTCTGAATGCTGTTGGCATGTGTGTCAGTTAGGATTAGGTTTGGCTTAAGCTTTTAAACTGCTAATAATAGTTTACAAAAAATAGGCTGGACGTGGTGGCTCAAGCCTGTAATCCCAGCACTTTGGGAGGCCGAGACGGGCGGATCACGAGGTCAGGAGATCGAGACCATCCTGGCTAACGCTGTGAAACCCCGTCTCTACTAAAATATACAAAAAAACTAGCCGGGCAAGGTGGCGGGCGCCTGTAGTCCCAGCTACTCAGGAGACTGAGGCAGAATGGTGTGAACCTGGGAGGCGGAGCTTGCAGTGAGCTGAGATCTGGCCACTGTACTCCAGCCTGGGCAACACAGGGAGACTCTGTCTCAAAAAAAAAAAAAAAAAAAAAGAGGTTTATTTCTCTCTCATGTCAAAATCTGGGGGATAGACTGGAATTGTTATAAAAATTCTGTTTCATAAAGACCTCAGGTACCCAGACTTTTTCTGTTTCTTTTCACTGTGTCTAGCCTCCATTCTCAAGCTGACCTCATGGTCCAGGATGGCTGCTTTACTTCCTGCTGTCTCATTAAAATTCCAGTCATCAGAAGAGATGAAGAGTTGGTGCAAAACAAGCACTGCCGCAGACCTTTCAGAAAGGCTGTTAGAACTGCTGCATGATGCTTTCACTTACAGATTGTTGGCTAGACTTCAGATACCTGGCCCCAACCATGTGGCCCCCAACCCTGAGAAGTATAGTTTTTGTTTTGGGTGGTCAGGAATCCAGCTAAAAATCAGATGTCTCTGACTACAGAGGAAGTATTAGGGAACAACTAGCAGTTCCTAGCAGCATATTTCAGGGAATGTGATTTGGCATATAATCTAAATACATATTGGTATCTCCCCATTAAATTTAATCTAGGCTGCATATTTTGTACCATCATCTCATTATGGTGCCTTGTAATTCTTTCCACTTTTCTTTCCAAAGGAAAAGGGGTGTCTGATTTGGCAAGAATGCATTTCTGCATTCAAAGTTGAAATGTGAAGATAAACCTCACCCACTTGGAATAGGATAAAAGAAAATCCCCTGGATAGAGGGAAATATGCAAACAGTTCTATTACCATGTGTATCTTTTCCTGAGCTGTGTCTTTATACAACAAAGGAAATGGAGGTAATCTATGCCTCACCGTGGAGTGTTCCTGACTCAGCAACCAGATCCTATCATCACTGTACTACCAGAAGAATGGAAAAAGGTGCAAAGACTGGACTTTCAGAGGAATCTGTGTGTTTTTTTTTTCTTTCAAAGCTTATGTCTGAAATGGGTGCATTTTAAATATTTCAGCACAGTGACTAAGAGGATAGGCTGCAAAGTCAGCTAGGCCCAAGTTGAGAAATGGCATTTCTATTTACAGCTGGTTATTTTTGGACAAATAATCACTGATCTCCATATATATGCTAGTAAGTGAAAAAAAATGATACTGTCAGTTGAGGATTCATTTGCAAATTAAATGAGACGTTGCATACACAGCACTTAGCACAGTGCTTGTTTTATTGGAACTACTCAAAAAGGCTGAGTATTACAGATTCAGCCCATATTTCAGAGAAAAAAGAAATCTATATTTTTTCAAGAGATTTTCAAGGATATTCTTGAATCACATTTATGATTTTATTTATCGCTTATTGGTTTACCCGTTTACTCAAAAAATATTTGACACCTATTATGTGTCAGGTCATAGTCAGTACTATTTGTTGGAGGGGACAGGAAATACACCAAAATGAATAACACTGTTTCTGTCCTTAAAGCAGCTCACTGCTCAGTGGAAAAGAAAAGAATTAAAGAGGCAGATCAGTGAGAAAAATGTGCAGTATAACACATTATTAAAATGAGAAGAGAGAGTTAAACAATCAACGTCATTAACTCTGTGGCATTTCCTTAAGATATCATAAATTATAAGACATTCTTTACTTAACATCAGGTAAAGGAAAATCTTTAATTAAATGTATATAATGATTCTAAGTCCCACGTTAGTTTCAAAGACATGAATATGTAAAGAAAAACAAAAATGTACTAAAAGAGTTATTGGAGGGAGTAAATTACTTTGGTATTGTCAGATGACACAACCTTGGTTTGGTTAGCTAGCTGCAGGTCTGTGGACTAGAGCCCCAGCAGGAAAATTTCAGCTGGGAATGTCTTTTTCATTAGATGGGGAGCAACTCATTGCTATGGCAGGGTCTGGTGCCAAGGAGGACTAGTATCAAATTTTGGGGTGGTTTGTCTGTTTGGGGCTTCCTGTATCTGAAAACTAACCTGTCTCTATTTTCCTCAAATGTGTAGTCAACCTGAAGAATCATCATAGCCATTGCAGAAACCCTTTGGACTCTTGCTAAGAGTGTTAAAGTCTTCACACCATTTCCAACAGTCTGTGATTGAGTGATGAGAACTAGGCATCTGACTTGTCTCCCTCCAAAACTGATCATAATACTACACCTACCCTTCAATTTGTAGCTTCTTGTTGCTCTTAGGATAAAGACCAAAACATGACCTAGGCCTGTGTGATCTAGCCCTTGACCATCTCTTGAACAATTATCACTTCAATAGGGGAGATCAATTCCATAATCATTTTTCATATCTATGTGCCAAGTGTCCTGTACTATGCTTCTCACTCGCTCTGTTCTAGACCCTCTGGCTTTTTTGTAATGTTCCCGTCATTAACTTAGCATGTTTTCATTTGCTTCAGGATCTCTGCCTGCTAGGAGGGTCTTTCCTTGCATTCTGCCTTATTATTCAGATTTCACCTCAAGAGCTTCACCTCCTCCTGAGAGTTTGCCTAACCACTCCCATCCCTCCCATGGGTAAGGTGGGACAGTTACGTTTGAATTAATATCTCAAGATTTTTTATAGTTAGAATTTGTACTACCAACCAGGTTAATAGACATTTTTCCAATCATTTTTCTTCTTGATTCTTTTTCTAGAAATTCTTGAGTATTTCTTTCTCTCGTCTCTGTGGCAAGTTATTACTATTTTTTTCTCTTAGGTTGCCCTGCTTATAAGCTCTTATAGATATCTTATTCTCTACAAGAATTGGGTAGGTGAGGAGAGGAAGGATATTGATAATAGTTAGCAACTAACATTTAGGATGCCATGCCAACTTTGTCAGCAGGTAGCCATCCTGCCTGGGGGCTGGACAGCTCCCCACCTCCACACACTGTTAACATGGAGGTTCTGTATCCTAATTCTAGCAATAGCCCCCTACTGCCACCCCCACCTTGGACTACTCTGATCTAGTGGCTACAGGAATACCTGTCTTAATTGGCCAGGCTGGGTTTCCTGGCCAATCACTATGGTAAAGGAGAGAGGATTACCCTACATTTAGTTCATTGGGGCCCATCCTTGGAGCTAGGCATGGTGCAAATCTGACTCTACAGCTGGTACCCATCGGGAGATTAACACTTTGCCCCTCTTCATCTTTTACTCTTGGTGACAGTGTTTTCATGGATTTAAAGCCTACTCTCTACTAATTCCTAGTGCTAATCTCTAATAAACAAAGCATAACATAGAATGAATAAACATACTATTAAGTTGGTTGAACTGCATTTAGCACCCATATGTAGAAAGCCTTTCACAAGAGGTCTGATTATTTAGATTTAATTGCTCCACAGAAAAACCAATCACTTCTGGCACACAGACATATAAAACTCTGCTTGCTTACACCTATTCTAAAAACTTTCTTTCAAGGATGGCTCGACCTCCTTCTACCAGCTGTCAGATTAGAAAAGTGAGGATTTTTTCTTAAGTTAGGAATTTAGTGAAAGAGGAAAAGAAAAGGTACGTGTTTCTCTAAGGTTCATTGCATTTACCTGGAGGGTTTTGTTAACACACAGATTTTGGGGTTCCACATGCATAACTTCTGATTTCTTAGGTCAGGGGTCAGGCTTAGGAATTTGTATTTCTGACAAGCCTCTTGGTGCTGCTTCTGCAAGGGCTGAACTTTGAGAACCACTGAGCCATAATGATCCTGTTTGACAATTTGGGGATGAGAATAGAATTTGTCCATAGTTTATCATGCTTGTTTTTGAAAATCTGACTACAAATTTGTAAATGTTGAGAAAAGAAAAATAACTCAGACTCCTCTGAGTTATGTGAGCTATGCAAAATTTATCAGTCTCAGAGAGACATGAATATGGGACTTCATTTATGACCCCCTCCCACACATATGCTCAGGAGCAATTTTTTTTTTTTTTTTTTTTTTTTTTGAGACAGAGTCTTGCTCTGCCGCCCAGGCTGGAGTGCAGTGGCCAGATCTCAGCTCACTGCAAGCTCCGTCTCCCCGGTTTACGCCATTCTCCTGCCTCAGCCTCCCAAGTAGCTGGGACTACAGGTACCCGCCACCTCACCTGGCTAGTTTTTCGTATTTTTTAGTAGAGATGGGGTTTCAACGTGTTAGCCAGGATGGTCTCGATCTCCTGACCTCGTGATCCACCCACCTCGGCCTCCCAAAGTGCTGGGATTACAGGCTTGAGCCACCGGGCCCAGCCCCGGGAGCAATTGTTTATAGGCATTTTGTTCCTATTTAAATAGTTGCCTTACCCATTATCTTCTTGTTTCTGGAGTTTGTGATGCAGAGAACAATGCATATAGCCAATCAATAGCTTATGCTATTTTAATGTAAATTCTTGGTAAACATCTTAGGAACTGCCTCTTCACTTTTTCCTTAAAAAGCCACTTATAACTGTTGCTAATCAGAGTATATTCAAGGCAACTTGAGTCTATGCTCTGGGATAGTCATCTTCCATTGGGGTTGAAATAAACTCTATACTAATTATATTTTCTGAATCTCATTATATAAGGGCAACAACATCATTTTCAGTTCAATCCAGGAAAGTAACTCCATTATCACTTTTAGTGCCTATGCACCTATATTAATCTGTTCTCATGCTGCTAATAAAGACATACCCAAGGCTGGGTAATTTGTAAGGAAAGAGGTTTAATTGACTCACAGTTCCACATGGCTGGGGAGGCCTCACAATCATGGTGGAAGGCAAATGAGGAGCAAAGTCATATCTTACATGGCAGCAGGTAAGAGAGCATGTGCAGGGGAACCCCCATTTATAAAACCATCAGATCTCATGAGGCTTATTCACTACCATGGGAACAGTATAGGGAAAACCACCCCCATGATTCAATTATCTCCAACTGGCCCCGCCCTTGACACGTGGGGATTATTACAATTCAAGGTGAGATTTGGGTGGGGACACAGCCAAACCATATCAGTATCCAAGTTTTCTCTTAATTGTTCACTGTATTAAAACCTAAAATTTCCCCCTCCTTCCTTCAGCAATTGGCAGCTCTTCTTTGCCCTCCTTTCAGCATCTAGTTAACCACAGCTGGACTGAAGAGCTCACTTTAGGAACTGACCAGGCTCCCAGGGATTCTGAAGGGCACAGAGATGTATAGGCAGCAGGCACTTTACTAATAGCTTTCTGGCATTATGGCATTTAGACCTCTCACCATTTTTGTGAGGTAGGGACTAATTGCCTACCTCCCAGAAAGGAAAAACTGAGGCTGAAAAGAGGTTATATGGCTCTTTGCTGAGCAAGAACTCCACACAGGTCAGTCTGATCTCAAATCCATATTCTCCATAGCCCAGTTGTACTCTCTATCAGGTGAAATTGCAAGAGGAAAGTAAACTACAGTGACTCCTTCCATCATGATCCAAAAAACTCCCCTTTCCTCCTCAGACTCCAACCCTATGCACCCAGCTTTCCTCCTAATCTAAAGAAAACAGTGAAAGGGCTATGATTCCTGAATACCTATTAATCAGAGAAAAGCAAAAAATCTCTACCACAGCACGTTACTATTCATACCGGCGTTGCTAGTGAGAAGTTATACCATCCATTATTTTGATGGGTGCTGGAGGGAGGATAAGGATGAGATCAGCCACAAACAGATCCAGAAATTATTGGCAAGTACAGTTGTGGGTGTGTTTTGTACCTTTTTCAACCTTTCACTGAGGATAAATAGCATATGACAGTAAGCAGTTATCTGTTTGAAAATGCAACCCAAAATAAAAAGTCTTACAAGGGGAAAAATGAAGAAGATCAGGAATGGAGAAAGAAGATGATAAGGAGTGAGTGTTGTGTTTTTCTTCTTATCAGAGAAATCCATTATTTCACCATATTTCTAGTCCACAAAATGACTGCTCCTCAATTTATTTCCAAACTTCTGACCCCAGGTGTGTTACTGGGTGAAACAAAAAAGTGAAAAAACAACCCTAGGTTTGTCTGAATGCATTGATAAAGGTAATCTTTTGTTTTTAATTCCAGATAACTGTAGAAATCCTGCATGAAAGTTAGCTAAAACTGAAGTTTGGCTAAAAGAGTGTTTATAAATAGTTGGGATGGAAAGACAAGAGCATGGTGGTTTTTCTCTACGTTTGCTCCTGGAGAAGGTTGTGTGTTTAGATTTGCTCTGCAACCTGCCAGGCGGTTTTGTGTGCATTTGGACTTGACTCCGTGTCCTTTGTATTTATTGTTTTAGAATCACTGGCTCCAATAAGTCTTCCTGTTCAACATGGATTTTCAGTAAATGGCAAAGGCCCCTTAAATCTGTCCTGAACAGACTGACCCAAAACCTTCACAATAACCATGGGTGGGCATTCATTGAAGGTCTCACTGTCATGTTTATTTACTCATTTCAGAGGTAGGAGGTTGCCCCACAGCTCCTCTGGGGATGAATGTAGATGCCATGAGGATTAGCAGTTGAAAGCTAGTGCAAGCTAACTGGTTGGGCTTGCAGGAAGCTGGCTGGAACCACAACCCAGCCAAGGTCAGAGTGGAATGCTATTATTGCTGCATTAGCATTATCATCATCACTGTTGCTTCCCAAATTATTCTTTAATGGGTCCAATTTACCTTCAAGTCTGTAACTAAGACACAGATCACTTATCTTCTGTGCAGCAGTCATTAGAAATGTCTAGGGCAGATTTCAGCTCTTCCAGCTCTAAATCCAATCTTGATGTTTTCCAACGGTTACCCTGCTCCTATTTGTCTGTTTAAGATTGGCCATTAAACTTTGACTCATAGACTGTAAAGCTGCAATTCGTGTTTATATGCATTTAGGTTGGATGTAGCTTTTATGCTCATGGATGGTGCTTTAAAAATATTTTTTTTTTCAGTGGTTCTACTATGCTTAGATATAAGGTAAAAATAAAATTAACAGAAATTTCCCAAAATACTACTGCTGTAGGAATTGATTTTTTTCCCTTGACTTCAGCTCTTGGATTTTGCTTTTCTTAGACAAATTCTACCTGGAATGATTATGAGTATTAGAAAAGGATGGATGTAAACTATCTGATATATAATCAGTCATCAATACATTTTAGTTCCCTTCCCACTGTGACCCTGTAACTGCAGGACCAGCCCAAACTGGCCCTACTCTATTGATAACAGAATGATAAGGTACCTTGCAGGTATAAGAACCAAGCCTGTAAGTCATGTAGCCAGGGCATATGCAATAGAAAAAGCTTTGGCCTCTAACAATATCCAGAACTGAGGACTCTCCTCCTGGAACCAAGAAGACCTTCTCTGATTCTCCTCATGGAACCAAGAACACCTCATAGAATCAGCATAACTGGCACCTGAACTCTGGAACTCTTTCAAAAGTGAGGGGTCCATTGGCCCAGAAGACCCAGGGCTAAAACCTACCTCAACATACCTTACTGCAGATGATCAAATTTGAAGCCCTCCAAATTTGAAGACCCTGCCACGCCAACATTTCTAAGCCCTTTCTCTTGTCCTCCAACTCCTTAAAACATTGTGGAGGATAGATTTGAGCTGTGCTTCCTGTCTCCTTGGCAATTGGCTTTGCAATACACCCTTTCTTTTCTCAAAAGATGGTGCCAGTGTTGGCTTCTGTGCACATTGGGCAGTGAACACAATTTGCTCAGTAACACCATTTTCACAGTGTTCATTCTTCTGATCGTAGAAGGTTTAGAATCCTTCAAATTTGTGCAAAATGACTTTAGAGTGAAAAGGAGAGTTATTATATAGCCAGTTCTCACAATTAATGTGCTGACTTTCTTTCATTTGTCAATTTAAAAATCTGATACCTAGAGTCCACCCTATTTTGTTTTTGTTTTCGTTGTTGTTGTTTTGAGACAAGGGCTCTCTCTCTAGGCTAATTTTTAAATTTTTTGTAGAGACAGGGACTCATGATATCACCCAGGCTGGTCTTGAACTCCTGGACTCAAGTGATCCTCCTGCCCTGGCCTCCCAAAGTGCTGGGATTATAGGCATGACCTACTGTACTCAGCCCAGATTGAGAGCTTGTTTAGGTCAAGTGCTGTTCTAGGCCCATTTCTGTGTCATCACCTAGCATGGTGCTTGGCTTATAGAAGGTATGGATTAAGTGATTGCTGAATTAAATGGTCTCATTTCACTCTGTGATTCTGCATAACACTAAGTACCTTAATAAGCACAGCATGATAGAATATGATAAAATACAATAACAAAGTTGAGTGTTAGAAAGGATAACATTTTAATGATGAGGAAATAGGTACAGAGAGGTGATGTGACTTGCCCAAGGTCACAGAGTCAGCAGGACTGAGATGGGCTTCAGGTCACGCCCGCTTAACATGAGATTCTGCTTACCACAAACTTCCTTTATCGCCGCAAGTATTTTTAATATATTTTAAATATATTACCCTTAAAATTCACATTACCTCATACAACCCCTAGTATCTCAGAATATGACCTTATTTGGAGATAGGTCTTTACAAAGGTAATTGTGTTCAAATAAGGTCATTGGGGTAGACCCTAATCCAGTATGTATGACTGGTGTCCTTATAAAAACAGGAAATTTGGGCAAAGAGACTAGCAGAGAGGGAAGATAGTGTGAAGAGTCACAGGGAGAAGATGGCCATCTATGATCCAAGAGAAAGACCTAGAATAGATCCTTTCCTCACAGTCCTTAGAAGGAACCAGCCCTGCTGGCACCTTGATCCCAGACTTCCGGCATCCAGAACGAAGAAAGAAGCTTCTAATGTTTAAGTCACCTGTGGTACTTCATTATGGCAGCCCTAGCAAACTGAAACAGATTTTCATGTTAATTTCCTAGGGATACCATAAAAGAAAACCTTCACAGACTGGGTGGCTTAAACAACAGCATTCATTGTCTCATAGTTTTGTAGACTCAAAGTCTGAGATCAACATATTAGCGGGGTTGGTTCCTTCTGAGGGCTGTAAGAGAAGGTTCTGTTCCAGGCCTCTTTCCTTGACTTATAGAGGGTCTTCAAGCTCGTGTGGTGTTCTTCCTGCTGTCTTCACATCATCTTCCCTCTGTTATGAAATAAGGAAAATTACTTTTCTGTCTCTAGGCAAACCCAAGGTTTGCCTCTCTGCACTTTCACAATCCCTCATTTATTTTAGTTTTATTTTTTGGGAATGTGTAATTCATTTTTATTTTTATAACTGTAACTTGACTATTTGAGGACTAACTTTTTCCAAGTAACTTTTTAAAAAATCTTCATTTTAAGTTCAGGGGTGCAAGTGCAAGTTTATTACATAGGTAAACTTGTGCTATAGGGGTTTGTTGTACAGATTATTTCATCACCCACGTGTTAAGCCTAGTACCCATTAGTTATTTTTCCTAATCCTCTCCCTCCTCCCACCCTCCACCCTCCAAAAGACCTCAGTGTCTGTTGTTCCCCTCTGTGTCCATGTGTTCTCATCATTTAGCTCCCACTTAAAAGTGCGAACATGCAATGTTTGGTTTTCTCTTCTTGTGTTAGTTTGATAAGGATAATGGCCTCTAGCTCCACCCATGTTCCTGCAAAGGACATGATCTCATTCTCCTTTATGGCTGCGTAGTATTCCATGGTGTATATGTATCACCTTTTATTTATCCAGTCTATCATTGATGGGCATTTAAGTTGACTCTTTGTCTTTGCTATTGTTAATAGTGCTGCAGTGAACATAACAAATGCATATATCTTCATCATAGAATGATATATATTCTTTTGGTTATATACCCAGTAACAGGATTGCTGGGTCGAATGGTATTTCTGTCTTTAGGTCTTTGAGGAATCACTACACTGTCTTCCACAATGACTGAACAAATTTACACTCCCACCAAGAGTGTAAAAGCATTCCTTTTTCTCCACAATCTCACCAGCATCTGTTATTTTTTGACTTTTTAATAATAGCCATCCTGACTGGCGTGAGATAGCATCTCATTGTGGTTTTGATTTACATTTCTCTAATGATCACTAATGTTGAGGTTTTTTCATGTGATTGTTGGCCACATATATATCTTATTTTGAGAAGTGTCTTTTCATGTCCTTTGCCCACTTTTTTATGAGGTTTTTTTTTCTTGTAAATTTATGTTCCTTATAGATGCAAGATATTAGACTTTTGTCAGATACATAGTTTGCAGAAGTTTTCTCCCATTCTCTAGGTTGTCTGTTTACTCTGCTGATGGTTTCTTTTGCTGTGCAGAAGCTCTTTAGTTTAATTAGATCCCATTTGTCAGTTTTCAATTTTGTTACAATTGCTTTTGGCATCTTCATCATGAAATCTTTGCCTGTGCCTGTGTCCTGAATGGTATTACCTAGGTTGTCTTCCAGGGTTTTTATAGTTTTGGGTTTTACATGTAAGTCTTTAATCTATCTGGAGTTTTTGTTTTGTTTTGTTTTGTTTTGACTCGCTCTGTTGCCCAGGCTGGAGTGCAGTTGCACGATCTCATCTCACTGCAAGCTCCGCCTCCTGGGTTCACGCCATTCTCCTGCATCAGCCTCCCAAGTAGCTGGGACTACAGGCGCCCCCCACCACACTCGGCTAATTTTTTTGTATTTTTAGTAGAGACGGGGTTTCACAGTGTTAGCCAGGATGGTCTCGATCTCCTGACCTTGTGATCCACCTGCCTCGGCCTCCCAATGTGCTGGGATTACAGGAGTGAGCCACCGCGCCCAGCCTGGAGTTAGTTTCTTTATATGGTGGAAGGAAGGGTTCCAGTTTTCAATCTTCTGCATGTGGCTAGCCAGTTAGCACTATTTATTAAACAGGGAATCATTTCTCCATTGCTTGTTTTTGTCAGGTTTGTCAAAGATTAGATAGTTATAGGTGTATGGTCTTATTTCTGGATTCTCTATTCTCTTCCATTGGTCTATGTGTCTGTTTTTGTACCAGTACCATGCTGTTTTGGTTACTGTACACCTGTAGTACAGTTTGAAGTCGAGTAGAGTGATGCTTCCAGCTTTGTTCTTTTTGGTTAGGATTGCCTTGGCTATTTGGGCTCTTTTTTGGTTCCATATAAATTTTAAAATAGTTTTTTCTAGTTCTGTGAAGAATATCAATGGTAGTTTAATAGGATTTCTTTGAGCAGTGGTTTGTAGAGCTTCCTTGTAGAGATATTTTTCCTTCCTATTAGCTATATTCCTAGGTATTTTATTCTTTTTGTGGCAATTGTGAATGGGAATTTGTTCCTAATTTGGCTCTTGGCCAGACTCTTGGTGTATAGGAATGCTAGTGATTTTTGCACATTGTACAATCTTACACTTACTATGAAAGGTGATATTTTTACAGCATCATTAATTTATTTTTATGTATTTATTATTTTTAGCTTTTTAAAAGACATGGTCTCATTCTGTTACCTGGACTGGAGTGCAGTGGTATAATCATAGAGCTCACTGCAGCCTCGAATTCCTGGGCCCAAGGGATCCTCCAGCTTGAGCTTCCTGAGTTGTTGGGACTACAGGCACATACTACTACACCTGGTTAATTTTTTTTTTTTAATAAAGACAGGGGTCTCACTGTGTTGCCCAGGCTGGTCTGAAACCCCTGACCTCAAGTGATCCTCCTGTCTCAGCCTCCCAAATTGCTGGGATTACAGGCATGAGCCACCGCACCCAGCCCAGCTCCATTTTCATTTATTTTGCCTTGTCTCAATCTCTGGCATAATTCTCCTCTTCACTGTCTTCTGAGCTGCTCCAGTCTTCTTTCACTCTAAATTCTTTCTCTCTATATCCCACCTCCACCTCCTGTGTATTAGCGTGCTATTGTTTTGAAATAAAATGTTACAAATTTAGCATCTTAAAATAACACTCATTTGTTAGCGCACAGTCTTGTAAGTCAGAAGTCTTGGTGGCTACCTGGAGAAGTTCTCTACTCAGGGTCTCACAGGGCTGGAATCAAGGCACCATCCTGACTGGAGTTTTACCTGGAGGCTGTGTGAAGAATCCACTTCCAAGCTCATTCTAATTTTACAGAATCCGGTTCCTTGCAGCTGTGGGATGGAGGTCACCTTTTTCTTGCTGGTTGCCTGCTGGTGATTTCCTCTCAGATCCTGGGGGCTGCTCCAGATCCTCCCCACAAGACCTCCTGCAACTTCAGAGCAGGCAATGGGATATCTCTCTTGCATCAAATTCTTCTCACACTGTGAATCTCTCTAACTTCTGCAACCAGCTGGAGAAAACTCTCTGCTTTGAAAGAATTTATGTGATTGAATTAGGTCCACCCAGACAATCTCCCTATTTCAAAGTCAACTGATTAGGAACCTCAATGACATCTGCAAAATTCCTTTTACCATGTAACCACAGGAGTAACACCAAGGGGTGAGCATCGTGAGGTCATCTTAGAATTTTGCCCATCACATCCTGTTATGCAACCTAAGGTGAAACAGCAAGTAAAAGATAAACTGTTGGTAGGTTGTTCCTTTGTAGCTGATGGAAGAATTCAAAAGGGAGTTGGAATTTTAAATGCAGGGACAAGGTTCAAAAAAAGATGTTCATTTGAGGAAAACCATGCTCTTTGATCCAAGTTATTTACCAATCATAATTCTAAGAGCAGCTATCATTTATTAAGGGCCTACTATGGGTCAGTCACTTTTGAAGGTGGCAGTGCCCTGCTGGCATTCTTTTGAATTTTAATAAAAGTACTCCAAAGTAAGTTGCACGAAAGAAGAAACCGAGACATCTATAAGTTAAATAACTTGCACAGATGGTAGTGACAGCCAAAATTCAAACCCATGTCTGGAGAGTGCAAGGCCTGTGTTCTTCCCAGAGCCACCAGCTTCTTCTCTGGCAGGAGAGCCCACAGATCATGCATGGGATTATCTGTTGATAGAACACCATTGTAAATGCAACCTGTTCAATGAGATGATTCAGACAGCATTTTCTGATACAATTCAGTGTTCCATAGATGGTACTATGAAGTAGGCCCTCTAGGTTCTGGAATTTGGGGAAATTATATTATCTTCTGAAAGTGCACTGAAATAAGGAAGACTGGTGATTAAGCATAAAATTAAATAGGAGAATGATTTTCTTTTAAGGAGGCTCAGAGTGGAATTCTGTGTTGATATTTCCCTTGGGGAAAGAATAATCCAATTTTTAGATGGAAAATATTTTGGACTATAGAAGTATAATTAAAAAGGCTGTACTAGGGTCTGAGAGCAACGCTGTCTCTAATGTCCAATTACCATTGCTTAAACTCTGACTTATCATTTGATATCTATCCTTTAATAAGATGATACTTTGTCTAGAATAATAAATTGAATTCTGACATGAGATCCTTTCTCTCTTTTTTATTTCTTCCTTATTAGATCGGTAAATCAGTCAATAAACATTCAGTGAAAGCTGATTATGTTCTATGCATTGTGTTAGGCATGGTAGATGGGAAATCATCTCTGCCCTCCAAGAACTTCCAGTTAGTCAAGTGATTGCTGTTCATATTCTTTCTCCAGGTGATGTGCAAGGCAAGAAAATAAGATGGGGGCAACTAGTGGTGGTATTCAGAAAATACGGGTGGAATCTGTGGAAATTGAGCAGGCCAAACAAGAGTTTTCGAGAATTATTTCCAAAGTCTGATCCAATGCTGTCCAGTAGGACTTGCTATGAAGAGAACAATGTTCTAGATCTGCACTGTTCAATAGCCAGTAGCCACATATAGCTGTTGAGCACTTGTAATGTGAGTTGTGTGACGCAGGAACTGAATTTTTAATTTAATTTTAATTACTTGATAAACAGCCACGTGTAACTAGTGGCTCCTATAATGGGCAGCACAGAAAATGTCTACCATATCTGAAGCTTTTCATTCTATCAGTTATTTTGAAAATCCTCTACTGCTCTCCCACTCTGACTTGTCAGTGTATTTAATCTAATATCTGAGTTATTTCCTCATGTAACTTAATCTTCTCAGATTAGTTTCTGGTATCGGTGTAAACATACTGCAAACCAAACAATTTTTAGAGGTGGAATCACAAAGCAAACAATATATTTTTAAACAGGCTGAAAACGATTATCGGCCTAAGAAGCATACCAAGGAGTGGAAAATAATTAGTTGGATCACGTTATTTTAATCCCATGTCTGGCTGTTCTGAGCAAACTCCTCTCGCCATTTGAAGAAAGTTGCCAACATTTGCCCTCCTGTCTTTTGAGGGAACATGCCAAATATGCTTTCATTTCATCCTGTTTAGACAGTTGTTTTAATGCCCTTTTCTGATGTTATCCCTGAACACACAATTAACAGATTTCTGCTAAGATCCCAGCTGCAATGAGAATTGTCTGTCTGTCACTTGTGTGTTGCCTCAACCCTGGCTCATTTACATTGCTTGGCAATCAGATTCGATAACTTTAAGCTGTTCTGCCTGAACAAATGAAGGTCTACGGCATTTCAGTCCAACCATTTTTTTCATTTTCAGGCAAGTTTATCTCTTCTTTTCTTAGCCTCCGCCAGGCCTGCCATGCTACTTTTAATAGGCTGTGAAAGTGTTATGCGTTTTTGACCATTTTGCCTCTCTCAGGGCAATTTGATGCCAAAGATATCAGCAATGCCTTCCCATTTACCCCAGCCAAGAGCTTGTCTTTCCTGGCTGCTTTATTAAATGGGTGTACATCCTGCTAAGGAGCCCTGAGATTTTCTGGCATGATAAGATGGACTATATATTGAGGCTGTTGTTTCAGCTTCCAGCCACCATCCTCTCACATTTGGCAACCCAATAAGAATGTGTCCTTTGGGCATGGTTCTACAAGTCCAGCACATGGGCCCTTCTCTCGCAGGGTTAAAGGAACAATCATTTAGCTAAGTGAGGATTTTTGAAAGAACTGTGTTATTTTCTTCAATGTCATTTTAAAGTAACTTTCTTTTTTTAAAAAAGTGTCATATAACATGTAACTGTAGCACATATGAAATATAGGAATGTGAAACAAAGCTAATAATCCATATATCTTATGACCTAGCAATTACAATTTTTAGGTATCCATCATTGAGAAATATTTATACATGTGCCAAAAGAGGCATATTAAAGAGAGATAATGACAATGTTTGAGATTTGCAAAAGAGTTAAAACTGTCTTTTATGAATGAAAAAAGATTGGTTAAATGAATTACAAGACATCCCTACAATGAACTAATTTGCAGTCATTTGAAGATGACCCAGATTTATTTATAAGTGCTGATATTTAATGATAGTTAAGATGCATTAAGAAAAAGAATCAAGTTGTAGAATAGTGTATTTAGTTTGCTTCTATTTGTGAACGGCAGGAGGCTTACTTATATCAAGAAAGCCCCAGATGCCCACATACCTGCTTGTATATGCATAGAAAAAAATTGGAATACCTGAGAAACTGTAAACAAAATGGTTATTTGAAAGAGCTAGAGTTGTTTTATTTTGTACTCATTTGTATTATGATTTTTTTGAAACCAGGAGCATGATCTAATTTTTCTAGTAAAAAATCACTTTACTTAATACAAAAGACAATAAAAATCATCTGTAAGCCCACTAGTCAGAACATTTTTTAATATTTTGGAGTATATCCTTCTAGACTTTGCTTTAACCTATACATGACATATATTAGGTAATATAGTGCATCCATTTTGTGATTTGTGCTTTCCCCAAATAAAAATCTCTCATGTAAACAAGTATTCCTATCATTTCATCTTTTTTTGTTCATTTTGGATAAACTTTGTTGACCAAATGGTCACTTTTTGAAAAATGTGTCATACAACATGTAACTGTAGCATGTATGAAATATAGGAATGTGAAACGAAGCTAATAATGTGTATATCCTATGACCTAGCAATTTAATTTTTGGGCATCCTGTCATTGAGAAATATTTACATATGTGTCAAAAGAGTCATATTAAGGAAAGATAATGACAACATTTGAGATGTGCACAAGAGTTAAAACTGTTCATTCATAGAAAGAGTGGTTAAATGAATTAAATGAATAATTTATTAAATAAATGAACAAATAATAAAATCAATAAATACTCCTATAGTTTCACTTTTTTTTGTTTTAATAAGCTTTACTGAGCATAAAATGCACAGATGGCAAAATGCACCCATTTTAAGTGAATAATGTTTACACAAATACAGACAAATGTCTACAATATCATTTCTAATGGCTGCATAGAACTGCTTCTTACCAAGCAGTAATTTCTGTTTTCCTGATCATAAAGACTGGTTTAGGGATGGGACCATAAGCCAAGTCAGCCCAAACTGAGCCATTCCTGGAATTTCTGGTGAAAATACCATGTTTGATTGCCAGTTCCAAAGAGATGGATGTTTAAGATGTTTCAAATGTTGTACTGTTATAAATAATGCTGAGATAATGAATATTTTTATAGCCAAGTAATTGCACACATTTTTGAAAGAACCGTGGACTCTCTGGGGCCATTTTAAAGTAATTACTTTTACAAAAAATCATGTAACATGTAATTATGTTATTTTCTTAGTCCAACTGCCTAGAAGGAGAAATTCTGGGTGGAAGAATAGAAATGATCTATTGCTAAATTTCCCCTCAAGAAAGAATATGCCAGTTTATACTCTCCCGTACTCCAAACCTCTACCTATTATTTTATTCTCCTCTACTTATTATTATTATTGCCACTTTGGTAAGTACAACCAGACATATATTTGAGCAAAGCTTACTGCTATTTGACCAAGTAGATACGAGAGTTTGGAATTCATTAAGAAACTATGACTTCACAGAAGGAAGGTTTTTTTTTTTTTTTTTTTTTTGAGACGGAGTCACCCAGGCTGGAGTGCAGTGGCCGGATCCCAGCTCACTGCAAGCTCCACCTCCCGGGTTTACGCCATTCTCCTGCCTCAGCCTCCCGAGTAGCTGGGACTACAGGCGCCCGCCATGTTACCCGGCTAGTTTTTTGTATTTTTTTTTTAGTAGAGACGGGGTTTCAACGTGTTAGCCAGGATGGTCTCGATCTCCTGACCTCGTGATCCGCCCATCTCGGCCTCCCAAAGTGCTGGGATTACAGGCTTGAGCCACTGCGCCCGGCCAAGGAAGGTATGTTTTACAAAGCAGCTTCTTCCATTTGCAGGATTGGTTCTCTCTCCTTCCTTAGGTAGGTGATGCTCCACTGTCATCTTCTCAGTGAGGCTTCCCTGCGCAGCCTAGTTATGTCTGTAACCTTTGTACCTCTTCTTTGCTTTATTTTTCTTCATAACACATCCTGACTTAACGTTTTTCTGTTTTGTCTATTCTGTCTCCCTGTGCTAAAATATAAGCTTCATATGAACATGACTTCATGCGTTGTTGAACCTTATATGTGTATCAAGCACAAGAGTAGACCTCCAATCATTTTTTGGCTGAATGTGAAAATCATACTTTCAAGTTTATAAAACACTTTTATCTATAACTTACCACTTGTTCATCACAACATCCCTGTGAGATGCAAAGAGCTAATTCCATCCCTTATCTTCCCAATAAGGAACTGGGTCTTCAAAGGATCAAGTGACTTGTTAAAGGTCATGCATAACTTTTCTGACTCCAAATGCAGCTTCCTTTTCACCTCCTGTGGCACCTCTTTGTCAAGGGATGAGTCTCGATACCTAAATTCTAATGCTGGCTTGGCCACTAAAGTAAACATTCTCAGTAAACATTCTCTCCAGGGTTGTAAGTTTCCTTCTCTGTCAAATGAGGAGGCCAGACCAGATAGTCTGAGGTCTCTTTCAGCTTTACTATCCAATGACCCTAAAGGGAAATACCCATGATTGATCAGTAGAGACCATTTCTGCCACATTTATTTTTTATTTTTTGTTTTGAGATGCGGTCTTACTATGTTCCCCAGGCTGGTCTCAAACTCCTGGGCTCAAGTGATCCTCCTACCTCATCCTCCTAAGTAGCCAGGATCACAACTGCACATCACTGCATCTGGCTCCTAATACATTTAATTTCATGGACCCAAATTATCTCCAATCTATCTCTGGCTCTAACAAAGGTCCCATGCAAGAAAGTGGGTCACCACTTACATCTTTGCTTATCACAGGAGGAGGTGTCAAAATGAAGTACTAGCCAACCTGATGGCAGAAAATTCTATTCTTAGAATGGGGAATCCCAAGCTTTTGTACTTTAGAACATTCTGTCTTAAGTACTTTGAGTATATAAACACTCCTTCTAGTAGTAAAGATTCTTTTAGCCACAAGTGCCGGCAACCTGACTCTAACTAACTGAAGCAAAGATGGTAGTTTATTGGCTCACAATCCTGAAAAGTTCAGGGGGGATGTCAAGGTTCAGGTAAGGCTGGATCAGGGGCTCAGATTCCATTAGAACTCTGACTCTCTTTGTCTCTCAATGCTGCATCCACCTATTTTGACTAACTGGCTGCTGGTTACTCTTAACTTATATAGTATCCCCTTCATTCACCTAAGTTTTCCCAGTAGTTCCACCAAAAGTACCAAAAATGGTTCTGATGAGCCTGACGTGGGCCACAGGCCAATCCCTCTGAAATAGCCTCTCTATCCAGGGAGATAGAACACATAGACTGGTGAGGCCTGAATCATGCACCCACCCCTGGATCATAGTGCTATGTCTTATCTTCTACAGACCATATGAACTGAGAGAGAGAAAGGAGTAAAGGAATGATTTCCTGTATGAAAACAAAGGTACTTACACCAGATAAAAGGGGACATGAATTGGGCAGGGAAAAAGAGCAAAAATTCACCATCCTTTTGCCGTTCCTTCTTCTCTTTCCCTCTACCTCTCCAAAGAGCTTTAGGAGGGTGGTTTCTGTTATGATAGTGGTAGTGGTGGTTGCTATAGAATGAGAGCATTTTAAAATTCATTTGGTCGTGAGCTATTGGAGTACAGATGGGAATCCTCTACTCCCTGTAAGGTCCCTGGAGATACCATAGCTAGTTTTCACTGCTGTAAAGAAACAGCCAGAAATGCTTGCCCAGAAGCTACCCAGGTTTTCTGGAAACTCAACAGGATCAATGGACAAAAATGTGCCTCCACAAGATATTGGGGGGGTCAGATCATTGACAGCCCTGATGTGTAGACCCAAGGAATGATGCTGACCAGATGCTGCCAGCAATCTGGGAGCTGGAAGGCCTACCAAGTATAATCTGGAATCTTTTGAAGAGCCAGTTATTCAGGGCCTGGATATTTGAAAGGAAGAAATTTCCTGTGTCCTTGTTTCCCCTTCAGAGAACACAAAAGGACAAGCTTCTTGCTAACTACTCCACCTCCCTCTTCTCTACCCCAAATCCAAAGACAATTTTAGTATTTTAGAAAATACTAAGAGAGAGGACTGATTGTGAAAGAGGGAAGTAGTCATAGAAGATCGATTGACTGATTGACCGAAGCTTCCCAGTTTCTTCATCCACACATGTGTGCACCCAATTGCCATCGGACATCATGTGTGCCTTGGGTCATCTGGGAGTGCAGAGATGACTTACTTAGTCCTTGTCCCGAAGATGCTCCTGCTCTCTGATTAAGGTCTTAATAGATTAAATCTTAAGAAACTATGAACATATAAAGTAGGGATTGGCATACTACAGCCCATGGACCAAATTCAACTTACCATCTGTTTTTGTCAATAAAGTTCTAATAAAACATGAATATACTCATTTGCACAGCCTCTTGTACTTTAATGGCAGAAGTGAGTAGTTGCAAGGCAAAACCTAAAATATTTACTATCTGGATCTTTAGAGAAAGTTTTCCAATTCCTGATACGGACCATAGTGCATATCCCAGAATAGGAAGATGGTGGTGGAATCTGAGGAGGTATCCCAGAGGAGGCAATACCAAAGCTGAGACACGAAGGATGCACGGGAATTAACCAAACAAAGCTGAGAAGTCAGCGGAGGCCAAGACAGAGTGGACTGCCTGTGCCAAAACAGGGAGATAAAAGAGAGCGCAGTGAGTCCTCGGAACTGCAGGAATGGCCAGACCAGAGATGTGGGCTGTGGCCATGTTATGATTCTTCAAAAGTCAAGAGGATCCTTGAAAGTTTTAAGCAGAGGCAGGGCTGATCAAGTTTGCTTTCTTCAAAGTTCACTCTGCAGTGGAGTACAGTGAGCAAAGGATGGGTTGAAAGTGGACTGCTTCCTTTCCCTCCCATTTCCCCCTCCTCCACCTCTCAAAATATTTAGCCTCTTGGAATCAGGCCAGTGTAAGTGTCCAAAACTATCTGACCTTGCCCTGGTGGCCTGGGGATACCCACATGACCTTGTGGCCTGCCACTCTGCCACGGTCTGGTCCTTCCCCACTGAGGGCTGCCTAGTCCTATGCATAATGTAGGAACAGGGGAAGTGGGGGCTTAGGATCCAATTTCTCCACTTGACACTTGCAGCCCCTTCAGCCTCCAGACAGAAATTTGAGTGGCAGTAATGGGATAAACAGTTTAATTTAATAGTAACAGAAGAACTGGGCCCAGTGCAAGGAATCTCATTGCCCTTTTCTCAAAGTGACTTTCCTTTCAACACATAATATAGCAGGGCCAATGAGGATGCAGAGAAATACAATGGATTGATTTTGCCTGGCAAGGGATCAGATTTTAAGAAGAGAGTTTAATAGTCATACTATGAAAGGAACATGGAAAAGGATAGAGACAGATCACACCTGCAGTAGGCGAAGTTAAGGAAGAGGCAAAAGGGAAACAATATATTTTGTATTTCTGGATGTGAACTATTGTATACCTTTACGAAATAATTAATAGCTATCCTCTATGTTCAATGTATTTGGGGCTTTAGTTTTGCTTCTTTATTTAAAGGAACAAAACTTTCTTGCTAGAGGCATATTTTTGGTTCCTTCACTTAAAGTTACTAAATGTAAAACTTGCTAAAATGTTTCCAACTTAAATTCATGAAAGTTACTTCTTTGAGACTTTTAACATTCTTATCTCCTCAGACAGGAACCTCAAAAGTTGGAGCTTTTAATAACAGGCAGGCTGTTGCAGCAAAGCCTGGTGCAGGCAGGTATGTAGCACTTTCCCATGCCTCCTTTGTCCTTCTCGGTCATAAGCCAGGCCTTCTATTCAGCTGAATAATAGACAGGGTTCTGATAATCCCTGTCAAGCGTTCAATGATAACTAAGGTATTAGCTGATTGGATTTGAACCTTGTCTGGAGGATAGAAGATGGTCCAGCTTGCAAGAAATGGGTGTTCAGAGTGGATGGAGGAAGCAAAGATTTCTCTACAATAAAGTTTCATAGACAGCTGTATACCTGGCTGACACTTGAAGCCAAACCTTGTTTTTCACAGTGCTGTTGGGAGTACCACTGCCCTATCAGAAGCTGAGAGAAGGAAGGTATATTAGGCCATTCTTGCACTGTTATAAAGAAATACCTGAGGCTGGAGAGTTTATAAAGAAAAGAGATTTAATTGGCTCACGGTTCTATAGGTGGTACAGGAAACTTGGCACAAGCATCTGCTCTGCTTCTGGGGAAGCCTGAGGGAAATTTTACTCATGGCAGAAGGCAAAGCAGGAGCTTGCACTTCACATGGCAAAAGCAGGAGCAAGAGGGAGAAAGAGACAGTGTAGGGGAAGTGGGAGGGAGCCACACTTTATAACCAAATCTTGTGAGAACTCACTATCTCTAGGACAACATCAAACCATGAGGGAGCCACCCCCCACACTCAAACCCCTCCCACCAGGCCCCACCTCCAGCAACGGAGATTACAGTTCAGCATGAGATTTGGGCAGGGACAGATACCCAAACTCTTTTACAGACAGCTCTCAGTTATGCACTCAGAAATCACAACAGTGGCAGGAAAAATCACACGCAGTACATCCACAAATGGAGATGTGCTGCTTGTGGTTGTTGCATGGAGATGACTCTGTAATACATCCCCCAGCACCTTTTGCCTTCCCACTTAGATTTCGCTTGATAAACTTTAATTTTCTGCACTATTTTATTCACTAAGCAGCTGGAAGTGTATGGAAGCAACTCATGTGGGAACAAAACTAGAGAAAATGTATGCATATGTGAGCCAGCTCAGGCACTTGACTAAGGCTGATACTCTATCCCCCCTCTCTCCTTCTACCTTTGCTATGGTCTGAATGTCTGTGTTTCCCTAAAATTCATAAGTTGAAACCTAACCCCCAAATGATGATATTAAGAGTTGGGTGTAATCCCAGCACTTTGAGAGGCTGAGACGAGTGGATCATGAGGTCAGGAGATTGAGACCATCCTGGCTAACACGGTGAAACCCCATCTCTACTAAAAAATACAAAAAACTAGCCGGGCGAGGTGATGGGAGCCTGTAGTCCCAGCTACTCGGGAGGCTGAGGCAGGAGAATGGCGTAAACCCGGGAGGCGGAGCTAGCAGTGAGCCGAGATCCGGCCACTGTACTCCAGCCTGGGCGACAGAGTGAGACTCCGTCTCAAAAAAAAAAAAAAAAAAAAAGAGCTGGGGCCTTTGGGAGCTGATTAGATGGTGAGGGTTGCTCCCTCACGAAAGGGATTAGTGCCCTTATAAAGGCACTTGAGGGAGCCCTTTACCCTTCCACCATGTGAAGACACACATAGAAGGTGCTGCCTGTGAGGAACAGGCCCTCACCTGACACCAAATCTGTGGGCATTTTGATCTTGAACTTCGCACAGCCTTTAGAACTGTGAGCAATAAGTTTCTATTGCCTGTAAATAACCAAGTTTATATATAGCATTTTTGTTATAGCAGCCCAAATGGACTAAGACAATCTTCCTTCTTCTGCTTCTGCTCTTCTTCTTATACACTACATAGGGATCAGGGGTTCTTTAAGGAGAGGTCTAGTTAGTACTTTGTTTGCTGTGGAATAAAACAGAATCTTGAAATCATGGCTTTATTGTTGAACAGACAAGAACTCTGGACCTGAAGTGAGATGTGGAGAAGGAGTTGTACCTTTGTGACTCCCTTGTGTATGATCTTAGAGAACTTGAGCAAGCAATTTCCCCTCTTACAGACGTATTTTTGTCACCTACAATGCCAAGAGGGTGTCTCTGACTTCATAGTGTTGTTGAGATTACTTAATCAGATTCCAACAGCAAAGGTTCAGCCTGTGCCTGGGTATTAGAATTCTGTTCCAAGATCCGAACATCTCACACACTACTTGATATAACAAGGTGGTCATGTTTACAGAGCTGTGGGCACTGTTTCCTAATATCACTGTCACCAAGTTGCTCCATCCATGTTTTTATCGAATGTTTGTGGATCACATCTTATATCCAAACCATGAGTAAGTGACAGCAGTTAGAGTGCTGATGGAAAGTAAGCGAAGAGAAGTAGACTGTGGACAATTTTAACTCAATAAATGTTTACTAAACTCGTATCATACTCCAGGGCATAATGATCTTGTGTACAGAGTTATAGAGGATACAATTATGATCCCTGCCCACAAGGACAGAACTCCTGTAACTAGAGTCTGGGAAAAATATGAAAGTGTAGAAAGGATATTAGGGTATCAAAAGAAAAGCCAGAACAAAACTAGGAAGGGCACAGATAGAGAAGCAGGCGTATAAATTACACACAGACATCCAAACGTTTTCTTTAAAAATCATGTTGTAGGTACATGTATGTCCTCTCTCTCATCTGTGTCTGGTGAAATACCACACAATATCTACCCTCAATGCTACATCCCCTGAGGAGTCTTTCCACGTGATCAAAGGGTCACAGGAGGAATCTCAATCTTTCGCTCTTTCTCTGTCTCTCTCTTTCTCTTCCCTAAGTGTTAATATGTTATCTGTATAGGTTATATGTATATCTGTATATATGTATTTCTGTTCAATTACTTAGATTGGCTGTCTATATTGATTAGCTTTTCCTTGCACTCTGTCTGCGTGGACTCAGTGCTTCCTGAGTGATGGCAGCTGTATAACTGAACCAAAGCATCTCAAATGGCATTCACCTACCAAACCAAACAACCACATGTTTACAAACACAGCTGTAAAAAAATTAGGAAATCAAGAACTATTTACCTTTTCTTCCCAACACATTACTGCTACATGATTTTGATAGAGACCAAACAAGGGAACTTCAACTAGACACCGGGAGGTGCAGCTGTGTTTCTAAAAGCCACATGGGGTTTTAATAATTCAGAGTTTACATTAAATACCTCTCAGTATTAACAAGATGCAGAATAAACTGTTTGCTGATGATGCGTTAGCCTTCAGATAGGGTGAACTCTTCGCAGTAGCTTATGTTTTACATTGGCAAAGCAGGCTGTTACAGTCAACACCCTTGGGGGCCTGGAGTCAGTTTATCTTTCTAAGAAACCAGGTAAAACCAGGCATCTGAAGCTGTTTAAATACAGTCTAGAAACAAACCAAGTGCTCGGTTTCCACCAGAGAAACTAGAATCTCGGCTCTCAATATGCAAACACTAAGGATGTTTGTTTTCACCTCTTTACCAGGAAGATAAATGTAGTTTACTCTTAGAAGAGGATCATTTGGGGCCATTTATTTCCTTTAACTTCAAATAGAAGCAACAGAGAGGGAGCCTCTCTGTTAAAAGCTGGGTCCTTTTGTTAGTAAGCAGGCCTAATGCCATGTGCTAATGTTGTGAGGCATTAATGGGAATTCCCAAGTTCTAGTCCAGGAGCCAAGCTGGGTCACCAGAAACTGGCCACATTTACTTAAGAAAGATCATCGCTGTGGATTTACTTCTGGGTCCAGAAAAGGGCATTTTGTTGTGATCTTCCCTGAAATTTTCCCTGCAGACTTGGGTGGACTGTTAACTAATTTAGAGACAGCTAAAAATCCTTTTAGGTAGTGTAACTTTCACTTCTCCTAGGTCTTTGTTTTTATTTTTCCCTTTTGATAGAGCAAGATAAAAACAAAAGGGTCTAGGATTCATGTCTCATCTCTTAAGCTACTCTGGTGATATTTACATATAACTGAAAATTGCTGTAAATCCTTCTCAGTCTTTTTGTTGGTGAATTTTTAGAAAATGCTGGAATACTTTATTTTGGCCTGGCCTCAGCTCCATTTAAAATGCCATACACAGCAGGGCTGAGTTTGTGCATGTTCCTTTGAGGATAGGGAAGTAGAGGAAGTTGTGTAAGGCGTTTGGAAATGGATGGGGTGAGGGAGTAGGGTATGGAGAAGGCCATACAACAAATCTCCAACAAAAGATTGTTTATTTGTGCTACCAAATCTGCCTTTCAGGAAGAGGCCATTTCTGACCTATAGCAAATCACAACTGAGTGGAGATTGAAAAATAGAGAATTGCTTTGAATTTCAAATTCAGTGAACTTGGAGGATCTCATCTCATTGTTAAATTCAGCAAGGAAAAAGAAACTCACGTATCCAAAGTTAAGATAAGTGAAGGGGAAAAAATAGGATGAAGATGATCTGAAAATTGTATTCAAAAGGGAGTATTCAAAATAAATAGAGAATGTTTAAGTGAAATTCATGTGTATGTATGTATACATGTATGTGTACATATACATGTGTATGTGTAGGTATGTGTATGTGCATATATATGTGAACTTTTAAGACCTAGATTCAGATCTTTAATCTACTACATACTAGCTGTGTGATCTTAAGTTATAGAATCTCTCTTAATTTTAGTTTCCAAATCTATAATAGTGCCAACCTCATTGAGATGTTGTGAGACTGCAATCAAACACTACATGTACCATGTCTGGCATATACTATATGCCCATCAAAAATCAGCAGCTTTAAAAATCGTGTTCAGCATTTTAATATCATGAATGGCAAATAGGTTTCATTTCTAGTGTCAACTCTGAGTAATTCATTATGACTGCCTGACGGGGCTCTACAGAAACGTATCGGGTGATCAATTATTGATGTCTGCTAAGGCACAGAATGGGAAGGTGTATTTGCCATCCTGAATCTAGTAGAAAGGTCACAGCATGTCAGGAGAACTGGTCTCTTTGCCTCCAATTAGCTGGACAACATGGGAACATCTTTTATTCCCTCTGGGTCTCATTTTCCCCAATATAAAATAAAAGAGCAATAAATTTTTTTTTTATCTCTAAGGTCTCTTTGAACCTGAAAATTCTGATTTTAATCTGAAAAACAACAGTTTCACAGGTTTGGAATGTTGATACACTTTTTTTTTAAAAAAACATTTTTCATTAAGTCCATTTGTTTATGTGAAGTTATTCTATGGTTGTGTTTTGAGTAGCATTCATCATAACATAAAACGAAAGGGTGCATAGGCTGGTAAATGAAGTTATGTTGAAAGCTTCTTGCTCACTGGCTGTGTGCCCCTATTTCAGTCAAAACCTCTCTGGGCCTCAGCTTCATCACCTGCAAAATGGAAGAAAAATGATTTCTGTCCCCTCCTAACTCTCTGAGATGTGGAGCAAATTAATGAAGTCATGTTTCTACAGTCCTTTGAACTTGTGAGAAGACAGATCTTATGTGATGCTAAAGTATGAGTATTCAGATAAAAATGTGGCCCAGAAATTGCTTCATATCATTGTGATACGAATCACATTAATATCCATTTGATGTACTACAGCTTTATTGTAACACAGTAATGCTTCCAGAAGGAAAAACAAATGGGTAAAAAAAATCCAGACTCCATCATTTTCCTTTTAAGTTGAGCTTTGTCTTTCCTTAGTGTAAATCACATGGTCTCCACCAAGATTAAAAACATAGAGCAGAAAGAAGCTTGGTGTTGGAGTAGTCCACTTGGCAAAAATGGCCTCCACAGGGGTAGATATATGTTTGTTACTTAAATATGCTTAAAACCAACCTGCTGTTGAAAATACACAAAAATGAGTCCACATAGAACAGAAATATCTTGGTCCTGTAAAGAGTGATGACAACTGATCCTAGTGCCAGAGCCTGTTCTGGGAAATGATGTCACAACTTGGAAGATGTCACATTATTCCCCAAAGTCAACATTCCCAAGGATGACTGTATCAAAAACAGGGGGACAAAGTGCCCTCAAATCTCACACTGGACAGACTTCCGTGATAGAAGAGAAGATACACCAGGATAGGTAAATAGAATAATTTTGCTTCTTCCTGGTCACTTTGATTCATCAACATCTTCAGCGACATCTACCTAAAGCAAGGAAATGGAAGAAAATGGAGAGTGCCATCACTTGCCCCACTTGATCTTTCTTGACCTCTTACCCGTAGATTCTAGATAGCAGTGATGAGAGTGGTAGCCATGGCTATTGCTACGTGATTTTGGAATGGAATGCTGCCTGAATTTCAGCTGAGGTGTGTCAGTATGACAAATTCAAAATTACTAGGCGAGTAAGACAAATCCAGATAGAGTTTTAAATAAAATTTACAATAAACTGATCCAGTACTCTTGACAGACCACCCTTCACCTCCACTCCCTACCCTCCTAAGGTCTCTTTGAATCTAAAAATACTGATTCTAATCTGAAAAATAGCACCACCTTTGAAAAACAGCACTCAAGACCCACCTTTGAAGATATCAAAAGAAACCAAATTATGGAGAGTGGGATTGTGTAAACAGATTGACAAAGCAATTTTTTGTGTGCAAGCAAGTAAGTGCTGTGTTATCCTTCATTTTGCTTTTTGGGAGAGGGGTACAAATACTATCTTGTGACCCAGGCTCAGGAAACTACAGTAGGCAGGTCAACTCCAGCCCATGGCCTCGTTTTGTATTCTGAGCTTAGAATGATTTTTACATTTTCAAATGGTTGGAGTCGGGTGTGGGGAATCAAAAAATATTTTATGATGTGAAAATTAACTTTAATTCAAATTTCAGCATCTGTAAATACAATGTGATTCCATATAGCTACACTCATTTATGAATATATCATCTATCTTTAAGGGTCCCCTGGAGAGCTTTGAATTGTACCCTCTGTGCTTGGAAGACTTACATGTCTGGTGTCTGACTCAGGCCTGAAAAGTCTGGCTAAAAGAACTGTGGCCCAGGGACCTCTTCCTTTCAGGAAATTAAAGGCTAAAGAAGGGTTGACCAGCTCCTCTGATGCTATCATGGGGAGAATGTTGGCACAGGCTGCATTTCCAGTATATGCTGGGAAAGGGATGCATGAGCGTTTCCCAAGGATCAGATATAACAGGTGAGAGAAGGTTGGTATGGGCTTTTCTTGGTTCCCCGGAGGGGTCCTCATCAAGAAAAGGTTCCCACTAAAGACCTAGAGGTTGAGAAAGGGGTCACAGGGATTACCTGGAATAACTGATGCTTTGCTTTCCTGCTAGCCCAGTAGTTGCCCAGCCATGTACAAACCTTTCTATCCAGATAGCAGTTAACACAGAGAAGGTAATAGGGAAGGTAAGAGATATTGAGAGGCAGCCGTGCTCTGTACATTCTCTCCAGCTTTCCCAAGACTACTTTCACTGATTCAAGTTGAAAGAGATGAGGAAACCAGAAATAGATCATATTTATTAATATCAGGAGCCATGCTCATCCAACGTATGACTTATGCCATTTATCCAGCAGTTCTAATTACACCAGCGCTCTATATCCATATTGTCATGTGAGTGTTCTGAAACTTTATGAGACTGATATTAATTCCTCCATTTAATAGGTGAAGAAATGAAGGTTTAAATAGTTTAAATGACATGTCCAAAGTCTCATGCCAGTAAGTGGCAGAGCCAAGATTTAGTCTTTGTGAATCCCAAATACATGCTCTTTTCCTGATACATTGGGCAGCTCCTATCTTTGGAGTGATACTTTTGGTGCCATATTTGTGTCTAGAGCCCATCCACCTCATAATGGTAGTGTTTATCAGGTACTTTTGTTGTTAAGGAACAAACATTTCACAGATGACCTCATGAGATGGGGGTTTATAGCAAGGACACACATTTCCCTAAGTCACCTAGGGACTAAGTGGAATTCAAACTCTGGTGTGGTTGTTCCAAAACTGCAAGTTCTTACCCTGTGCAGATGGCGTTACAGTAATACTAAGTGTGTGGCAGTGGGACAGTTTAGAGTCATCCAAATGATTTTGCACATATTACTTCATTAGATCCTTACAGCAGCCTGTGAAAGCAGGCAAGGAAACTACTGTCCTTATTTTTCAGGTGAGTAAACACAGGCTCAAATGCTGAAAAAGTAGCACCCAAGGAATATTTGTTGAATAAATGAAATAATGAATATACCCCACCCCTGGTGTGTGTGTATGTAGATATCCTGTCACTGGTCTATGATAATTTATTCTTTAATTAGGTGATAAGCCATAGAGCCCCCATCTCTGTGTCCTGTATTTCCCATCATAGTTTCCCATCCATTACCTTGTATATAATGGATGCTCTAGATGTTAGTATAGAGTCTTGCTACCCTATAACAGAAGAGTCTTGTTCTAGGCACATGTTTTATATTAAGTAGCATCTCAGTGGGGAGTCAGTGTAGTTGAGATGTTTATTTACTTCAGGGCCAAACTTTGGTTAAAAATACGTAGATATATATCCTGTTGCTTTTACCTACTTTTGCTTTATTTTATTTACGTTTGAGACAGGGTAAGGATCACACTCTGTCACCTAGGCTGGAGTGCAGTGGCATGATCATAACTCATTGCACCCTCAAACTCCTGGGCTTGCAGTGATCCTCCCACCTCAGCTTCCCAATTAGCTGAGAATACAGCCATGAGCCAGGTAATTTTACCTGGCTATTGTTCAAATTTTTTGTAAAGATGAGGTCTCACCATGTTGCCCAGGCTGGTCTCAAACTCCAGGCTCAAGCGATCTTCTTGTCTTGGCCTCCCAAAGTGCTGAGATTATAGGTGTGAGCCACTGCACCTGCCCTGCTTTCATCTAGTTGACCATGATTCCATGAAGTTGGCAGACATGGTTTTTAATTCAACTCTGCCATTTATTGGCCATCTGACTTTGTACAAGACACAACATAAAATTGTGTCTTAAACTCTAAAATGTGCTTTACTCTGAGCACTCTAAATGTAAAAATTATATTTATTTATTTTTTATTTTTGAAACAAAGTCTCACTCTGTCACCTAGGTTAGAGTACAGTGACGTGATCTTAGCTCACTGCAACCTTTGCCTCCCAGATTCAAGCAATTGTCATACCTCAGTCACCCGAGTAGCTGGGATTACAGGCATGCATCAACAAGCCTGGTTAATTTTTGCATTTTTAGTAGAGACAAAGTTTCACTGTGTTGGCCAGGCTGGTCTCAAACTCCTGACCTCAAGTGATCCGCCCACTTTGGCCTCCCAAAGTGCTGGGATTACAAGCGTGACCCGCGGCACCTGGCCTAAATTATTTAAATAGAGTATCTAAACACCACACCTGGCTTATAGTAGGTACTTGATAAATGGTAATCATTCTTATTGAAAGTACTCAGCTGATGGTTTGATTTCCTGAGTTTTGCTATGATCTCTTCAGATCACAAAGTATAACATTTTGTTCATAGGGAAGGAACTGGGTTCTGATATGTCCAGACAACAGGAGGCAAGGTCTGAGATTATGCAGATATACTAATTTGGGGGCCATAACTGAGGGCAACAAGTTTTCCACAAAACAGGCCAAATCAATGAAATTCCTGGGATAGACACGACAGAACTATGTTTTGAGTTGCTTGTCTAACCTTGGAATTGGTAGATGTATTTTAAAATGTCCAATCCTGTCTTTTCCACTGGATCATTTCTTTAAAATGTCAGGCATATTAAACTGAGAGGATAACCTTTCATTTACCCAGGTCTGAACTCAGCCATTTTTGCCATTCTTATTTGAAAGCGGTGATTACTTTTGAAGGATCAAAGGATTGGATGATTGGAAAATAAGATTGCAGAAAAAGATTTTTTAAAACACTCTATCTGGACACATTTCCTCCCAAATAAATTGAGCTCACTAAAGAAATTAGATACCACTAAAGCATGATTTTCTTATTCATCAACTAATTAATCATGGATGCAATGGCTAAGGCAAAGTGATTTTACCATGTAGATATAAAAATGCAGTTTTGTAAGTAAAAACACAATTCTTTCAAAACAACTGATGAACATCTTTCATGGAAATGCCTCAAATATCTCTTCCCTGAACAAATAGGGTTCTGCTTTGGTCCACAATTTCTTTGTGCATCAGTTTCTTTCTAACTTTAATACAACAATAAATTGGGAATCCATGTTTTATTTTTATTTTTTTGCTGCCCATCACTCTGGAAGAACTATGTTAGCATTGCTATTAAAGTCCATACTTGCCATTTTGCAAGCATTTCTTTTTCTGTTGATTGTCTGAATGGATAGCATGCTCCTTGAAGGAGGATCTACTTCTTCTTATTTTTGTCCTCTTTCCACCTAGCACATAATAGGTAAGCGATAAATGTTCTTTGAAATGGAATTGAATGGCTTAGGTATTTCCTGCTGAGAAAGGCCAACCTTGGCAATATTTGAGTAACAGCAAATTAGGTGAGCAGGAAGGAGAAGTGAGCAGCAGTATCATTTCATGTGTAGTTAATCTGGGAAATTCACTTCCCACTAGTTGGAAGTATTTGATCGTCTCCAAGTAGGAAGCCCATTTAGAATCTTCCACACTAATATTATTTGGTCACACACTCCCTTTACTTCCCTACATGTCACATTCTGCTTGGAGTGTCTCATGCCATAAAACACATGGCTAGGAAGCCTGCGGCAAATTGAACGTTCTCCAGACTCTCCTTCCTCGACTTGTCCCATCTTTTCAAATTATTTTCATGTCACACGTCTCCAGTGTGAACGAAAGCATCCCCCAGTTACGAAACACTCACAGCCCACAGGCTGAAGGGCAGGCACTTGCTTCTAGCCCAGGCAGATGGAGCTGCTCTCCTCTGGGCAGCGGTCTTTGCAATAATAGCAGCATGTTGCTCTCAGTATCATCCCAATCTAAACAACCAAGATTTAAAATGACTTAAACCTTTTTTTTGGGAGACTGAAAGTGTGGGAGCCTCACATGGCCCCTTTTGAATGCTTCAGTTCTATACCCACTATCATTTTGGGTCACAAATGCTGTTCCTTTTCAAGCACTGGCTTGGGAGATCATTTGGATTTGATCCTGCTGGCCTGATACTGCATAATTGGCTGGCTGGAACTTCCTGGCTCTAATGATGATACTATACAGCAGGAACAGAGAATGAGTCTTAATAAATCAGTCACCCTGTTCTTTGGCAATTTATAAGGTTCACTGTACAAAATATATGATATATATTAATTATATACAATTATATAATTATATATTAATTATATATGATGTATTTTTAATATGCAGTTCCCCATTATTCAGTGAACATGTTCCCAGATCACTAGCGGATACCTGAAACCACAGATACTTCAAAAGACTATATATACGATGATTTTCCTATACATACAATACCTATGACAAAGTTTAATTTATAAATTAGTTACAGTAAGAGATTAACATCAATAATAGAAAAATTATAACAAGATACTTATGTCAATGTGCTCTTTCTCTCTCAGAATATCTTATTGTATTGTACTCTCCTATTTTCAGACTGTGGTTGATAGCAGGTAACTGAAACCACACCTCAGTCTCTGCAGATAAGCAGGGACCATAGTATTATGTAATCCATATACAATTGGCTTTTGAACAACACGGATTTGTACTGCCCTGGTTCACTTATACATGGATTTTTTTTTCCATAAATACAGTCAGCTCTCTGTATCCTTGGGTTTCATATCTGTAGTCCAATGCAGCTCAAAAATACAGTAATTACAGAATGTGAAACCTGCAGATACAGAGGGCTGACTTCATATATGTGGATTCTGCAGGGTTGAATTCAGGACTAGAGTATGTGAAGATTCTGGTATATCTGCAAGGATCCTGGAACCAATCCCCTGCCAACACCAAGGGATGACTGTACATAGATATTTTTATTTATCTGTCTATCCATCTAACTGTCATTTCCTACCTATCCCAATTCCAGGGGCCAGCCTTCACATTGTAGTTAAATTCGCAACCCCTGGAGCTGTGTAGTACAGCTCATACAACTGTACACAGCAGTCCTGATCACTATTATCTGATGTTCATTGAACACGTACTATATTGCAGACCCCGTGCCAAGCACTTTCCACAGATAATCTCAGGAATTTTCGTAACAACCTCTTCAAGTTTTGCTGTGTATCTTTTACATGGAAGGAACTGAGGTTCAGAAATTACCTTGAGGAAGTTTACAAAAAGGTAATGTATCAGGGGAAAAGTAGAGTCTACAATCAGCAAGTATTATTAACAAGCAGGTTCGACCTGTGACCCTCAGTGAAGGGATCCTTTCTCCTAGAGGGGCATATCAGACCCTCCTCTCCATGGGTGGGATATGGAGTGAACAGGGAGGTTGTAAGAGCATCATCAATATTGTAGTTTAATAGTTGGAAATTTTAAAACAACTTACAGTTTTTATAATATAATTGAGGGAAAGTAAAGGTTATCAAATCTTACAATGTAGTGGTATATAGAAGAGGAGTTTCTATTCGGAGTTACAGTGACTTAATGGAGGAAGAGGGAAGAGGTGAGCCCCTCCCTGCAAGGGGTATATTTCAGAAATGCTGAAGGTTGGTATGAGATATTTAGGCTTATCCCAAAAAAAGCATGTGTTGCAAAAGGCTAAGAAAGTTCCATCTACACTGATCAAATATGAACTAAATTATAACCCAGTTTCTGTTACTTGAAAGTTATGTTGACCCAGCAAAAGCTAAAAGTTGTATTTTTATTCCAGTTTCCATTATATGGATTCAATTCACTCAGCAATGACTTAGTTTTTCATTTCCCTCTGTGAAGTTCTGGCTAGATTAAGCTGGGCATTGCATGGAATATATACATTCCCTGCTATGGCTGTGAAAATCAGGCCTTAAAACTAGAAGATTCATGGTCCTACAAGCAAAATCAGCACTGCAAGGCCAAAGAAAGATTAGAAAAGGGGTATTTGGGCTGAAAACAGCAGTAAAATGCTGCTCTTTTCCCATGCATGGCTATTTGGAGTTTTTCTCCAAAATTTAAGATTAGACCTAGAAAGCCTTTAGGAACTATTTATGACGATTGCTGCATTTATAGGTAGAAAACCAAGCCTTAGACTGGGCTTACCTGAGGATGCAGAGAGAGAGAGAGAGAGAGAGAGAGAGAGAGAGAGAGAGAGAGAGAGGCTGAGCCAGCGCAGCCTGACCTCCAGTCTGTTCTGTCATGTTGTCTGCCAATAGACTGGAGCCCTCCTCATCACACTAGCATTGACCAACAATTGTATTATGTTTTTAATGAACAGTGTTGCTTGGTAGATGTCTTTTAAACCATTGCCTGACACAAATATGGGATGTGGGAATGTTTTTGTTTTAGATGTCTCAAACAGTCTTTGCTTTCTTTTAAGAGAGTATAGCATGATAGTGCTCTGACCTTTGGCCTGGAGGTTGGTATGTGACCCCCACAAGTCCAATCAGAGACCTCTCCTAAGATTTGTTGGAACTTGAAGTCTTTTTTATTCTGATCAAGGGACCTTGATATAAGAATTAGGGCTGCTGGTTACTACAAACTCCACTTTGTGAAGAAGCACTGTGACAAAAAATAGAATGAAGCCAACATTCAGGGTTTGAGTGTCCTAAGTTCAAATGTTTGTACTGCCTCTTCCTGTGTGATCCTAGGGTACTTACATCACTTCTATGAATTTTAGTTTCTTCATCTAGAAATAGGAATACCAAGATGAAAGGTAAGTTATATTGTGTATTAAAAGTACCACTTTGAGATTCCTGGGCAAGATGGCCGAATAGTAACAGCTCCGGACTGTGGCTCCCAGCGAGACCAATGCAGAAGGTGGGTGATTTCTGCATTTCCAACTGAGATACCCAGTGCATCTCTCTCGAACTGGTTAGACAGCAGGTACGGTCCACGGAGGGTGAGCAGAAGCAGGGTGGGGCGTTGCCTCACCCGGGAAGTGCAAGGGGTCAGGGAACTCCCTGCCCTAGACAAGGGAAGCTGTGAGGGACCATGCCATGAGGAATAGTGCATTCTGGCCCAGACACTACGCTTTTCCCACGGTCTTCACAACCCACAGACCAGGAGATTCCCTTGTGTGCCTACACTACCAGGGCTCTGGGTTTCAAGCACAAAACTGGGCAGCCATTTGGACAGACACTGAGCTAGCCACAGGAATTTTTTTTTCATACCCCGGTGATGCCTAGAACACCAGCAAGACAGAACCCTTCACTGCCCTGGAAAGGGGGCTGCAGCCAGGGAGCCAAGTGGTCTTGCTCAGCGGATCCCTCCCCCATGGAGCCTAGCAAGCGAAGATCCACTAGCTTGAAATTCTCACTGCTAGTGCAGCAGTCTGAAGTCAACCTGGAATGCTTGAGCTTGGTTGGGGGAGGGGCGTTGACCATTACTGAGGCTTGAGTAGACGGTTTTCCCCTCAAAGCGTAAACAAAGCTGCTGGGAAATTCAGACTGGGTGGAGCCCACTGCAGCCTCACAAAGCCGCTGTAGTCAGACTGCCACTCTAGATTCCTCCTCTCTGGGCAGGGCATCTCTGAAAGACAGGCAGCAGCCCCAGTCAGGGGTTTATAGATGAAACTCCCATCTCCCTGGGACAGAGCACCTGGGGGAAGGGGCAGCTCTGAGCTCAGCTTTGGCAGACTTAAACGTTCCTGCCTGCCAGCTCTGAAGAGAGCAGCAGATCTCCCAGCACAGTGCTCAAGCACTGCTAAGGGACAGACTGCCTCCTCAAGTGGGTCCCTGACCACCGTGCCTCCTGATGGGGAGACACCTCCCAGCAAGGGCCGACAGACACCTCATACAGGAGAACTCCGGCTGTCATCTGGCAGGTGCTCCTCTGGGAGGAAGCTTCCAGAGGTAGGAGCAGGCAGCAATCTTTGCTGTTCTGCAGTCTCTGCTGGTGATACCTAGGCAAATAGGGTTTGGAGTGGACCCCCAGCAAACTCCAGCAGACCTGTAGAAAAGGGCCCTGACTGTTAGAAGAAAACTAACAAATAGAAAGCAATAGCATCAACATCAACAAAAAAGGCAACCACACAAAAACTCCATCTGAAGGTCAGCAACAGCAACAACCAAAGGTAGATAAATCCACGAAGATGAGAAAAAACCAGCACGAAAAGGATGAAAATTCCAAAAACTGGAATGTCTCTTCTCCTCCAAAGGATCACAACTCCTCACCACCAAGGGAACAAAACTGGGTGGAGAATGAGTTTGACGAATTGACAGAGGTAGGCTTCAGAAAGTGGGTAATAACAAACTCCTCCAAGCTAAAGGAGCATGTTCCATCCCAGTGCAAGGAAGCTAAGAACCTTGATAAAAAGTTACAGGAACTGCTAACTAGAACAACCAGTTTAGAGAAGAACATAAATGACCTGATGGAGCTGAAAAACAGCACAAGAACTTGATGGAGCATACACAAGTATCAATAGCTGGATTGATCAATTGGAAAAAAGAATATCAGAGGTTGAAGATCAACTTAATGAAATAAAGCATGAAGACAAGATTAGAGAAAAAAGAATGAAAAGGAATGAACAAAGCCTCCAAGAAATATGGGACTATGTTAAAAGACTAAACCTATATTTGATTGGTATACCTGAAAGTGACAGGGAGAATGGAACCAAGTTGGAAAATACACTTCAGGATATTATCCAGGAGAACTTCCCCAACCTAGCAAGACAAGCTAACATTCAAATTCAGGAAATACAGAGAACACCACAAAGATACTCCTCAAGAAGAGCAACCCTAAGACATAAAATCATCAGATTCACCAAGGTTGAAATGAAGGAAAAAATGTTAAGGGCAGCCAGAGAGAAGGTCAGGTTACCCACAAAGGGAAGCCCATCAGACTAACAGCAGATCTCTAAAAAGAAACCCTACAAGCCAGAAGAGGGGCGGGGGGACAATATTCAACATTCTTAAAGAAAAGAATTTTCAACCCAGAATTTCATATCTAGCCAAATTAAGTTTCATAAGTGAAGGAGAAGTAAAATCCTTTACAGACAAGCAAATGCTGAGAGATTTTGTCACCACCAGGCCTGCCTTACAAGAGCTCCTGAAGGGAACACTAAATATAGAAAGGAAAAACTGGTACTGCAAAAATAAACCAAAATATAAAGACCATTGACACTATGAAGAAATTGCATCAACTAATGGGCAAAATAACCAGCTGGCATCATAATGACAGGATCAAGTTCACACATAACAATATTAACCTTAAACATAAATGGGTTAAATGCCCCAATTAAAAGGCACAGACTGGCAAATTGGATAAAGAGTCAAGACCTAGTGGTGTGCTGTATTCAGGAGACCCATCTCACATGCAAAGACAAACACAGACTCAAAATAAAGGGATGGAGGAGGATTTACCAAGCAAATGGAAAGTGGAAAACAAACAAAAAACAAACAAACAAAATAAACAAACAAAAAAAAAAAACAACAAAAAGCAGGTGTCACAATCCTAGTCTCTGATAAAACACACTTTAAACCAACAGAGATCAAAATAGACAAAGAAGGGCAAAGAAGGGCAAAGAAGGGCATTACATAATGGTAAAGAGATCAGTGCAACAAGAAAAGCTAACTATCCTAAATATATGCATATATCCAATACAGGAGCACCCAGATTCATAAAGCAAGTTCTTAGAGACCTACAAAGAGACTTAGACTCCCACACAATGATAGTGGGAGACTTTAATACCCCACTGTCATTATTGGACAGATCAATGAGACAGAAAATTAACAAGGATATTCAGGACTTGAACTCAGCTCTGGACCAAGCAGACCTAATAGACATCTACAGAACTCTCCACCCCAAATCAACAGAATATACATTCTTCTCAACACCACTTCACACTTACTCTAAAATTGACCACATAATTGGAAGTAAAACATTCTTCAGCAAATACAAAAGAATGGAAATCATAACAAAGAGTCTCTTTAGCTGTGTCCCAGAGATTCTGGTACATTGTGTGTTTGTTCTTGTTGGTTTCAAAGTGCAATCAAATTAGAACTCAGGATTAAGAAACTCACTCAAAACCGCACAACTACATGGAAACTGAACAACCTGCACCTGAATGATTACTGAGTAAATAACTAAATTAAGGCAGAAGTAAATAAGTTCTTTGAAACCAATGAGAACAAAGACACAATGTACCAGAATCTCTGGGACACAGCTTAAAGCAGTGTTTAGAGGGAAATTTATAGCACTAAACGCCCACAGGAGAAAGTGGGAAAGATCTAAAATCAACATGCTAACATCACAATTAAAACAACGAGGGAAACAAGAGCAAACATATTCAAAAGCTAGCAGAAGACAAGAAATAACTAAGATGAGAGCAGAATTGAAGGAGATGGAGACACAAAAAGCCCTTCAAAAAATTCAATGAATCCAGGAGCTGGTTTTTGAAAAGATTAACAAAGTAGATAGACCACAAGCCAGATTAATAAAGAAGAAAAGAGAGAAGGATCAAATAGACACAATAAAAAATTTTAAAGGGGATATCACCACTAATCCCACAGAAGCACAAACTACCATCAGAGAATACTATAAACACCTCTACACAAATACTCTAGAAAATCTAGAAGAAATGGATAAATTCCTGGACACACACACCCTCCCCAAAACTAAACCAGGAAGAAGTCGAATAAGAATAGACGAATAAGAAGTTCTGAAATTGAGACAGTAATTAATAGCCTACGAACCATAAAAAGCCCAGGACCAGACAGATTCACAGTCAAATTCTACCAAAGGTGCAAAAAGGAGCTGGTACCATTCCTTCTGAAACTATTCCAAACAATAGAAAAAGAGGGACTCCTCCCTAACTAATTTTATGAGGCCAGCATCATCCTGATACCAAAACCTGGAGAGACACAACAGAAAAAGAAAATTTCAGGCCAATATCTCTGATTAACATCAGTGCAAAAATTATCAATAAAACACTGGCAAACCGAATCCAGTAGCACATCAAAAAGCTTATCCACCACGATCAAGTCGGCTTCATCCTTGGCATGCAAGGCTGGTTCAACATATGCAAATGAATAAACATAATCCATCACATAAATGGAACCAGTGACAAAAACCACATAATATCTCAATAGATGCAGAAAGGCCTTCAATAAAATTCAACATCCCTTCATGCTAAAAACACTCAATAAACTTTGATGGAACATATCTCAAAATATTAAGAGCTATTTATGACAAACACACCGCCAATATTAAATAGGCAAAAGCTGGAAGCATTCCTTTTGAAAACTGGCACAAGTCAAGGATGCCCTCTCTCACCACTCCTATTCAACGTAATATTCGAAGTTTTGGCCACAGCAATCGAGCTAGAGAAAGAAAGAAAGGGTATTCAAATAGAAGAGAGGAAGTCAAATTATCTCTGCTAGCATATGACATGATCGTATATTTAGAAAACCCCATCTAAAAAAAGCCCTCAAACTCCTTAAGCTGAGAAGCAACTTCAGCAAAGTCTCAGGATACAAAATCAATGTGCAAAAATCACAAGCATTCCTATACACCAAGAACAAATAAACAGCCAAATCATGAGTTAACTCCCATTCACAATTGCTATGAAGAGAATAAAATACCTAGGAATACACTTACAAGGGATGTGAAGGACCTCTTCAAGGAGAAATACAAACCACTGCTCAAGGAAATAAGAAAGGACACAAACAAATTGAAAAACATTCAATGCTCATGGATAGGAAGAATTAATGTTGTGAAAATGGCCATACTGCCCAAAGTAATTTATAGATTTATGCTATTCCCATCAAGCTACCATTGACTTTCTTCACAGAATTAGAAAAAACTACTTTAAATTTCATATGGAACCAAAAAAGAGCCCATATAGCCAAGACAATCCTAAGCAAAAAGAACAAAGCTGGAGGCATCATGCTACCTGACTTCAGACTATACTACAAGGCTGTAGTAACCAAAACAGCATGGTACTGGTGTATATATATATATATGTATGCCAATGCAACAGAATAGAGGCCTCAGAAATAATGTCACACATCTACAACCATCTGATCTTTGATAAACCTGACAAAAACAAACAATGGGGAAAGGATTCCCTATTTAGTAAATGGTGTTGGAAAAACTTGCTAGCTGTATGCAGAAAACTGAAACTGGATCCCTTCCCTACACCTTATACAAAAGTCAACTCAAGATAGATTAAAGATCTATCCATCTGACAAAGGGCTAATATCCAGAATCTACAAGGAACTTAAACAAATTTACAAGAAAATAACAACCCCATCAAAAAGTGAGTGAAGGATATGAACAGACACTTTTCAAAAGAAGACATTTATGCAGCCAATAAACATGAAAAAAACTTCATCATCACTGTCATTGAAGAAATGCAAATCAAAACCACAATGAGATACCATCTCACACCAGTTAGAATGGCGATCATTAAAAAGTCAGGAAAGAACAGATACTGGAGAGGATATGGAGAAATAGGAATGCTTTTACACTGCTGGTGGGGGTGTAAATTAGTTCAACCAATGTGGAAGACAGTGTGGTGATTCCTCAAGGATCTGGAACTAGAATACCATTTGACCCAGCAATCCCATTACTGGGTATATACCCAAAGGATTATAAATCATTCTACTATAAAGACACATGCAAACATATGTTTATTGTGGCGCTGTTCACAATAGCAAAGACTTGGAACCAACTCAAATGTGCATCAATGTTAGACTGGATAAAGAAAATGTGGCACATATACACCATGGAATACTATGCAGCAATAAAAAAGGATGAGTTCATGCCCTTTGCAGGGACGTGGATGAAGATGGAAACCATCATTCTCAGCAAACTAACACAGGAACAGAAAACCAAACATTGCATGTTCTGACTCATAAGTGGGAGTTGAACAATGAGAACAAATGGGCACAGGGAAGGGAACATCGCACACCAGGTCCTGTTGGAGTGTGGGGGACAAGGGGAAAGATAGCATTAGGAGAAACACCTGATGTAGATGCGGGGTTGATGGGTGCAGCAAACCACCATGGCACATGTATACCTATGTAAAAAACCTACATGTTCTACACATTTATCCCAGAACTTAAAGAATAATTAAAGAAAAAAAAAGTACCACTTTGAGTGTCTGATACATCATAAATGCTAAAAACTAAAATAGAGGCTAAATAAGACTCCTGCTGTATTTATCTCTATATATTTTGAATAACTGCCTTGCTCTGTGTTCTGCCTTGTTTTATTTATGTAGTTCTTGGCAAAGCTAATCCACAGTACTCATAATAGCTTATATAATAGCTCAGCTTCGCTGTACTACAATGGACTGAAACTTGTTTCCCCCAAAGTCATATGTTGAAGCCCTAACCCCCAGTGTGATGGTATTTGGAGATAGTGCCTTTGGGAGATAATTAGATTTAGATGATGTCATAAGGATGGGTACTTCATGATGAGATTAGTGCCCTTATAAAAAGATACCCTAAAGAGCTTCCCCACTCCTCATCTCTTCCCAATATATGAGTATACAAAGAGAAGGCCGCCATCTGCATGTCAGGAAGAGCACCTTCCCTGGGAAGCCAAGTCAGCCAACACCTTGATCTTGAACTTCCCAGCTTCCAGAACTGTAATAAATAAATTTCTGTTGTTTAACCCACTCATTCTATGATATTCTGTTACGATAGCCCGAGCTAAGACAAGCACATAGTGTTTCGTTTATAGCAAATATAGCAAATAAAGTTTATACTTGTTGGGGTATACTTGGTAGGAAGATAGTGGAATGTCAGTAGTCTTAGCCATGGTCTGCAATTTCAGCTTTCTAGAAAAAGAAAGCAGGACAAATAAAATAAAATGTTTTAAAAAAAGAAAAGCAAAAGGAAACAGGAATGACAGTGGATGCAAATGTTGTTTTCTAGCATCTGGGCCTATCTTCTATCTTTCTGGGAAATTGTGGCTGCTGAATTTTCGCTACAACTCACGTCTGAGTTTAGAAATGTTTTATAGTGGTAAATTTAGACTTTTCTTTTTTTTTTAGCTACAACTATGCAATATAATTCCTAAGCTTAAAAAACACGTGCTGTATTGCATTCATTCAGTGATATTTATCGAGGGCCTTCTGCATGTCAGGTACTCTTAAAGTAGCTAGAGATACAGCAGTGATCAAATAGACAAACATCCCTACCATTTTTTAAGTATTTTTTTAATTGAGGTAAAATTTACATAGTATAAAATTAGTCATTTAAAAGTGAATAATTCAGTGGCATTTAGTACATTAACAGTGTTGTGCAAGCACCACCTCTATCTAGTTCCAAAACATTTTCATACTCCAAAATGAAAGCATGTGCCTGGGAAGCAGTCACCCTCTACTCCCCAAATCTGACCCCTGGTAACCACAATTTATGTTCTATCTCTATAGGATTTTCCTATAAATGGAATAATATAATCTGTGACCTTTTGTGTCTGGCTTTTTTCACGTAGAACAATATTTTCACAGTTCATCTATATTGTGGCATGTATCAAAACTTCATTCTTTTTTAAGGCTGAATAATGTTCCACTGTATGGATATACCACAGTTTGCTTATCTTTACCTCTGTTGATGGACATGTGGGTTGTTTCCACCTTTTGGCTATTATGAATAGTGCTGTTATGAACATGCGTGTACATGTACTTCTTTGAGTACCTTTTTCAATTCTTGTAGGTTTATACCTAGCAATAGAATTGCTGGATCACATGGCAATTCTGTATTTAACAGTTTGAAGAACTGTCAAATTGTTTTCCATGGTGTCTGAGCCTTTACATTCATACCAAAAATCTATGTGAGTTTTAATTTCTCCACCAGTACCTTTATTTTCATTTTTTGATTGTAGTCATCATAGTTGGTATGAAGTAGCTATCATTGTGTATTTGGTTTACATTTTCCTTATATAGTGATGTCAAATGTCTTTTCATGTACTTGTTGGCCATTTCTTGGTTGGATATATCTTCTTTGGAGAAATGTCTATTTAAGGCATTCGTGTACTTTTAAATTGGTTTGTTTTTTATTGTTGTGTTGTAAGAGCTCTTTATATACTCTCCATGCTAGATCCTTATCAGATATATGATTTACAAAATATTCTATTGTATTTTATAGTTTGTCTTTTCACTTTCTTGGTAATGGCCTTTGAAATTACAAAAATGTTTTTATTTTGGTGAAGTCTAGTTTATCTATTTTTTATTTTGTTGCTGTATCTTATCTAAGAACCCATGGCCAAATCCAAGGTCATGAGGATTTAGTCCTTTTTTCTAAGAGTTGTTATGGTTTTAGCTTTCATATTTAGGTCATTGATACATTTAATGTTAATTTTTGTTATTGTGTGAGGTTAGGGTCCAGCTTTACTCTTTTACATGTGGATATTCAGTATCCCTACCATTTTGGAGAAAAATTGTAATATTGTGAAGATAATAAAAAGTAAATTGATATTGTCACAGCCAAGAGGAGCCTAAGAATACATAAGAACTAAATGTAATATGGTACCTTGGATGAGATCCTGGAACACAGAAAGGATGCTAGGTAAAAACTAAGGAAGTCTAAATAAAGTATAGACTTTAGTTTATGATAATTTATCAATCTTGGTTAATTAATTGTGACAAATGTACCACACTAAGGTAAGACATTAATAACAGGGGTTATATATTGGTTCCCGTAGAGTATATGGGAATTCTCTGTGCTAGCCTCACAATTTTTTGTAAATCTGAAAATATTCCCAAATTAAAAGGTTATCTTAAAGGTAAACCAAAAGCATAAAAAAATGCCAGTATCTAGGAAGAAACCGAATGAAACATGTTCAAGATGTCCACACTGAAAATCATTAAGCATGCTGAGTGAAATTGAAAAAGGCTTAGATAAATAATAAGTCATACTATGTTCATGGATTGGTACACTGAATATTGTTTAGATGTTAGTTGTATCAAATTTGTTTACAGATTTAGTGCTATCCTAGTCAAAATATCAGAAAATGTTTATGTAGAAACTAACAAGTTTATTTTATAATTTATACGGAAACATAAATGACCAAGAATAGCCAAAACAATTTTCAAAAAGAACGAAGTTGGGAGACTTACATTACCTAATTTTCAGGCTTATTATAAAGCTCTGCTCGTCATGACAATGTGGTCTTGAAATACAAATGACATATAGATCAATGGAACAGAAGAAAATTCAGAAATAGAACCACCAGCCCACAATTGATTTTTTGAAAAGATTTTAAAGTAATTACACTGAAAAGATAAAGTTCTTTTCTTATAATAAGTGATGTGGGAACAACTGGACATTCATATTAAAAAATTAATTTTGATATTTTCTTCATGCCATAAACCAAAATTAATTCGAAATGGATTTTAGGTCTAAATATAAAAGCCAAAACTATAATATTTGTAGAATAAAAGATTTATTTTTAACTTTAGAGTAGGCAAAGATTCTTAGATTAAATAAATGAAAAAAATTAATTAGACTTTCTCAAAATAAAAACTTTCTACTCTTGAAAGGATACCTTTAGGAAAGTCAAAAGGCAAGCTACAGACTGGGGTAAAATATTCTTAATACACGACTCTGACAGGGGACTTGTATCTGGAATATATGATTCAGAATATACAAAGAACTCCCAAACTCAATAATAAATGACAAACAAGAACAACAACAACAACAACAACAACAACAACAACAAACAGGCCAAAGACTTGAAAAGGCACTTTATGAAAGAAGATATAAAGTTAATAAACACATGAAAAGATACCTAATGCCACTAGTCTTCTGGAAAATGCACATTGAACCACAACAAGATGCCATTTCACAATACTAGAATGGCTAGAGCGAAAATGACTAATAATAGTGTTGGCATGGATGTGGAACAACTGGGACCCCCATACATTGCAACTAGGTGTGTAAAATGGTATAGCTTTTTCTTTTTTTTTTTGGAAAACATTTTGGCAGTTTTTTTATGAAGTCAAACATGCATTTCCCATATGACACTGCAATTTCACTCCTAGGCATTTAACAAGAAGTGAAAACATATACCTACTGAAAGACTAATGTTCACAACAGTTTTATTCATAACAGGCAACAAATGAGAACCACCCATATGTCTATCAATAGCAGAATGGAGAAACACAACTGGTATACAGTTGATCCTTTAGCAATATAGGCTTAAACTGCGTGGGTCCATTTTCATGCACATTTCTTCAATACATATACTGGAAAATTTTTTGGAGATTTGCAACAATTTGAAAAAACTCACAGACAAACCATGTAGCCTAGAAATGTTGCAAAAATTAAGAAAAGGTATGTCCTGAATGCACAAAATATTTGTAGATACTAGTGTATTTATATGTTAATTGACTGTTTATGATATTGGTAAGGCTTCTTCTGGCCAACCTCAGGCTATTAGTAGTGAAGTTTTACAGAAATCGAAAGTTATGCCTGGATTTTTTACTGCGATGGGGGTGGCCCCCCTGACTCCTGTGTTGGTCAAGGGCTTCCTGTATTCAAATGGTTGATACCATTTCATAGGAGCATTGTTTGCAATAGCAAAACTAAAGATACTTTAAATATCCATAAACAGGAAAATGGATAAACTGTGAAATATTCACTTAATGTAAGACCATGAAAACTGAACATTAATGAATTCAAACTTCATGCACAAAAATATTAAGTGAAAGAAACAAAACTTAGAAGAATTCATGCAGTATGATAGTAAAGTTACATAAATTGTTTAGAAATTCTTATACACATAGAAAACGTATGAGGAAGAAAAAGAGAATGATGAACCCAAAATTCAGAAGAATAGTTTCCTTTCATAAAAGCTCCATGAGTTCGGGTCTTCTTGTCTGTTTTATTTTTAATTGTACTGTTTTCCAGTGCCTAGAACATTACTTGACACGTAACAGTCACTTAAATAAACACTTTTGAAGAAATAAATAAGAGGAAAGGGGGATTGATATGGGCAGTTGCAGTAGGGCTGGAAAGGTCTTATTACTTGAACTGGATGATGGGTACGCAGGGTGTATGTAACAATATTCTGTATACTACATGGATGTGAGTATATAGACTTTTGTATTATTAAATTTTTTTTTTTTGTTTTTTTTTTTTTTGAAAACAGGGTCTTACTCTGTCACCCAGGCTGGAGTGCAGTGGTGCAATTCTGGCTCACTGCAGTCTTGACCTCCCTGGGCTCAGGTGATCCTCCCACCTCAGCCTCCTGAGTAGCTGGGTCTACAGGTGTGCACTACCACACCTGGCTAATTTTTTGTATATGTTTTGCAGAGACAAGGTTTCACCATGTTGCCCAGGTTGGTCTCAAACTCCTGAGCTCAAGCAACCCTCCAATCTCAGCCCCCAAAGTGCTAGGATTACAGGCATGAGCCACTGTATCCAGCCATAAAATGTTATAAATTTTAAAATTAAAAAATACATTGTTGAACTTCCATATTGAACATATTACCAAAGTGAGGAAAAAAACAGACGTCCTCACTCCATCCCTCAGACCCAACTTCCTGTTGCCTCTGCCTTGGGTCTTTACATTTGCCCTCATAGGAAGAGGGTAGAAGCAATGGGTGTAGGGTTGGTGAGTCACAAAATGAGCCTCAGAGAGTTTGGTTATTCTCATATTTTAGGTAAAAAGTTGATTTAAAAAGATCATTTTAAATTACAATTTTACATCAAAATGACCATATTGCTATGTCCTGCCTTGTTCTGCATAAGAGCTAAAGAGAGAAGAAGAAACGGATGGGCAGGTCCATTTGGGGTGGACTTGAGGTCATGGATAGCTTTTAAGATAGAGAAGCATTTTATTCTATTTCTTTCCTTTCTTTAGCTCCAGACATAGAGTTTACAATATATGTATAAGTCTCTTTCAAATGAGTCAGTAAAGAAATGCCAGTACCAAGATGTCCCCAAAATATAATCTTAGAAAAAGGAGAAAAATGGCCCACTCTAATCACATGACAGCTGGCCCAAAAAACCATTTCCCTAGCACCATGAGGATCAACTGAGATCAACCCTAATTTTAGTTTCTTTTACACATTTTTTTTTGTCTTTCAAAAATAAACCGTCTGTTTAAACAACTTGGAGGGTGAACGTTCTTATTAGTTTGCCTGTTTCCACAGAGTATTTTAGTTTATTCCAGCAAGTTCTGGCTGAATGCCTATGATGTGCCTAGCACCTTAAAGATGTGTGGACAGCAGTAGGTTCTAGTTCAAAAGCAGCTCAAATACAGAAACCTCTACCACAACCTACTTCATGAGTTAAGGAGCTGCGAAATTTCACTCACTGCCATATTATGAAAAAGTCTACTTTGGTATTGTTGAATGTCATATGTGAGGTATGGAGTTTAATGCAAAGGACTAGGAATTGCATATTTTTTGATTTGGAAAGAGAGGGGGAAAAACATGCAAACTAAGCCGTCAGTGCTGATAAATGCAAAGACTTCCTGCTCACTCTGAGAAGCATATCCTTATGGCTGAAGTTCACCAGGGGAGGTGCTGGGAGCCAATGACTAAGCAATACTCTAATCCCACTCTGGTGCAACCTGTTCCTGAACTTGGACAAGCCTAGGTTTGGTTTTCACATATGTACCATAAAGCGAGCATCCTTAAGGTTTCACCTAGCTCTCATATACTCTTTGCTTCTCTTCTATTACTTTTGTATCTTCTATACATACACACAGTTCACACACACACACACACACACACACACACCTCTTAGATGAGTGTCTTCAAATAGTTTTAGCAAACATTTCTAGAGGATCCAGCTGGAGGTCTCAAACATAGAAACTCTGAGAGAATCATTTGAAACATATGTTAATTGAATTACTGCATGAATAACTGAGCTCATTTATTCAATATAAATTTATGCTATTTTGAGAACATGGTTAATGTCTCCCAAACTTCAATTATTTACACATCACTATTATGAATTGTGGTATATACTGTGTATAATTTGGAGCATTTTAGTTTTTCTTTAAAATGTCTTATTTTTACTCAAATGTAGTTTTAAAGCAAATGCTATATTACTCTTATAAAAAGAAAACCAATACTAGTTGGGAAATATTTCTTTAGGGAGACACAAAGAACAGTTAACTGTAAGAGAAAACATTGATAAATGTGTATAGTAAGAACTTTTATTCATTATGAAAACTTAAAGATACTGAGAGGTAAATTGCAGACTGCAACAAGATAATCTGCAATAGGTACACACAATCTACAAATAATTAGAACCAAAATATGTTAAAGTGACTAAATATCAGTAAGAGTAGCACAAACAAGTCAAAAGAAAAATGGGCACAAAACAGAAATAGGCCTTTCACAGAAGAGATAAACACATGTATGCAATAGATGCATGAATAAATTTTTAGTATTATTAGTGATGAGGAAAATACAAATCTAGATTAGATGAGATACCATTTTATAGATACTTGAGAGGCCCAAATGTAAAATGCTGACAGTGCCACGTATGGAAAAGGATGTAGAACCACAGGATTTCATATTTGTTACTGGTAGGAGTATAAGTTGGTGCCATCCCATTGGATTCGAGTTTGGCATTATCCATACCCATTATCCCGTCTCCATATCCATTATCCATTATTCCCATACTCTCTGACCCAGCAGTTCTACCCCATTGAAAAGCTTGCACACGCTCAGGAGAGATGCACACGAGTGTTCAGAGCACTGCTGCTCACAGCGGCAAAAGCCTGTAGATAACCCAGGTGCTCATCGATCGGCGAGTGGGTGCATAAACTGTGATATATTCATAAATGGAATGAAATATGGCAATCAAACCAAATGACCTGCAGCAACATCAACAATATGGATACTATCAGCAATATATTAAGTGAAAAAAGTTCCTAAATATTGTATAAGCATGATACCCTTTTTATAAAGTTCAAAACAACCAAACATAAGGAAAAAAAGCTTAGAGATAAATATAGAGGCAATTAAAAAATTTAAAAAGAAGGCAGGAGAATGGTGAGCATGGCACACAGGGTCAGATAGAGGGATGCAAAAGGACAGAACAGGTGTGGTATTGATAGATGAATAATGTCCACGACTGTGAAGATCTTAGCTTTTCTCTTGCATGGTGAGTTTAGGGCTACTGATTACGGTATAAAATAACTAGCAAAATAAATACAAGTGGGTGATGCAAGGACCAATAACGGCTGTGTCATGGAATAAGTGTTGTAGTTAATCCAAATCTGTGCATCTGAGGTTCTTGAAGAAAACAAGCTTGTTACAAAGAGAAAGTATGTATTTCAAAAAGTAGAACAATTTTAAAAAGCTTTAAAGAGAGCATCTGTGAAATCATTCTCTGTACCATCAGTGCTGTACACAGAATGGAAATCACTGCCCTGTCATATGACAGTGAGTAAAAGACTGCTTCTTCTCTCAAGAAATTTATGGCTGGTAGGGGAGGCACAAACGTGGGTAATTATAGTAGAATCCACGAAGTGATAGGATAATCATAAAGAAGTAAGAGCACATGGTAGGGGGCATGAAACCAGCCTGGGAATGGCCGAAGTCATCCTAAGAGGATGTAAAAGCTAACCCTGCGCTTCAAACAGACAGATATTTTAGGCAGGGAAACCCCATGCATAAGAACTTGAAGGTAGAATATTTGAGTTGCTAAAAGTTTTTCCATTTCACTGGAGCAGGGAAACATGGGAGTGAAAAGGGAGAGAAATGCGGCTTGGGAATTTGACAGGGGCCTCATCATTGGGAGCCTTGGACAATATATGATACTCTTTGGGCCTTATTTTGAGAGCTGCAGGAAGTCATTGAAGAGTTTAAGCCAGGGAGTGATATAATTAGATTTTTCCCTTCACAAAAAGCAGGACCAGAGGCAGAAAGCATCAGTTAGATGAGGTAGAAGCTGGGTCAGTTATCCAGGTGAGCCATGGTGGTGACTGAGTATTGACAGTCAGGATGGAGAGATGTAGGCAGATTAGGGAGTTATCGAGGAGGTGGAATTGGTAAGACTCAAAGATCAATTGGATATAGGGATCAAATAAGAGGGGAATATCGAGAATAATTTTCTATATGGGCAGCTAAGGAGATAGTAGTGACAGACACTGAGACTTGGGCACTTGGGAGAAAGAACGTGCAAATCTTCCTAAATGACGCATCCCATTTGGCTAGACATTTGTTCACAGTATCTCAAAGCCTTCAC